>NC_092766.1:57653489-57975344 GCF_047496795.1 Chiloscyllium punctatum
ACCCTCACTGTGTGTGCGTGCGTGTCCCACCCTCGCTGTGTGTGTGCGTGTCCCACCCTCGCTGTGTGTGTGTGCATGTCCCTCCCACGCTGTGTGTGTGCGTGTCCCCCCCACGCTGTGTGTGCGTGTCCCCCCCACGCTGTGTGTGTGCGTGTACCCCCCCACGCTGTGTGTGTGCGTGTCCCCCCCACGCTGTGTGTGTGTGTGTATCCCCCCCACGCTGTGTGTGTGCGTGTCCCCCCCACGCTGTGTGTGTGCGTGTGTCCCCCCACGCTGTGTGCGTGCGTGTCCCCCCCACGCTGTGTGTGTGTGTGTGTGTCCCACGCTGTGTGTGTGCATATCTCTCCCTCGCTGTGTGTTTGCGTGTCCCTCCCACGCTGTGTGTGTGCGTGTCCCTCCCTTGCTGTGTGTGTGTGTGTGTGTGCGTGTCCCACCCTCGCTGTGTGTGTGCGTGTCCCACCCTCACTGTGTGTGTGCGTGTCCCACCCTCGCTGTGTGTGTGCGTGTCCCTCCCTCTCTGTATGTGTGTGCGTGTCCCTCCCTCGCTTTGTGTGTGTGCGTGTCCCACCCACGATGGGTGTGTGTGCGAGTCCCTCCCTCGCTGTGTGTGTGTGGTCGTGTCCCACCCTCGCTGTGTGTGTGCGCGTCCCTCCCTCGCTGTGTGTGTGTGTGCGCGTCCCACCCTCGCTCTGTGTGTGTGCGTGTCCCACCCTCGCTGTGTGTGTGTGCGTGTCCCACCCTCACTGTGTGTGCGTGCGTGTCCCACCCTCGCTGTGTGTGTGCGTGTCCCACCCTCGCTGTGTGTGTGTGCATGTCCCTCCCACGCTGTGTGTGTGCGTGTCCCTCCCACGCTGTGTGTGTGCGTGTCCCACCCTCGCTGTGTGTGTGCGTGTCCCTCCCACGCTGTGTTTGTGCGTGTCCCTCCCTCGCTGTGTGTGTGTGCGTGTCCCTCCAAAGCTGTGTTTGTGCGTGTCCCTCCCTCGCTGTGTGTGTGTGCGTGTCCCATCCTCGCTGTGTGTGTGCGTGTCCCTCCCTCGCTGTGTTTGTGCGTGTCCCTCCCTCGCTGTATGTGTGTGTGTCCCTCCCTCGCTGTGTGTGTGTGTGTGTGTGCGTGTCCCACCCTCGCTGTGTGTGTGCGTGTCCCCCCCACGCTGTGTTTGTGCGTGTCCCCCCCATGCTGTGTGTGTGTGTATCCCCCCACGCTGTGTGTGTGCGTGTCCCCCCCACGCTGTGTGTGTGCGTGTACCCCCCACGCTGTGTGTGTGCGCGTCCCCCCCCACAATGTGTGTGTGCGTGTATTCCCCCACGCTGTGTGTGTGCGTGTACCCCCCCACGCTGTGTGTGTGTGCGCGTTCCTCCCTCGCTGTGTGTGTGCGTGTCCCCCCCACGCTGTGTGTGTGCGTGTCCCCCCCGCGCTGTGTGTGCGTGTCCCCCCCGCGCTGCGTGTGTGCGTGTACCCCCCGCGCTGCGTGTGTGCGTGTCCCCCCCGCGCTGCGTGTGTGCGTGTCCCCTCCCGCGCTGCGTGTGTGCGTGTCCCCCCCGTACTGCATGTGTGCGTTTCCCCCCCTGCGCTGCGTGTGTGCGTCTCCCCCACGCGCTGCGTGTGTGCGTGTCCCACCCCTGCGCTGCGTGTGTGCGTGTCCCCCCCACGCTGCGTGTGTGCGTGTCCCTTCCCGCGCTGCGTGTGTGCGTGTCCCCCCCCGCGCTGCATGTGTGCGTGTCCCCCCCACGCTGCGTGTGTGCGTGTCCCACCCTCGCTGTGTGTGTGCGTGTCCTTCCCTCGCTGTGTGTGTGCGTGTCCCCCCCCACGCTGCTTGTGTGCGTGTCCCCCCCCGCTTCGTGTGTGCATGTCCCACCCCACGCTGCGTGTGTGCATGTCCTTCCCTCGCTGTGTGTGTGTCCCTTCGCTGCGTATCTGTGCGTGCCCCTCCCTCGCTGTGTATGTGCGTGTCCCCTCCCTCGCTGCGTGTCTCAGCGTGTCCTTCCCTCACTCTGTGTGTGTGTCCCTTCGGTGCGTGTCTGTGCGTGTCCCTCCCTCGCTGTGTGTGTGTGTGTGTGTGTGTGTGTGTCTCACTCGGTGTGTGTGTCCCTCCCTCACTGTGTGCATGTCCCTCCCTCACTGCGGGCGTGCGTGCCCCTCCCTCGCTGTGTGTGTCCCTTCCTCGCTGTGTGAGTCCCCTCCCTCAATTTGTGTGTGAATGTCCTTCCCTCGCTGTGTGTCTGCGTGTATCCCCCTCACTGTGTGTGTTTGCGTGTTGCTCCCTTGCTGTGTGTGTCCAAAATTTGCACCAGCAGTGGATTGGCCACCATAAATTGACTGTAGTATTCAGGAATGTGTGGTTTAGGTAAGTTCGCCACGAGAAATGCAGGGTTTAATGTATAGGTAGAGGGGTGGGTCTGGGTAGGATGCTCTTCAGATGTTTGGAATGGACTGGTTGGGCCGAATGGCCTGGTTCCACGCTATGGCGATTCTATTCAGATTATTGTCCGGCCCTGTCAACATCCCCGTTTCTTACACCTTGCTTTATCCCCAATATTCTCCTTAACACAGTAATCTCCTCCAGTCTCTAAAACACTCCTTGCCTATGTAACCTTCTCCAGTCCTTACAAAGATCGATATGTCTGTCACCTCTTCCTGCTTTTGGAACCCTCCCTATAACTATTACCATTTGGTACAGCACTCCCAATCATTGTTCCCTTTTGAAACTCCCATAAACATTTGTATCTCTGAAAACTCATCTGGACTGTCTCAACTTCGCTTTGACAGTTACATGCTGAGACCTGCTCTATATCAGTGAAGTAATTAAGTCTTGGCAACACTCACTGTTATAATCTCCCTACAGCCTTACAGCACCGAGGATCTGTAGAAGCTCTTTTCAACCCGACAGCCATCTCTGTGTCTGTAATCTCCTCCACTCCCCATAATACATTCTGTCTGAGCTCCTCTGTAGTCCACGAAACACTCCCTAACACTGTCTGTATCAGTGTCACCTTCTCCAAAAACACAACCTTCCCTATCTGTGTAAATCCCTACACCGGTCCCTATCCCTCTCAGCTCCGTCTAACAATACAACCCTCCATGTCTGTGTATTCACCTTCAGTCCCTACTCACCTCCCTATCTGTGTAACCTTCGCCATGCATTTTTGCTTCAGTCTCTTCAACTGTCCCTGTCAGTGTAATCTCCTCCAGACCAGAAAACTCCCCTCTCTTTCACTTTCTCAGGCCCATACGCCTCACTATGTGTAAGCTACTCCTGTCTGAGAAACCTACATCTGCAAATTGCTCCAACTTTTCAACTTTCCATAAGCTCCTGCAGCTCTTACATCCCTCCCTATCTACCAAATCTCTTCCATTCCCTAAACCCCAACAGTTTTGGGGAGACCCGACCACCATCCCTATCAGTGTAATCCTCTCAGGTCTCTGCAGTAATCCTGATCTGTCGAACTCACTCCATGTCTGTGCCTCTCCCAATGCAGTCCCTACAAAACCCACTATCTAACACCCTCCTGTCACTATCAGCCCCATGTCAATATAAGCTCCTCCTGTGTCTCCACCATCTACCCATCTCCATAACTTTGTCCAGCTCTTACACCACTATCTGTTTAAACGTCACCCTCCCTGACAATTTCCTCCTGTTTGTGCTATGCTCCCTTATCTGTGAAACTGTCTCCACCTAAAATTGCTATCCCAATCTCTGAAACGAAATCCAGATTCTACAGCCTCCATAACCCCCAGAAGGTAAGCCTTCCTATGTCTATAACCATCTTCAGTCATGACTACCCTGCATATCTCTGTTTGTTCTTCCAGTCGATACAAACATCTTTATCTCTGTAATCTGTTCAGCTCCCTAAAACACTCCCTGTCGGTGATCCAGCCCTGTCCTACAAATATCCTTATCCCTGTAAGCTTCTCCATCCTTCCCAACCTTCCCAACTCCATGAACTCCTGCAGTTCCTATAGCCCCCTACATTTCTGTAATCTCCTGTGGGTCTATGTTCCTTCTTCTCTGTGTGACTTCGTTCAGACCCCATACTCTCCAGCTTCCTGAATCCTCTTCCTGCATTGCAACCAAAGCCACATGTTTCTATAATATCCACCAGTGCTTACACCTCCCCAACTCAGTAACCACTTACAGCCCTAACAAAACACCTAAACTGTGAAACCTCTCATTTCCCCACAATTCTCCCTCCTTCCCTCTTCAAATGCCTTCATCACCATGAAACCTCACAATTACTGAAGCCTCCTTTTGGCACTGCAAACCTCCTAATGTCTGCAAAATCCTCCTGTCCTGATATCCCTCCCTGTCTCTGTAACCCCCAACACCCTCCAGTGTCATTCTGGGGAACATGGCAGAGGATGGAAGATTTGTAGAGTCTGGACCACATTATGGAGGTTGAATTCTGGGGATTACAGATTTGGTCGAATGTATGTGGTGTGCAGATTATTGGCGAGGATTCTAAAGACAGGATTTATGACTACTTGGGAAACCATAGTTACATTAGAGACAGTCAGTATGGGTTTGTGAGGGGTCAGGTCATGCCTCACAAACCTTATTGAATTCTTTGAGGATATGTTAGAATACATTGATGGCTCATTCAAAAAAGAAGGATGATTTTTGATACAGGGAAATCTGTCTGTCTGGATACAGGATTGGATACCCCAGAGTAGACAGAGTATGGCAGCAGATGCACAGTATTGATCTTGGAGCTCATTGGCCTGTGGTTTTCTCTAACAGTCGGCCCTGGGACTCTGCTCTTTGGGATTTTTTAAAAATGATATGCATGTGGATGTTGGAGAGTGGGTTAGTAAGTTTGCCAATCACCCGAAGGTTGGAGGAGTGGTGGGGAATGTGGAGGGCTGTTGTAGGTTGCACTGGGATATTGACAGGACGCAGAGCTGGGCTGGAAGTGACAGATGGAGTTCAATCTGGAAAAGTGTGAAGTGGTTCATTCTGGAAGGTTGAATTTGAATACAGAATATGGGTTGGAAGGCAGAATACTTGGCAGTGTGGAGGAACAGAGAGACTATGGGGTCCATGTCCATAGATCCGTCAAAATCAACACGCACGTTGGTAGGTTTGTTAAAAAGGCATATGTTGTGTTGGCTTTCCTTAGCAAGGGGATCAATTTTAAGAGCCTCGAGGTTTTACTGCATCTTTATAGCGTCCTGGTGAGACCACACTTGGAATATTGTGTTCAGTTCTGGTCCCGACTTTACAGGAAGGGTGTGCAAGTTTTAGAGAGTACACACAGGAGATGTACCAGGATGCTGCCTGGAATGGAGGGCATTTCTTATGGAGAAAGGTTGAGGGAGCTAAGGCTTTTCTCATTGGAGTGAAGAAGGGGGCGGGACGACTTGGTAGAGGTGAACAAGGTGATGAGAGGCACAGAGTGAATAGTCAGAGACTATTCCTCCTATGGCATAAATGGCTATTACAAGGGGGTGTAATTTTAAGGTGATTGGCGGATGGATCAAAGGACAGAGAATAGTGGGTGGTTGGAATGCACTGATAATGGTGGTAGTAAAATTAGACACATCCGGGACATTTAATAGATTCTTGGACAGATGCATGGATAATAGTAAAATGAAGAGTATGTTGTTTACTTTGATCTTACAGTTGGATAAAAGGTTTGCATGAAATCATGTCCGAAGGGCCTTGGGCTGAACTGTTCTGTGTTCTATGTTCTGTCTGGTAAACTGGGTAATAAGCTAAGATCAGTGTAAAAGGATATGGCATTCAGGAGGAGCTAGTGAACTGGATACAAAAGTTGCTTGATGGTAGGAGACAGAGGGTGATGTGAGACATTTTTTTTTCTGACTGGAGACATGTGACCAGCGGTGGAGTGGGTCCACTGTTGTTTGTTATTTGGATAAATGGTTTGGATGAGAATATTGGTTTCCTGGTCAGTAAGCTTCTTGGGTGACACTGACATTGGTGGTAAAGTGGTTACTGGTGAAGATTATATATGACACAACAAGATTAACAGGACTGCTCGGATAGTGGGCTGAAGAATATCAAATGGGGTTTAATTAGATAAATGAAAAGTGTGCCATTTTGGTGAGACAAACCAGGGTGGGACTTGTACAGTTAATTTTTGGGCCCTCAGTCAGTGACCAGGGATGCAGGTACACAGTTCTTTGAAAGTGGTGTCACATTTAGACAGGCTGGTGAAGCAGGCGTTTGGGATGGTGAACTTCATTGGGGAGAGCATTGAGAGTAAGAGTCGGAATGTCATGGTGTGGCTGTAAAAGACATTGTTGGGGTCACCAGAAAACATTGTTCATCAGTGGGAAGAACTCATCTAGTTCACTAACCTCCTTTAGGGAAGGACATCAAATATTCTAACATGGTCTGGCCGACATGTGACTCCAGACCCACAGCAATATGGCTGACTCTGAGCTAACCTCTGGGTAATTAGCAGTGGGTTCAAAGAATGTTGTTCCAGGCAGTGACACCAACATCCCTTGAATGAATATATAAAAATACATATGTCCCTCCCTACCTCTGCAAACCCCTCAAGCTGCAGCAATCCGACCTGGCTTTGTAACACCCTGACAACTCTCTGAAACACTCTCACCACCTCCAACACCTTCATCTCTCCCTGTTCCTATTGTGTCAATGAACCCTGACCGTGGTTCCCCTTCCCACAGCCCTCCTCCTGCGAGCAGTCCCTTTGCAATCCATTAACATTTACTCCTAAAGCACTCTCTCACTTCAGGATTTTAAGTACTTTTTGGTGATCTTCTCAACCTCATAATCTCGTATGATCCCTTTGTCCTGAGTGCGGGATCAGTGGGAATTTCTTGCTGAGGTTTATACTGTTTCAATGGAGTGTCCTTCTGTTGAGTGTTTTACACTGTTTCTTCAAATGGTTTCCACTGTTCGTTTACAAACACATATTTCAGTCTGTTTAGCCTATTTACCTTGGTCAGTTCTCCTCTCACACACATGTAATTGGCTATTTCTGTTTCTAGTTGTACTTTGTCCTTTCTGTGATTCACTTTAAAACTTTATATTTCTTTAAACTGCACTTTATCACAATTTCCCGAAGGATCTCTGCAGGTGACATGACTCATTCACTCAGTTTCATTACACGGTCGCCCTAGCCGATTGCACAATGTGATTTTCAAAGAAACACTGAGAAAAAAATCTCCGAACTCCTTCCAGTATCAATGTTGACGGTGTATGTTGTCCCAGATTATACAAATATTGAAATTTCCCCAAAATATCACAATGCCTTTGTTAAAAAATTCCAATGAGTTCCTGTTTAATGCAGTGATGAGCAATGGAATGCAGTTCATTGGCTAAAACTGTTCTGCTGCTTGTGTCCTTGCCAAGTAGTAACCAGAATTTGCATTCAGACTGAATCTACTTCATCGGCTGAGGGCAAATGCTTTCTCTGTAATGCCTTTGGTATCCATTATTGTTAACGTTGTCCGTTTTGACTGAGTTTGCACAAGATTGTGAACGACTGAATATTTTTGTTCACCCTGTATCCATGTCTCTTTGCTGTCTAAATCTCTATTATCTCTGTGTCACAAATCCATCGACCTTATTGCAGCAATGTTGTCCATTCAAAAAGAACATAATTTACTCTTTCCTACAATTTCCGGTCACAAGCCGATTTTCTGATGTACAATTTTAGATAAACTCTCTCCCATCCTGTTCCTTTCTGCTTCCTTCAGTCACATCCCCATGCTACTCCCATACTTCACATTTTCTCTTTTCATTTGGAAAGCTCCTTACACCTGAAGCCTGTTCCTACATCCTCTCTGTCAGTTTAAAGCCCTGTCCATAAACCTACCGACATGATCGGCCAGGATACTGCTCCCAGTTTGGTTCCAGTGGGACCATCCTAATGGATTATTTATAAATCAGGTATGGGATGTGGGTTTCTCTGGTTGACCAGCCTTTCTTGCCCAGCCCTAGCTGCCCTTGAACTGAGTAACTTGCTCGGCCATTTCTGAGGGTAATTGAGAGGCAAACACTTTGCTGTGGGGATGTCGTGCAGACCACGTGAGGATGGGCAGATGTTCTTCTCCAAAGGACAAGTGTTTGGATTTGTTGTACATAATCAATGTTTTCATACTTGCATTGTTAATTATTATTTTTAAAATTATTGATTTCAAATGTCTCCTTTTCAGATGGTGGGTGTCAAACCTGCCTACCCTGAACATTAGCTGAGGTTTTGGTTACATTCTCTAGCAATGATACCACTAGGCCATCACTTCACCTGCTCACTGGATGCTCATCCCTGAGCATTGATACCAGCGCATCATGAAGCTAAACCCATTCTTCCAACATGACTGTGTGATCCTGGCATCTTCCAGCAATCTGGGAATATTACTTAATATCGCTCCATTTTCCAGATCTCTGTGGGACTCAGTGCCATTTTCCACGTGTAACCCTCACTGCATCTGTTTAATTTCCCATTCTGTCTATTTCTCTGTCTCTTGTAGGTACTCAGGAAAGTCCTGACTCATAGCCTTCCCAGCTGCGGGGTGGATCGTCCATCACCACATTGAACGCAGATGGTCAGCCAGAGAGAGACAAAGGGAAAGGAGATCTGGAACCTTCAATAAATCCTGTAGTGAGGTAAGATCCCCCAGAGTGCACACAGCAAAGAACAATGAGAGGGCTCCAAACATCTGTTAACACAACATGACATAGATACAGTGCTGGAGGGGAACACAATACAGACACACCCCAGGCTCAATCACCACCTCAATGTAAGTTATGCTGTATTAAGACTCACTACTCTGCAACACTGTATCTGTGGCATGTCTTGTCGTCCAGTGTCTTCAATAATTTTTAATTCCAATAACAGTTCCTATTGCTGTAACCTCCTTGCTTTCTAATAGCCCCTCCACATATTTGAAATGTACTGCATTCCAGACTACCATCCCTATCCCTGTCACTTGCTTCAGTGTCTACAACATACATTATCTCGGCGGTGTCCTCCTCCAATAAGGTAAAAACAAGGACTGCAGATGCTGGAAACCAGAGTCTAGATTAGAGTGGTGCTGGAAAAGCACGGCAGGTCAGGCAGCATCCGAGGAGCAGGAAATCAACATTTCGGGCAAAAGCCCATCATCAGGAACAGAGGCCGGGAGCCTGCAGAGTGAAGAGATGAATGTGAGAGGGGTGGGGATGGGGAGAAAGTAGCATAGAGTACAATAGATGAATGGGGTGGGAAAGAAGGTGATAGGTCAGAGAGGAGGGTGGGGGAAGGTATCAAAGAGTACATTGGGTGAATGGGGGTGGGGATGGGGGTGATAGTTCAGCGAGGAGGGTGGAGTGGATAAGTGGGAAGGGAGATCGGCCGTTAGGACAGGTCATGGGGGGGCTGAGCTGGAAGGCTGGAGCGGGGGTGAGGTGTGGGAAGGGGAAATGAGGAAACTGTTGAAGTCCACATTGATGCCCTGGAGTTGAAGTGTTCCGAGGTGGAAGGTGAGGCGTACTTCCTCCAGGTGTCGGGTGGTGTGGAAGCAGCAGTGGAGGAATCCCAGGACCTGCATGTCCTCGGCAGAGTGGGAGTGGGCGTTGAAATGTTGGGGCACAGGGTGGTGGGGTTGATTGGTGCGGGTGTCCCAGAAATGTTCCCTAAAGCGCTCTTCTAGGGTGTGTCCAGATTCCCCAATGTAGAGGAGGCCGCATAGGGAGCAACGGATAAAATAAATGATATTGGTGGATGTGCAGGTAAAACTTTGGATTGGGAAGGCTCCTTTAAGGCCTTGGATAGAGGTGAGGGAGGAGGTGTGGGCGCAGGTTTTGCAACTTCTGCAGTGGCGGGGTAGGTGCCAGGAAGGGAGGGTGGGATTTTGCGGGCGTGGACCTCACCAGGTAGTCACGGGGGGAACGGTCTTTGCGGGAGGCGGAAAGGGGTGGGGAGGGAAATATATCCCTGGTGGTGGGGTCTGTTTGGAGGTGGCAGAAATTTCGGCGGATGATTTGGTTTATGCGAAGGTTGGTAGGGTGGAAGGTGACCACCAGGGTCGTTCTGTTCTTGTTACGGTTGGAGGGGTGGGGTTTGAAGGCGGAGGTGCGGGATGTGGACGAGATGCGTTGGAAGGGGAATTTTACCACGTGGGAACGGAAATTCCGATCTCTAAAGAGGGAGGCTATCTGGTGTGTTCTATGGTGGAACTGGTCCTCCTGGGAGCAGGTACTGCGGAGGCAGAGGAATTCGGAATACGGGATGGCAATGTTGCAGGCGGTAGGGTGGGAAGAGGTGTAATCTAGGTAGCTGTGGGAGTCGGTAGGTTCGTAAAAAATGTCGGTGTCAAGTCGGTTGTCATAAATGGGAATGGAGAGGTCCAGGAAGGGGAGGGAGGTATAAGAGATGGTCCAGGTAAATTTAAGGTCAGGGTGGAATATGTTGGTGAAGTTGATGAATTGCTCAAACTCCTCGAGGGAACACGAGGTGGTACCAATGCAGTCATCAATGTAGCGGAGGAAGACGTGGGGAGTGGTGCCATTGTCACTACGGAAGATGGACTGTTCTACGTAGCCAACAAAGAGACAGGCATAGCTGGGGCCCATACGGGTGCCAATGGCTACCCCTTTGTTCTGGAGGAAGTGGGAGGATTTGAAGGAAAAATTGGTAAGGGTGAGGACAAGTTCAGCCAAACGAATGAGAGTATGGGTGAGAGGTTGGAGTGGGGGAGGGGTAGATAGGTTCAGGCGGGTAATGTGTCAGCGTCAGTTGCAAATGAAGAGATCGAAGGCAGGTAATAGGCCAGCACGGGGTGTCCAGGTGGATGGGGTATGTTGGAGGTGGGCAAAGGGTCTTTGGAAAGTGGGCGGGAGTCTTGATTGTAAAAGTAAGCTCGGAGGTGGCAGAAGAAATGTTCAACATCACGGCGTGTATTAAATTCAGTGATGCATGAACGGAGGGGGAAAAGGTGAGGCCTTTGCTGAGGACTGATCATTCGTCCTCTGTGAGGGGGAGGTCAGGGGGAAAGGTGAAAACTTGGCAGGACTGGGAGCTGGGACCTGGCGTAGGTGTGGAGCTGGGGGAGGGAACTGAGCCTGTAACTGGAGTGGGTGTGGTGTTAGGGGGAATGGGGGTGTAGTCATGAGCAGGGGTGGTGTTCCCCTCAGGGTTCTGGGGGACGGGGATGGTGACGGTGGGACCTGGGGGGGGGGGGGGGAGGTGTCAGCAGAATGCAAGTGCGTGGCGTTAATGGGAGCGGAAGTGGTGGCAAACACGGTAGTGGGGGGGGTGCGGAAGTCACTGAGTGTGTGACATCAGCGATGATGTGAGGGGCGGAGGTGATGTCACTTGTGGTGTATGAGGATTTGTGAGGGGCAGAAATGCCATTTACTTTATTTTAACCAATAATTTCCTGTCACAAATCTGTTTGACAATGTAGTATTTTAATTAAACTCAGTCCCTTACTGTTTCTTTCTTTTGGTCTTCATTCACATCTCCATGGTGTTCCAAAATTTCAACCTTTCTCTTTGGACTTGGGAATTTCCATTCACCTGAGACCTGTCCCCCTTCTCATCTGTGTCCGTTTATGGCACACTGCATAATCCCGGTACCAGAGGAGCCTATCCCAATACAATAGCTCAGTCTTCCCTGAGTATTGGTAGCAGTGCTCACTGGTCAGAACCACTTCTGATGATACCATTGTGTGATCCTGACACCTTCCGGCACTCTGCTGATATCACTCAGTCTCTCTCCATGTGGTATCCCTCACTGTGTGGGTCCAATTGCTGCATCTGTCAGTGCCTGTCGCTCTTGCAGCTACTCCAGATCCTGAGCCAACAGCATTCTCCATTCCAGAGAGACGCAGTAGAACAGGCCAGGAATGGAAACTGGGAATTTCCAGATCTCTGTGGGACTCAGTGTCATTCTCCATGTGTAACCTTCATTGCCTCAGTGTAATTTTCCATTCTGTCTACTTCTCTGTCTCCTGTAGATATTCCCGATGTCCCTGACTCAGCAGAATTCCCAATTCCTGTCTCGTCCATCACCACATTGAAGACAGTTGGTCAGCCAGAGAGAGATGGAGAGGGAGATCTGGAGCCTTCAGTAAATCCTGCAGCCGGTAAGATCACTCACTGTGAACATCACAGGGAGGAGGTAGGGGACTTTAATTCAGACCCTGAGGGCATGATGTCGGAACAATGCTGGGCAAGGAACATGAGAAATATCTCAGGTTTCATTATCACCATCTTGTCTGTAAATTCATCTGTTCCACAGAGCCCTCCCTATGTCTGTCAGTTTCTCCACTGTCTGTTTCATCGAAACCACTTCCCCTATCTCTATCAGCCCCTACAATCCTGCTTATCCCTGTAAGCTCCTCAAATCAGTAAAACTCTCCAAGTCTCTGCCTTTGCCTTTAATCCCGGGTTCTGTCACATCTCTGCTTATCTGTGAAAAACAACTCTTCAGTTTCTTAAGCCATCCCTGTCTGTGTAGTTCTTTCCAGACCTGAACGACCTCCCTGCCTTTGTGACTTTTTTGAACTCCTACTACCTTCATGATCTCTGTGACCTTCCCGTCACGACAACAAAAAAAGCTCTGTACCTTAGTAACCTCCCCCAGCTGTTAGACTCCTCCTTGTCTCTGGGCACAAAGCAGAGTGACCCTGCTTTTCTCATAAATTAGTTTCTGCATTTCTAATGATGACTATGTACTCTTCCTGTGTCTAAAACGCGCTCAGTCTTTGAAAACTCTTCTGGTCCCGATTCATGTAATTTCCTTCAGTAGCTTCAAACCTTTCTGCCTTTAACCTCCTCCAGATGCGACCACACAGTTTATTTCTATAACCTCCATGTGTGATGGAGTCATAGACGTCTACAGTATGGAAACAGAGCCTTCGTTCCAAACTGTCCACACTGACCAGATATCCCAACCCAATCTAGTCCCACAGGCGAGCACCCGGACCATATCCCTCTAAATCCTTCCTATTCATATACCCATCCAAATACCTCTTAAATGTTGCAATTGTATGAGCCTCCACCACATCCTCTGGCAGCTCGTTCCATGCATGTACCACCCTCTGCGTGAAAAACTTGCCCCTTAGGTCTCTTTTATATCTTTCCCCTCTCACCCTAAACCTATGCCCTCTAGTTGTGGAATCCCCGACCCCAGGGAAAAGACTTTGTCTGTTTATCCTATCCATGACCCTAATAATTTTGTAAACCTCGATAAGGTCACCACTCAGCCTCCAACGCCACAGCCCCAGCCTGTTCAGTCTCTCCCTGTAGCTCAAATCCTCCAACCCTGGCAACATCCTTGTAAATATTTTCTGAACCCTTTCAAGTTTCACAACATTTTTCCTGATAGGAAGGAGACCAGAATTGCACAGAATATTGCAACAGTGGCCTAACCAATGTCCTGTATAGCCGCAACATGACCTCCCAACTCCTGGACTCAATACTCTGACCAATAAAGGAAAGCATACCAAACACCGCCTTCACTATCCTATCTATCTGCGACTCCATTTTCAAAGATGTAGGAAACTGCACTCCAAGGTCTCTTTGTTCAACAACACTCCTGAGGAACTTACCATTACGTATATAAGTCCTGCTAAGATTTGCTTTTCCAAAATGCAGCACCTCGCATTTATCTGAATTAAACTCCCATCTACCACTTAGCCCATTGTCCCCATCTGGTCCAGATCCTGTTGTAACCTTCTTCGCTGTCCACTACACCTCCAATTTTGTTGTCATCTGCAAACTTACTAACTGTACCTCTTATGCTCTCATCCAAATCACTTATGTAAATGACAAAAAGTAGAGGGCCCAGCACTGATCCTTGTGGCACTACACTGGTCACAGGCCTCCATTCTGAAAAACAACCCTCCACCACCATTCTCTGTCTTTTACCTTTGAGCCAGTTCTGTATCCAAATGGCTACTTCTCCCTGTATTCCATGAGATCTAACCTTGCTAATCAGTCTCCCATGGGGAACCTTGTTGGATGCCTTACTGAAGTCCACATAGATCACATCTATCACTCTGCCCTCATCAATCTTCTTTGCTACTTCTTCAAAAAACACAATCAAGAGCGTGGACATGATTTCCCACACACAAAGCCATGTAGCCTATTCCTAATCAGTCCTTGCCTTTCCAAATTCATGTACATCCTGTCCCTCTGGATTCCCTCTAACAACTTGCCCACCGCTGAGGTCAGGCTCACCGGTCTATCGTTCCCTGGCTTCTCTTTACCACCTTTTTTAAACAGTGGCACCACTTTTGCCAACCTCCAATCTTCCGGCACATCACCTGTGATTATTCATGATATAAGTATCTCAGCAAGAGGCCCAGCAATCACTTCTCTGGCTTCCCACAGAATTTTCGGGTACACCTGAATCAGGTCCTAGGGAGTTATCCACCTTTAACCGTTTCAAGATATCCAGCACTTCTTCCTCTGTATCTGGACATTTTGCAAGATGTCACAATCGATTTCCCTACAGTCTATATCTTCCATATCCTTTTCCACAGTAAATACTGATGCAAAATAATCATTTAGTATCTCTCTCAGTTTCTGTGGCTCCACACAAAGGCCGCCTTGCTCACCTTTCAGGGGCCCTATTCTCTCCCTAGTTACCCTTTGTCCTTAATATATTTGTAAAAATCCCATTCATTCTCCTTAATTCTATTGGCCAGACCTATCACATGTCTGCGTTTTGCCCTCCTGATTTCCCGCTTAAGTATACTCCAAGTTCCTTTGTACTCTTCTAAGGATTCACTCGATCTATCCTGTCTATACCTGACATATACTTCCTTCTTTTTCTGAACTAAACCCTCAATTTCTTTAGTCATCCAGAATTCCCTATACCTACCAGCCTTTCCCTACACCCTGACAGGAATATACTTTCTCTGGACTCTTGTTATCTCATTTCTGAAGGCTTCCCATTTTCCAGCCATCCCTTTACCTGTGAACATCTGCCTCCAATCAGCTTTCGAAATGTCTTGCCGAATAACATCAAAATGGGCCTTTCTCCAATTTAGAACTTCAACTTTTAGATCTGGCCTATCCTTTTCCATCACTATTTTAAAACAAATAGAATTATGGTCACTGGTCCCAAAGTGCTCCCCCACTGACACCTCAGTCACCTTCCCTGCCTTATTTCCCAAGAGTAGGTCAGGTTTTGCACCTTCCTAAGTAGGTACACACATATACTGAATCAGAAAATTGTCTTGTACACACTTAAGAAATTCCTCTCATTTAAACCTTCACACTATGGCAGTTCCAGTCAATGTTTGGAAAGTTAAAATCCTCTACCATACATACCCTATTATTCTTACAGATAGCTGAGATCTCCTTACAAGTTTGTTTGTCAATTTCCCTTTGACTGTTGGAGGGTCTGTAATACAATCCTAATAAGGTGATCATTCCTTTCTTATTTCTCAGTTCCACCCAAATAACTTGCCTGGATGTATTTCTGGGAATATCCTCCCTTAGCACAGCTGTAATGCTATTCCTTATCAAAAATGCCACTCCCCCTCCTCTCTTGCCTCCCTTTCTATCCTTTCTGTAGCATTTGTATCCTGAAACATTAAGCTGCCAGTCCTGCCCATCCCTGAGCCATGTTTCTGTAATTGCTATGAGATCCCAGTCCCATGTTCGTAACCATACCCTGAGTTAATCTGCCTTCCCTGTTAGGCCCCTTGCATCGAAATAAATGCAGTTTAATTTATTAGTCCTACCTTATCCCTGCCTTCCCTGACTGTTTGACTCACTTCTGTTCTCAGCTGTACCCCTCTCAGTTCGAGCGCATAAAATCCTCCCTGTGGTTGTTACCACGTCCCATCATTGCATTCCTCCAAATCCCTGTAAAGTCATCCCATTCCTAAAACCCTCCCTGTATATGTCATCTGTTCCAGCTTCCACAACCCTCCCTATCTCTGTAAGGCACACCCTCGTCCCAGTTACTACAGCCCGCTGTATCACTAAATGCCAGTAGTCACTATAATATCAGAGTAAGGTCTGAAAGCAGGAATACTGTACTGGGTTAAATGATCAGTCGTGATCATATTGAATGGTGGGACTGACTCTGTGGTCAAATGGCCGATACTTGCTCTTCTTTCCTGTGCTTCTCTATAAACTTACTATCTGTATAACCTCCTTCAGAACCCACAGCCCTCCATATCTCCATAAACTCCTTCAGTCCCCACGACTCCTCCGATCCATGTAACCTGAATCATTCTCCACAAAACTCCCTAACTCCATAACCTCCAAACGTTCCCACGACCCTCCCTATCTCCATAATCTCATCCTGACCCAACGACACTCCCGTTCAGAGTAATCTCCTTCAATCCCCATAATCCTCCTGATCTGTGCAACCTCCTTCGGGCGCAATAGCCCTGCAGATCTCTTTCGCGCCCTTCAGGCCCCGCATCACTCCCTATCTCCATAGTGTCCTTCAGTCCCCACGACCCTCCCTATTTATAAAACATCTATTACCTGTTGAGCCTGTAAGCTACCTTTTTCAGATAGATAAACACGAACTCCCATAACCCTTTCTGCTGCCCGTCTGAAACCAAACAGTGTTAACCTGACAGTAGGTCGGGAGCTAAAATATGTTTGAAAGGATATGGCAATGAACAATAACTGGACCCTTAGAAACGCATTTAAGAAAAAGAGAATGTGTTTTTGAACCTGTTGGATTTTATTTTTATTGGTGAGAATATAAATGGCAGAATAGATACGGGTGTAGGAGTAGTTGTACTGAGGATACGGTTTATTTGAATTTTCAGAAGCCTTTACACAAGTTTCAATAAAGGCTAAAGAGTAACTTGGTAGAGAATAGGGCACCTTAACTGTCAGGAGGTGGGTGAGATATTAGACAAAATAGTGTTGTCAGAATTTACTGTGGAGAAAGACATGGAAGCTCAGGAGGTTGGGGAAATAAATAGCGATGTCTTGGAAAGTATCCTTAACAGAGAAGAAAAAGTGCTGGAATCTTAAAACAAATAAAGGTAGATCAATCCTCAGTCACTTATTAGGTCGATCCTAGTATATTGTGGGAATCTGGGGAAGAGATTGCAGTGTCCCTAACAGAGATATTTACATGACCAACAGACACAATGAGTTACCGGAAAACTGGAGGGTGTTCCATCACTTTAAGGGCTTCAGGGAGCAGCCAAGAAATTACAGCCCAGTGAGCCAGTGCTGGGTAAGTTGTTGGAGGAGATTCTGACAGCCCTGTTTAGATCCCAATTAGCATATTGTGTTCAGTTTTGATCCCTTCATTACAGTAAGGATGTGAAAGCTTTAGAGAGGGTAAAGAGGAGATTTACCAGGATGCTACCAGGACTGGAGAGCATGTCTTATGAAGAAAGGTTGAAGGAGCTCAGGCTTTTCTTAGTGGAATGAAGAAGAGTGTGGTGTGATTTGGTAGAGGTGAACAAGATGGTGTGAGACAAAGATAGAGTGAACAGTGAGAGACCTCTATATCCCATGGCATACATGGTACAAGGGACATATTGTAAGGTGATTGGAGGATGGGTAAGGGCAGATTTCAGATGTAGGTTCTTTACACAGAGAGTGGTGGGTGGGTGGAACGGGACATTTTAACAAACTCTTGGATAGGCACATGGATGATAACAAAATGAAGGGTATGTAAGTTAGTTTGATCTTACAGTCGGATAAAAGATGGGCATGGCATCATGGGCGAAGGGTCTTGTGCTGTACTGTTCTGTGTTCTACGTTCTGTATGGTAAACTGGGTAATAAGCTCAGATCAATGTAAAAGATATGGCATTCTGGAGGAGCTAGTCAACTGGATACAAAATTGGGCTTGATGGCAGGAGACAGAGGGTGATGGGAGACATGTTGTTTTTCTGACTGGAGACATGTGACCAGCGGTGAAGTGGGTCCCCTGCTGTTTGTCATTTGGATAAATGGTTTGGATGGGAATAATTGTTTTGTGGTAAGTAAGTTTTTTGAGTGACTCTGAAATTGTTGGTCAAGTGCACATTGAAGAAGGTTATCTATGATACAACAGGATGAAGAGTACTGCTGGGATAGTGGGCTGAAGAATAGCAGATGGAGTTCAATTAGATAAATGTGAGGTGTTCCATTTTGGTGAAACAAACCAAGGTGGGACTTGTACAGTTAATGTTCGGGCCCTGGATGGTGTTGTCAGTCAAAGACCCAGGGATGCAGGTAGACAGTTGTTTGAATGTGGTCTCACAGGTAGGCAGGTTGGTGAAGCAGGCGTTTGGGATGGTTACCTTCTTTGGGCAGAGCATTGAGAGTAGAAGTTGGGATGTCATGTTGTGGCTGTACAGGACATTGGTGAGGCCACCATAAAAGCATTGTTGAGCAGTAGGATGTACTCATCTGGTTCACTTATGTCCTTTAGAGAAGAACATCTGACATTCTAACCTGGTCTGGCCTGCACGTGACACCAGACCCACAGCAACATGGCTGACTCTGTGCTATACTCTGGGTAGTTATCAGTGGGGCAAAGAATGTTGGTCCAATCAGTAACACCCTCATCCATGAATCAATAAATAAAAAATACATATATCCCTCCCTACCTCTGCAAACCCCTCCAGCTGCAGCAATCTGTACTAGCTTTGTAACATCGTTCAGTCCCTGACCACTCTCTGTAACACTCTCACCACCTCCAGCACCTTCAGCTCTCCCAGTTCCTTTTGGGACATAAAACCTTGACAATTATTCCCTCTTCCATCTGACCTCCTCCTGCGAGCAGACCCTTTGCAATCCCTTTAAAACTTACTCCGAAAACATTCTCTCATTTCAGGATTTTAAGTACTTTTTGGTGATCCACCAAGCCCGATAATCGAATATGATCCTTTTTACTGGAGTGAGGGACCGATGGGGATTTCTTGCTGAGGATTTGTCTGTTTCAATTGAATGTCCTTTTGTTGAGTATTTTACACTGCTCCTTCAAATGTTTTCCACTGTTCATTGACAGGCACGTATTTCAGTCTGTTTAGCCTATTTACATTGTCAGTTCTCCTATCAAACTCATGTCATTGGTTATTTTTGTTTCTAGTTGTAGCTTGTCCTTTCTGTGATTCACTTTAAAACTTTATATTTCTTTAAACTGCACTTTATCACAATTTTGCAGAGGATCTCTTCAGGTGACATTACGCATTCACGAATTTTCATCACACAATGGTCGCTCTGAGATAGCACTCCTGCCTCACAGCACCAGGGTCCCAGGTTTGATTCCAGCCCTGGGCGACTGTGTCGAGTTTGCACATTCTCCCCGTGTCTGCGTGAATTGCCTCCAGATGCTCCGGTCAGTCGAATTGGCCATGCTCAATTGCCCATAATGTCAGGGTATTAGGTCGAGGGAGATGGGTCTGAGTGGGTTACTCTTCGGAGGGATGGCGTGGTCTGGTTGGGTCGAAAGGCCTGTTTCCACACTGTAGGGAATCTAATCTAAGGGATTGTGATTTTTGTACATCAGCAATGGTTTCATATTTGTTTATGGATTGTTCATTGCTATTATTAAAATTATTGATTTTAAATTTCATCAAATCTTATGATGAGATTCAAACCTGCCTCCCCTGAGCATTAGCTGAGGTTTTGGACAAATGCCCTAACAATAATGTTACTAGGTCATCACTTCACCTGCTCACTGGTTGCTCATCCCTGAGCACTGATACATGAAACTAAACCCATTCTTAAAACATGATTGTGTGATCCTGAAGACTTCCAGCACTCTCCTGATATCACTCAGTCTCTCTCCATGTGGTATCCCTCACTGTGTGGGTCTAATTGCTGCTTCTGTCAGTGTCTCTCACTCTTGCAGCTGCTCCAGATCCTGAGCTAACAGAATTCTCCACTCCAGAGAGACACAACAGCACAGGCCAGGGATGGAGACTGGGATTTTCCAGATATCTGTGGGGCTCATTTCCATTCTGCATGTGTAACCCTCATTGCATCAGTCTAATTTCCCATTCTGTCTATTTCTCTGTCTCCTGTCGGTACTCAGGAAGTTGCTGACTCAATGGACTTCCCAAATGCTGTGTGTCTCATCCATCACCTCATTGAAGATGGTTGGTCAGCCAGAGAGACAAAGGGAAGGGAGATCTGGAGCCTTCAATAAATCCTTCAGTGAGCTAAGATCACTCATAGTGCACAGAGCAGGGAGCAATGAGAGGGCTCCAAGCATCAGCTAATAAGACATGACATAGATACAGTGCTGGATGGGGAACACAGTAGAGACACACGCCATGCTCAATCACCACCTCTACTTTAACTTATGTTGCACTGAGACAGCATTGGGAGTTCAGAATTATCAATCCAGGCCTGCACTGTCTTCGTGAGCATCAGGACAACAGAGGTTAAAGTAGGTACCGATGAAAGGTTGGGAATGCTGCCTGTGATCTTTCTGTTCTGTGTTCTCCCTCCAACACTGTACTAAGACTCAATACTCTGCAACATTGTATCTATGGCATGGCTTGTGCACCAGTGTCTTCAGTCATTTTTAACTCATATAACAGTAAGTGTCCCTGTAACCTGCTTCATTCCCGATTGTCGCTCCACATATTTGAGACGTCCTGCATTCCAGACTACCATCCCTATCGCTGTATCTTCATTCAGTGTCTACAACATGCCTTATTTTGGTACACTAATCCTCTTTAGCTGGATACAGAGTGATACAGCATGGATACAGAACCTGTGGTCCAACTCCTCAATGCTGCCCATGTTACCTAAACTGAACGAGTCTCATTTGCCTGCATTTGGCCCTTATCTCTTCAAACCTTCTCCTCTCAATGTAACTCCCAAATGACTTTTCCATGTTGTAATTGTTCTTGTTTCTCCCATGTACCTGAGGCAGTCTGTTCCGTCTATGCACCATCCCCTGTGGATAATTCTCCCCCTCAGCTCCCTCTTTAAATCCTTGCTCTCTCACCTCCCGTTTATACCCTCTAGTTTTGGACTCACCTACCGTTGGTTATTCACCTTTCTTAGGGTCACCCCGTGGCGTCCTCTGCCCAAGGGAAATATTTAGGACAATGTTACAAATATCTCCAACGTATGTAACAAGGTGCTGGCCAATGTCGGCAAATGTGCCAAATGTCGCTTTCCCCACCCTGTCCACCTGGTATGCCACTTCCGAGGAACAATGTAACTTGCACCCCCTGGTCTCTCTCTCTCTGTTTGACAACCCTGCCCAGAGCCCTTCCATTAAATGTGTTAGTCCTCCCTGGTTTGTCTTATCAAAATCCAACACCTGAATTAAACTCCATCTTTCAGTCCTTGGCCCACTGGCCCAGTTGGTCAAGGTCCCCTTTGATAACCGTATTTCCTGCCCACTACACCATTCATTTGATCATCAACAAACTTTCACACAATCACTCCTAAATTTTCAACCAAAAAGTTTATGTAGATGATGCACATCAGTGGACCCAGCCCTGATCCTTTCTTCAATAATGGAATCAATAATGGAATCTAAAACTAAACTCTTTCCAGCTGCCTGTTGCTGGTCCATATCACCCCAATCCTTCCCTATTCACCTGTTTATCCAAATATCTTTTAAACGTTGTAATTGTACCCACATCAACCCCTTTCTCAGGATGTTCATTCCACACTCAAACCACCCTCTGTGTAGCAAATTGACCCATATCTTTTTTTTGAACATCTCTCTCCTCTAACCTTAAAAATGTGGCCCCTCCTCTTGAGACTCCCCCATTCTGAGGAAAAGGCAACTACCATTAAATTGATCTATGCACCTCATTTTTATCATAAACCTTTATAGCATCATGTCTCAACCTCCAGCCTCCAGTGAAAAAAGACTCAGCCTATCCAGCCATTTTTCAGATCTCAAGACTTCCAAACCCAGCAACATCCTGGTAATCTCTTCTGAATGCCCTGCAGCTTAATAATATCCTCCCTGTTAACTGGGCGACCAGAACTGGCCAGAGTATTGCAGAACAGGCCTCACAAATGTCGGTACAATCTCAACATGACGTCCCAAATCCTCCACTGAGCAATAGTCAGGCATGCAAAGCACTGTCTTATCCATCCAGTGATGCAAGCTTCAAGGATTATGTACCTGAACCCGGAGGTCCCTCTGCTCTAAAACACTAACTGAAGCCTTAACATTAATTGTATAAACTCTACCCTTGTTTGCTTTACCAAATGCATTACCTCGTATTTATTCAGATTGAATTCCATCTCTAGTTTTTCAGCCCATTCACTCCCTTCATCAAGATCCCTTTGTAATCTCAGAAAACCTCCTTCACTGTCCATGATGCCACCCTCCAGCCTGCCAGCCCATCACACGTGGCTGTCAGTAGTACACATGCATGCCCTTGCTAGGGGCTCCACAATTTCTTCCCTAGCAACCCGCAGTGTCCTGTGATACACTTAAGCAGGTTCTTGGACTTGCTATAGTTTTGTGTTTTAAAACCTCCAGCACCACCTCTTCTATAACATGCACTCTTTTCAAGTCATAGAGATATACAGCATAGAAACAGACCCTTCGGTCCCCAACTCGTCCAGGCTTACCAGAAGATCTAAATAAATCCATTCCCTTTTCCAGCATTTGGCCCATATACGTCTACACCCTTCCTGTTCAGATGCCCATCCAGATACCTTTTAAATATTGTAATTGTATCAGTCTCCATTACTTTCTCTCTCAGCTCATTCCATACACCCATCACCATGTGTGTGAAGAAGCTGTCCCTTCAGTCGCTCTGTAAACCATTCAACTCTAACTTTAAACTTATGCCCTCTAGTTTTGGACTCCCCAACTTCTGGGAAAAGGCCTTGAATGCTTACTCTATCCATGCCGCTCATGTTCATATAAACCTCTGTAAGGTCATCACTCAGTCTCCGATTCTCCAGTGACAGTAACCCCAGTTTATTCAGCAACAACCCGGGCAATATCTTGGTATTCTTTTCTGAGCCCTTTCAAGTTTCACAACATCCTTCCTGTAGCAGAGAGACTGGAATTGCAAAGAACTGCAATGGTGGTCTAACGTATTACTCTCATTCCCTGAGTTGCCCAGTCTTTCTCCACAATAAGTTCTGAAAAAATTGTTTAGGATCTTCGGAAATATCCTGCAGTTCCACACATCGATGGCCTCATTGATCATTAATGGACACTATTTTGTCCTGAGTTACTTATGCACTCTTAATATACTGATCCAATCACTTTTGGATTCCCCTTTCCTTCTCTGCTGAGGCTATTTCATTTAGCCTTTCTCCATTCCTGTTTTCTACTCAAAGTGTATTCCGACAGCCCCTGTATATCTTCAGGGAGTCCCTTGATCCAGCTGGCTATACCTGACATGTTGCCCCCTTTTCCTTGACCAGACCCTCAATAGACAGCCAGTGTTTCCGAATGCTGTCAGCATTGACCTGCACACAAACAGGAAAATGCTGGCGCTGATCGATCAGTTTATCTCACTTTTAAAATATTCTCTTTTGCCACACTTCCCTTTCCCTGTAAATAATTCACTTCCCCAATCACATTTTGAAAGTTCCTGACTAATATGATCAAGATTGGTCAGGCTCCATTTTATAACTTGCACTGGTGGACCAGGCCTGTCCTTTTCCAAAGCTATTTTCAAACTACTAAAACTGTGGTCACTTTGGCAAAACGCTTTCCCACTCACATCTCAGTCCCTTTCCCTACCTCGTTTCCCAAGGGGAGGTCAGGGTTTGCCCCTTTCTCTTTTCAGGCCATTTACATATTGATTGGGAGTTTTCTGGAACACAATTACCAAATTCCTCCCTTGCAACCACTGAACACTGGCAGTCCCAGTCTAGGTTAGGAAAGTTCAAAAACCCTACCATAACAACCCTATTATTAAGATTGATATTTAAGATGTCCCGACATATTCGTTCCTCAGTCTGCCACAGATTATTCGGGGTCAGCAGTACGATCGTTTCAGAGTGATGACCCGTTCTTATTTCTCTGTTCCACTTACATAATTTCACTGGGCGATCCCACAGGAATATCTTCTTTGAGTACTGGTGTGATGAATCATGCAATCAAAACCCACCACCACACGTCCTCTCTTGCCTACCCTTCCTGCAGCATCTCGACCTTGAAACAATGAACTGCCAGTCCTGCCCTTCCCCTCAGCTGTATTTCTGTGATAACTATAATATCCCAGTCCCATGTTCCAAATCATGCCCTGAGTTCATCTTCCTTAGCTGTCTGGCCCCTTGCATTGAAATAAATGCAGTTTAATCATCAGTTTTCCCCCATTCCCTGCAATGTTCTTGCCTGCCTTGTCTGCTGAAATTGCTGTCTTTAACTCGTGTACCAGCCTCAATCTTCTTTCTGGCCCTACGTTTACTTAAGGTCCAACACCCTGCCAGACCAGGTTATATCCTCTCAAGCATCTCTCGCAATTCATCCCACCAGGATGTGGGTCCCTCTCCTGCTCCCAGTTGAGGTGCCTTTCCCACCCTGTCTCCCTCTGCTGACACCTTCAGGGATCTATGGACTTGTCCACCAAGGTCCCTGTATTCCTCAGTACTCCGCAAGGACCTACCTTTTTTTATGCTGGATTAGTGGTGCTGGAAGAGCACAGCAGTTCAGGCAGCATCCAACGAGCAGCGAAATCAACGTTTCGGGCAAAAGCCCTTCATCAGGAATAAAGGCAGTGAGCCTGAAGCATGGAGCGATAAGCTTGAGGAGGGTGGGGGTGGGGAGAGAGTAGCATAGAGTACAATGGGTGAGTGGGGGAGGAGATGAAGGTGATAGGTCAAGGAGGAGAGGGTGGAGTGGATAGGTGGAAAAGAAGATAGACAGGTCGGACAAGTCAAGGAGACAGTAACTGAGCTGGAAGTTTGAAACTAGGGTGAGGTGGAGGAAGGGGAAATAAGGAAGCTGTTGAAGTCCACATTGATGCCCTGCGGTTGAAGTGTTCCGAGGCGGAAGATGAGGCGTTCTTCCTCCAGGCGTCTGGTGGTGAGGGAGCGGCGGTGAAGGAGGCCCAGGACCTCCATGTCCTCGGCAGAGTGGGAGGGGGAGTTGAAATGTTGGGCCACGGGGCGGTTTGGTTGATTGGTGCGGGTGTCTCGGAGATGTTCCCTAAAGCGCTCTGCTAGGAGGCGCCCAGTCTCCCCAATGTAGAGGAGACCACATCGGGAGCAACGGATACAATAAATGATATTGGTGGATGTGCAGGTGAAACTTTGATGGATGTAGAAGGCTCCTTTAGGGCCTTGGATAGAGGTGAGGGAGGAGGTGTGGGCACAGATTTTACAGTTCCTGCGGTGGCACGGGAAAGTGCCAGAATGGGAGGGTGGGTCGTAGGGGTGTGACTACCTGGTCAGGTCCACACCCCCCTACGACCCACCCTCCCATTCTGGCACTTTCCCCTGCCACCGCAGGAACTGTAAAACCTGTGCCCACACCTCCTCCCTCACCTCTATCCAAGGCCCTAAAGGAGCCTTCTTCATCCATCAAAGTTTCACCTGCACATCCACCAATATCATTTATTGTATCCGTTGCTCCCGATGTGGTCTCCTCTACATTGGGGAGACTGGGCGCCTCCTAGCACAGCGCGTTAGGGAACATCTCCGAGACACCCGCACCAATCAACCAAACCGCCCCGTGGCCCAACATTTCAACTCCCCCTCCCACTCTGCCGAGGACATGGAGGTCCTGGGCCTCCTTCACCGCCGCTCCCTCACCACCAGACGCCTGGAGGAAGAACGCCTCATCTTCCGCCTCGGAACAATTCAACCCCAGGGCATCAATGTGGACTTCAACAGCTTCCTCATTTCCCCTTGCCCCACCTCATCCTAGATTCAAACTTCGAGCTCAGTTACTGTCTCCTTGACTTGTCCGACCTGTCTATCTTCTTTTCCACCGATCCACTCCACCCTCTCCTCCTTGACCTATCACCTTCATCTCCTCCCCCACTCACCCATTGTACTCTATGCTACTCTCTCCCCACCCCCACCCTCCTCAAGCTTATCTCTCCATGCTTCAGGCTCACTGCCTTTATTCCTGATGAAGGGCTTTTGCCCGAAACGTTGATTTCGCTGCTCGTTGGATGCTGCCTGAACTGCTGTGCTCTTCCAGCACCACTAATCCAGCATTTGATTTTCAGCATCTGCAGTCATTGTTTTTACCCTACCGTTTATTATGTCTGTACTTCGCTTATCGTACCTCCCACAGAGTATTACTGCACATCAATCAGAACTAAACTCTGCTTAGATTATCATCCGATCGACATCGGACTGCAGACGGAGTCCATCCCGCTCACTGTGAACAACGCACTCACCTTTCATGTCATCTTCAAACCGACTAATGATACCTTCTGCTTTCACATCCGAGTTATTATGTTCAATGGTTCCTGCACAGTTCCCTGTGGTACACCCGGTGGTGAAAGTATTATTTCCACCAATTTTGCATCCAATATGCCAACTTGCCTTGGAACCCAGTCCTTTTGGACCAGCCTTCCGTGTTGGATCTTGTTTAAGGACTTAGTCAAGTCCATGTAAACCACATCATCTGCACTGCCCTCATCAATATACTTAAGCACCATTTCAAAAAAACTGAACTGAATTCCTCAGACAGTATCTTCCTCTGCCAAAACCGTGATGACTAAACCGAGTTGATCCTTACCTTTGCAAGTGTTGATTCATCCTCACAATTGTTTGCCAATAATATCCCTCCCCCAGATGTCAGACTATCTGCTCAGTAATTACCTGACCTATCCCTGATGCCCTTCTTGAACAGAGGAACCACATTAACGATCCTTCATTCATTCAACACTTCACCTGTGTCCAGCAAAGTATTATATTTATCCACCAGGGCCTCAACAATCTCTGGGTAATTTGCATGGGGTCAAAGAATGCTGGTCCAGGCAGTGACACCCACATCCCATGAATGAATAAATAAAAATACATATATCCCTCCCTTCCTCTGCAAACCCTTCCAGCTGCAGCAATCCATACTGGCTTTGTAACACCGTTCAGGCCCTGACCACTCTCTGTAACACTCTCACTACCTCCAGCACCTTCACCTCTCCATGTTCGTATCGTGTCAATAAACCCTGACAACGATTCCCCTTCCCACTGCCCTCCTCCTGCTAGCATACCCTTTGCAATCCCTTTAAAACTTACTCCTAAAACTCTCTCTCACTTCAGGATTTTAAGTACTTTGTGGTGATCTTCCCAGCCTCATAATCGAATATGATCCATTTTGTCCTGAGTGAGGGACCGGTGGGGATTTCTTGCTGAGTTTTTGGCTGTTTCAGTGGAATGTCCTTTTGTTGAGTATTTTTCACTGTTCCTTCAAATGTTTTCCACTGTCCATTTACAGGCACATATTTCAGTCTGTTTAGCCTGTTTACCTTGGTCAGTTCTCCTCTCCAACTCATGTAATTGGCTATTTTTGTTTCTAGTTATAACTTGTCCTTTCTGTTTTTCACTTTAAAACTTTATATTTCTTTAAACTGCCCTTTATCACAATGTCCCAGAGGATCTCTCCAGGTGACATTACTCATTCTCTGCGTTTTATCTCACACAGTCTCTCTGAGACAGTTACATCCCACGTCAGTTGCACAATGTGTTATTCTAAGAAACACTGAAAAAAATTCTCTGAACTCCTCTTCCAATATCACTGTTGTGAGTGTGATTGTCCCAGACTTTGCGAATATTGACGTTTCACTAAATGTTCACCATGCCTGTATTAAAAATTCCACTGAATTCCTATTTATTGCAGTGACGAGCCATGAAATGCTGTTCGGTGGGTGGTCTAAAACTGTTCTGCTGCTTGTGTCCTTCGCAAGTAGTAGCCAGAATTTACATTCAGACTGATTCTACTTCATGCTTTCTCTATAATGCCTTTCTTACCCATTATTGTTAGCGTCGTCGATTTTGCCTGAATTTGCAGAAGGTTGTGAACCATTGAATATTTATGTTCCACCTTTTGTTCACCCTGTAACCACATTCTCTCTGGTGTCTAAATCCCTTTTATCTCTGTGTCACAAATCCATCTACCTTGTTGTAGAGACTTTGTGCATTAATAAAAACCATAATTTTCTCGTTCCCACTGTTTGCTGTCACAAATGGATTTGCTGATCTACAGTTTTAGTTAAACTTTGTCCCATCCTGTTCCTTTCTGTTGTCTTCAGTCACATTCCCACGCTGCTCTGATGCTTCACGTTTTCTCTTTGGATTTGGAAAGCTCCTTTCATCTGAAGCCTGTCCCTGCATCCTCTCTGTCAGTTTAAAGCCCTGTCCATAAACCTACCGACGTGACTGGCCAGGATATTGTTCCACTGGAACAGAGCTGGCATTCATCTGAATGGATTTTTAAAAAAATCAGGTATGGGATATGGGTGTCTCTGGCTGACTAGCCTTTATTGCCCATCCCTTGCTGCCCTTGAGCTAAGCAGCTGGCTCGCCCATTTCACAGGGTCATTGAGAGGCAAACACTTTGCTGTGGGTATGTCGTGCAGACCACATGAGAGTGAACTGTTGTCTTTCTCTGAAGGTCAAGTGTTTGGATTTTTATCAATACTTATTTATGGATTGTTAATTCCAAACTTTAAAACATATATTCATTTAAAATTCCACATGGTTAGAAGTTAGAAAGAAAAAGGTTGGGGGGGGGGCGGGTGGTCATTTTGTTGTGACTGTATTGTAGACTGTTGTAGACCCTACAGATACCAGAGGAGCAGCTGTGTAGAGAGATTGCAGATAACTATAGGAATAATAGAGGAGTGCAGGCTGGAGATTTTAATATTCACTGTACTGACTGGGCCACCTCGAGTATAAAAAGACCTGCACGGAGGGCAATTTTTCAAATGTCTCCAAGGAAGATTCCTAAATCAATATGCAGAGGGCCCTATTCTACTCAGGCGGGTGCAACACTGGACCTCCCCTCAGAAAACGAGGTCAGGCAAGTGACTAAAGTGTCATTCAGAGAGCAATTTGGGTCCAGTGCCCACAACTGTCTTCGTTCTAACATAGTTCTGGTAAAAGATCAGCAGGTCCACAGATTGAAGAGGAAAACTGGAACAGGGCCAGGTTTGGGGCCATTCTGCTGGATCTGGCCAGCGTCAATGCTGTGAATTTAAAATTGCACAATGCCCAGCTATAATCCAACTCGCTTTGGAAGCGCTGGTGATCACTGTAACAGATGAAAGGCTTAAACTAAATTTGTTTGATATTATATTCCATGACACTGCCATCCTGTTGCTATAAATTCTTTACCTTAGGATTGTGCTCCACAACCACCTGATGAAGAAGCAGTGTTCTGAAAGCTCGTGCTTTCAAATAAACCGGTTGGACTGGAACCGAATTTCGGGTGAATTTTAACTTTGTACATTCCCAGTCCGATACCGGCACCACCACATTATGATTCTAATCGATTGGGTGAGTCTGTTTGAAGGAAAAGGAACAACTGGCAAATGGGAGGCTTTTCAAAGTGTGGTCGAAAGAATCCAGGACCAGTATGCTCCATTTGGTTGAAGGGAAAAGCTGGCAGGGTTAGGGATCCTTGGCTGATGAGGGAGAATAAGGCTCTGGTCTTGAAATGAAGACTGCATACATTGGGTTTAAGATTTCTGTATCTACATATTCTTAAAGACACGATCAATCTGTGGAGACCCTACAATTCTCTCAGTCCCTGTAATACTCCCAATCTGCAGAAGTCATTCCAATGTCAGTGACTCTTTCAATACATTTCCTACAATACCCACTGTCTATGTGATATCTTTTCATTGCCAGCACCCACCCTGTCAATGTAAGCTCCTCCAGTGTCTCCATCCATCTACTTATTTCCAAAATCTTCCCCAGCTCTTCCATGTGTAAACATCACCCTCCCCTCCAACCCTTCCCACTCTGACCAAACTGGAGGAGGTTACAAATGCTCCCTAATCTGTCAAACTGTCTCCAACCAAAATTGCTGTCTTTTCGACTTGGAGAATTTATCTGATTCCAGACCCTCTTTATCTAAATAACCTGCAGAAACTAAGCCTTCCTGTGTCTATAAACATCTTCAGTCACGATTACCCTCCATACGTCTATCTGTTTTTCCAATCTGTACAACCCACTTTATCTCTGTACTCAGCTCCATTCACCTGAAACATTCCTGTCTGTGTAAAACACCCCATCCTACCAACATCCTTATCCCTGTAAACTGCTCCATTCCTCCCAACCTCCCCAGCTCCATGAACTCCTGTAGGCCTGACAGCTCTCCACATTTCTGTAACCTCCTGTGGCTCTATGCTCCTCCCTCCCTGTGAAAGCACCTCCAGTCCCCATAATTCTCCCAGTCTGGTCATCTGCTCCGGATCAGACCATTGCTGTCTCTGTTACCTCATACAACTTTAGCAATGCCTCCTGTTTGTGTCACTTCATTCAGATCGCATCCTCTCCCGCTTCCCGAAACCTCTTGCTGCCATCATAAACCCTGCTATTTAGAACATGGAATAGCACATTCCAGTACAAGCCCTTCCGCCCACATTATTGTGCTGACCTTTTATCCTACTCTGAAGATGAAACGAACCGACATACCTTACATATTACTATCATTGATGTGCCTATCCAAGAGTTGCTTAGATGTCTGTAATGTGTCTGAATCTACTACCATGGCTGGCAGTCCATTACACCCACCCACCACACTCTGTGTAAATAACGTACCAGTCCCTTCCATACCGACAGGATATCCCAACCCAATCTCGTCCTCCCTGCCAGCACCTGGCCCATATCCCTCTGATATCTAAGCTAAACTTTACGCCAATTACCATAAACGTATATCCCCTTGTGATAGCCATTTCGCCATTGGAAGTAGTCTCTGGTTATCCACTCTATCTATGCCACACATTTCCTTGTACACCTCTATCAAGTCACCATTCTTCCTCCTTCGCTGTGATCAGAAAAGCCCTAACTTCCACAACCTACCTTCTATGGCCATGCCCTCCAGTCCAGGCAGCATCCTGCTAAATCTCCTCTGCACTGTCTTTAAAACTTCCACATCCTCCCTATAATGAAGCGAACAGAACTGTTCACAATTTTCGAAGTATGTTCTAACTGGAGTTCTGTGGAGCTGCAGCAAAATCTCACATCTCTTAAATTCAACCCCCCTGCTAATGAAAGCCAACACACCATCCGCCTTCTTAACAGCCTGTCAACTTGGGTGGGAACGTGAGGGACACAGGATCCCTTTGTTCCTGCACGCTGCTAAGAATCCTGCCTTTAACCACGTAAAGGTTTTCTGCAGAATCCTCCAATCTAAAACTATCCCTATCATTGTAAGTTCCTCCAGTCCCTACAACACTCATAAACATTGGAACCTTCTCAAGTCCATAAATTCCTAATGTCTGCAAAATCCTCCCGTCCTGATGTCCCTCCATATCTCTGTAACCCCCACCATCCTCCAGTGCTCTTCTGGGGAACATTGCAGAGGAAGGAGTATTTGGAGAGTCTGGGCCATGTTACGAGGTATGAGGGCTGCAGAACCTGGAGGCTGATACAAATGTCGGAAGGGACGTGGGACTTGCAAAAGGTTAGAGTTTCGGGATTCATTGAACCTGCAGGATGGGACAGGGAATGGCTTGTGGAACCTGGAGGATATTATGATTTGAATTTTTGTTTGGACCATTCAGCCGATCTTACAGTCATAGAGATGTACAGCATGGAAACAGACCCTTCATTCCAACCCGGCCATGCTGACAGGATATTCCAACCCAATCTAGTCCGACCTGCCAGTTCCTGGCCTATCTCCCTCGAAACCCTTTCTATTCATATATCCATCCAAATGGTTCTTAAATGTTGCAATTGTACCATCTGAAAGATTGGCTGAAAGATCCAATCAAATATTACCTGTGGTTCAAATCATAACATCCTCCAGGTTCCACAACCCATTCATGGGCCCATCCTGCAGATCAGATATCCCAACCCAATGTAGTCCCACCTGCTAGCACCCGGCCCATCTCCCTCTAAACCCTTCCTATTCATATAGCCATCCAGATGCCTTTTAACTGTTGCAGTTGTACTAGCCTCCAGCACTTTCTCTGGCAGCTCATTCCATAGTTGTCCCTTTTTATCTTTTATGTCTTTCTACTCTCACCCTAAACCTCGCCCTGTAATTCTGGACTCGCACACCCCAGGAGAAAGACTTTGTCTATTTACTCTATCCATGCCCCTCTTGATTTTATAAACCTCTATAAGGTCACCCTCAGCCTCCGACTCTCCAGGAAAAACAACCATCACCTGTTCAAACTCTCCCTATAGCTCATCCCTGGCAACTTTGTTGTAAATCTTGTCTGGACCCTTTGAAGTTTCACAAAATCTTTCCGATCAGAAGTAGAACAGAGTTGCATGAAGTATTGCAAAAGTGGCCTAACCAAAGTCTTGTACAGCCGCAACATGACCTCCCAACTCCTGTACTCAATACTCTGACCAATAAAGGAATGTATACCAAGCGCCTTCTTCACTATCCTAACTACCTGTCAAGGACCTACTGTCAAGGAACTCTGTATTTCATTTGAAAAATTGCATAGACAGGTCAAGTGGCCCGAGGTCTTCTGGGTAATGCTGGTTCAGTCTAAGCTGATCGGCAGAGCCAGTGAAATATTTGCAGCGCTGTCTCTCGAATGGTCGAGTGATAATGCACATGTCAAACAGGCTATTTTCAGTGCTTATGGATTGCTTATGAAAGGGAAGCCACTACAATTCCCTTTACTGTACCATCGCTATCTGTCAAAGCTCCTTCAGGTCGATATCCTCCGAATTGTTGAAACCTGCTCTCACCATTGCAACTCACTTATTTCCTAACATTGTTGAGTCTCTAAAAGCTTCCCTATCAGTTCAATCTCCTCCACTGCATACAACACTCCTAGCATGTGTAATCTCTTCAATTCCTTCAGTTCCTATATACCTATTAATCGATGTGCCTGCTTTGTGGCCATTGTATCCTCATTTATATCTGCAAAAGGCTCTGCTCACTGTAGCACATCCTATGCTTATAAGTGAATCTGGTCTCTCACAAGACTCTATCACTCTCTCCTCCAGTCTCTACAAGCTTCCCGCTCCCTGTCGTATCTTGCAGCATGCACACCACTCACTCTCTCTGACATACCTTCCAGTGCATAAATTCATCTCTCCTTCGAACTGTATCCAGTCTACAACTTCATCCCTGTCCGTACAACATCCTCCATTCCATATACTCCTCTCTATTGCTGCAGCAGTCTCCAGCTTATATCATCTACCATGTGCTTGCAATATTCTCCAGTCCATACTACCCACCCTTTCCCTGTAATATTCTCCAGTCCATACCATCCTCCCTATCACTGTGATATTCTCCAGATCCCACAACTATTGTTAAGTGTACAACATCCTGGAATCCTGTGAACGTTTCCACGCCCTGATCAACATAGTCCATGTAACGATCCACAATCCTATACACGTCCCTATCTCTGGAATCCAGTCAAAGACGCTATATCTCTCTAATTTTCTCCAAACAATAAAATGTTTTCTCCTGCGAACATTCTGTAGCAACTGTAACTATGTTTAATCCTGCAACATTGTCACGCCCCCAAACATCTGTCCTACTCTGTGGCCTCTATCCATCCCTCAAAGGCCCACTCTCGGTGCCACGCGCCATGCATTTGCAACAAGGCAGATGGAATGATAGCATTAACTGAAGGGAATAGATATGATCGAACTGTTATTGTGGAGGGGTGGCTGCAGAATGATCACGACAGCAATGTGATTATTGACGGGTTGTATGGATTTAGGCAGGATCAGCAAAAAACCAAACAAGGTCCTGTTTTGTTGTGAAGAAAGGACGCAGTCAGTGCATTAGTGAGACAGCCAATTTAATCTGGGAATCAAAATATAGAGTCATTTTGAATGGACAGCTTCCAAATTGATAAGGGGATCTGGAAGATCAAATCACAATCCATGCTCGTTGTTACGTTGGGTGCAATATTTACTTGGTGATAGTAGACAGAGGTATGTGGAATGGTCAATTTCTGACTGAACGTCTGTGGTCAATGGTGTTTCACAAGGATCTTTGCTGCGATATCTGTGTGTAATTTATATCTGTGATTCAGATGAAAAGGTCAGCAGTTTGAGTGGTAATTTTGCAGACGACATTTGGAAAGGCATGTAATGATTAGGGACAGTTAGGGAAATTGTGGATAGGGAGGAAGAGTGTTAAAGATTGCAGCAGTATGTAGATCAGCTGGAACGCTGGGCAGAGATGTGGCAAATTGATTTTCATCGGGACGGATGTGAAGTGATGTATTTATGAAGTCAAATGGAAGATTGAAGTACACTAATTGACTAATTGGAAACATTGATAAACAGAGAGACATTGGAAGCAAATCCATAGCTCCCAAAAAATAACAACACAACAGGATGTGTTGGTCGAGGGATAGTATGGTATGCTTACCTTTATTGGGCACAGTATTGAGTACAGACGTTTGCATGTCATGTTCTGACTGAACGAAACTTCAGTCGGCCATGTTTGGAGGGTTGCGTGTCGTTCTCATCCACACACCACAGGAAGGATGTGGAGGTTTTGGGGAGGTTGCAACAGAGGTCTTGCAGACTGTTGCCTGGATGACAATGTGTTTACTGTAAGGAGGTTGGACGCAGTTGGATTGTTTTGCGAGAGTATCGGAGACTGAGGCGTGACCTGGAAGAGGTATGTAGCATTAGGAGAGGCGTGGATAGTGTGTATAGTTGGAATCCTCCTTCCAATGAAGAAATATCAAATACTAGGGTGCATTGGTTTAAGGTGAGAGTGAGAGGTTGTAAGTGAGATGAATGAGGCTAGTTGTCTTTACCGAGAGGGTAGAAGCTGCTCAGGAGGTGGGAGAGGTGGCAATGAGAGCAAACATATGAAGGGCATTTAGACAGAAACATGAACATATAGAGAATAGAGGGTCATCGCCCATGTGCAGGCAGATGGGATTAGTTTAGAATAGCATCATGGTCAGCACAGCCACGGTGGGCCGAAGGGCCTATTACTCTGCTGTACTGTTCGATTTTCTAACCTAACGACATCTAACCTGTCAAAGCCCCTCCGAATCCTTGAAGTTTCATTGAATTTCTCTCCTATTCTTCAAAACCCCAATCGGTTCAAGGGCAATCTACTCCACCTCTTCTCATTGGAAAATTCTGCCATCTCCAGGATCAGCCGAGTGAACATTCCCTGGCCTGCCTCTAATACAAGAATGCCTTTCCTTATGGCACACATACTGTTCATTACAATCTAGGTGTGGTCTGACTTGTGCCTTGCATCGTTTTAGCAAGACCTCCCTATTTTTAGACTCTATTCCCTTTGTAATAAATGGCAACATTTGATTTGCCTTCTCTATGACCTGCTGATCTTGTAAGCTCCCTGTTTCAGATTGATTCACAAGGATTCCCAAAACCCTTTGTGCAGTCAGTCTGAAACCAAACGGTGTTAGCCTGACAGTAAGTCGGGAACGTGCTGGAATGTGCTATAAAGACTATGACAATAAATGATAACTAGACACTTAGAAACAATGGGAGATGTATGATTTTATAAAAGGGGAATATTTTTAAATCTGTTGGATTCTATATTTTGGTGTGACCTTAAATGGCTGAATAGATAAGGATGGGGAAGGCTAGTTGCGGCAGAGGGGTATTTGAAGTTTAAGAAGCATTTTGACAAGTTTCAACCGGGGCTAAAAATTAGCTCATGAGAGAATAGGGCCCGCGAAAGGTCAATGACGCTGTCTGTGTGGAATCACTGCTGATGGTGGAGATACTGAACAAATATTTGTGTTCGGATTTCGGGAACTTAGGAAAATACATAGGGATGTCTTGAAAAGTGTTCACATTGGAGAACAGGAGGTGCTGGATGTCTTAAAATGCAATAAGTTAGATAAAACCTTGGGGCATGGTCAGATGTATCCCAGCGCCTTGTGAGAAGCGAGGGAGAAAATTGCAGGGCCCATTCCAGAGATATTTGCATCATCAACAGCTACTCGAGACCAGTGAGACTGATGGCAGGGTGGTAAGTTATTGGAGGAGATTCTGAGGGAAACGATCATCATGCCTTTGGAAAGGTAAGGACAGAATAATGATCGTCAGCATGGCTTTGTGCATGGGCAATCATGCCTCAAATGTGAGTGTGGCGATAGACAAGTGAGAGATCAAAGCAGAGCAGTACACGATGTCCACATGAACTTTATCAAGGTCTTTGACAAGATTCTGCATGGCAGACTGGTTAGTAAGTTTAGATCACACAAAACCAGAGAGTGCTCACCAACTGGATACAAAACAGGATTGCCTGTAGGAGACAGAGCATGTTCATAGAGGGTTACTGCTCAAACTGCAGGCCTGTGACCAACAGTGTGCCCGGGGGTTCGGTGCAGGGTCACTGCTGTGCATCATTTAAATGAACAGTTTGGATGAGAATACAGGAGCCATGGTTAGCAAGTTTGTGAGTGAGAATGAAATTGGTGATAATGTGGACAGTGAAGAGGGTTATCGAAGAAAATGTGGAATCAACAGTACTGCTGGACCAGTGAGGTTACAAATAACAGGTGGAGAAATGCAAGATGTTTTATTGTGGTAAAGCAGACCAGATTGGACTTGTATAATTAATGTTCGGGCCCTCTACTGTTGTCGATCAGTGACCCAGGGATGCAGCTACACAGTTTTTTGAATGTAGCGTCACAGGTAGACAGGCTGGTGAAGCAGGAGTTTGAGATGGTTACCCTTTATTGGGCAGAGCATTGAGACTAGGAGTTGGGATGTCATGGTGTATCTGTACAGGATATTAGTGAAACCACCATATAAGCATTGTTGATTATCTGGTAAAAATCAACTTGTTCACGTATGTCCTTTAGGGAGGGGCATCTGGCATTCTTGCCTGGTCTGGCTCACATGAGACTCCAGTCCCACAGCAATATGGCTGATTCTGAGCTGCCTCTGGGCAATTAGCAGTGGAGTAATGTATGCTGGTCCAACCGGTGACATCCTTAGGCCGTGAATGAATCAATGAAAGTACAGATGTCCATCCCTACCTCTGCAAACAGCTCTAGCTGCAGCAATTCGTAGTGGCTTTGTAACATTTTTCAGGCCTTTGCCCCTCTCTGTAACACCTTCACCACCTCCAGCAGCTTCAATTCTCCCTGTTCTGATCATCTGATTAAACGCTGACGTTTCCTCTTCCTATTGCACTCCTCCTGCTCGGAGACTCCCTAGTGATCTCTTTCACAAATGTGTCCGCATTTCTAAATGTTGGCTTCTTCAGAATTGATAGGTTTTTTTCATCTCTTAATCAAATCCGTTAAGTCCTGGGCCAAGACCGTCTGAAGTGGGGAAGGAGCATTGTTAAGGTGTTGAGCACATTGAGACTTGCTGTGGGGAAAAATAGGAATCCAGGAGAAAACAGTACAAGGAGCGTGCTGCCACACCAACGCCCCACCCACCCCCTTCCCATGGCCACCTTCTGCCCCAAGTGTAACAGAATCTGTGAAGGGCAACATCGGTCTGTCCAGCCAACTCAGGACCCGCACCGCCCCAGAGTGGGAGAGAGTCAGCCTCGTCTGTGACCCACCGCCAAAGAGTTGATGAGATAGGAAGGTTGAATCCCCTCACAATTATCCCAGTGCCTTTGTTACAAATTCAAACAATTCCCTGTTAATGCAGTGTCGAATATCTCTCAGTATCTCTGCATGTGGTATCCCTCGCTGTGTCGGTCTGTTTGCTGCCTCTGTCAGCATTTCTCCCTCTTACAGATGGTCTGAGATCCTGAGTCAACAGAAAATTCCACAACAGAGATATGGAGCAGCACGGGCGCATGGGACGGAGACTGGGATTTTCGAGATCTCTGCTGGTCTCTGTGCCACTCTGCATGAGTTATCCTCATTGCATCAGTCTAATTTCCCATTCTGTCTCATACAGGTAATCAGGATATTCCCAACTCCTGTCTCATCCATCACCTCATTGAAGCTGGTTGGTTAGCCAGAGAGAGATGGAGAGGGAGATCTGGAACCTTCAGTAAATCCTGCAGCCGGTAAGATCACTCACAGTAAACAGCACAGGGTGGAGGTAGTAGACTTCTATATTCAGACGTGGAAGACAGGACATAGATACAGAGCTGGGCAAGGAACAGCAACATTCTAGGCTTCATTTCCACCATCTTGTGAGGGTCCTGCTTTCACCTCTGCTGTACTGGTCCTCAATGCGACAGCACAGGGGATCGCAGGCATCAATCCTGGCCCATGCTATGTTCGTGATCTCTGTAATATCCTCCAGTCCCGATAATCCTACCACTGTCAGGAATCTACTCTAGTCCACACCATTCTGTTTGTCTCTCTCAGGTTCTCCACTCCCTAACACCCTAATTCCTAAACGTCTGCAGTAGATACTAAATTCCTTCATCCCGGTAAACCCTGACAGTCCTGTCTATCCCTGTAACACCCACCAATACTACCCTCCATATCAATGTATTTGTCTTTAACCTCTCCATCGGTCCCTATCTATGTAATTTTCTCCAGCTCCTACCACCCTTCCTTGGCTGTGAAAAATTTGTAATCTCCTAATCCTTCTCCAATTCTCTGATCTTTATCTGATTAAATTTCACCCTCATTCCCGACACCATACCCCTCACGACCACAGGAACCTCTTTCAGTTTGTGCAACCCTCCCCATCTGTGTAACTGTCTCCATCCCAGCAACCTGGCAATCTCCATTGCCTTCCGATCTCTGTAACCTTAAGATCAGAGAAGCCTTCTTATAACTGTAAACGTCTTCAGTCACGACAATCTTCCATATGTCTGTTAGTATTCACAATACACTTCTACCGGACACACTCCCCGTCTGTGCCTCTCAGAGTGCCTGCCTCTCCCTACATCCATCCCAATCCCTATCTCCACAATCTAATCCAGCTCCCTTATCTCTGTAAATTCCTCCAATCCCCAAAGCCCTTTGTCCCTCTGACATTCTTGACCTGATGTAACTCTGTTTAACTCTAACATCCTCGAGTCCCTGTAAGCCTCCGTATCTCTGTAACCTCTGCCCATCTGTTCAACCCCCCACTACTGAGGAATGACTCCCTGTATTCGCCATAAGGCAGATGGAATGACAGGGAACAGATATGATGGAACTGTCATCCGGAGATTTAGCTGCAGAATGACCATCACTGGGAGGTGAATACTGAATGTCCCCATTCCCACCCCACTGCCCTCGCTCGCTCTCTCGCCCACTCTCTATCTCGCCTTCTCTCTGTCGCAACCTCACTCTCGCCCCCTCTCTCGCCCCCGCTCATGCCCCCTCTCTCCCTCTCTCCTCATGGCATCATGGCTGTACCTCTGTATTGGGGCATTCCAGGGTTCTGCAGAGTAACACGTTATCGCAATATCTGTGGTAAAAGGGGATGGGCGGTGCATGCCATCCCATTGCGTGATGACTGCATCTCAGTAATAATTTTCAAAGACTGCAGTTTCTAAGAGAACACCTGCAAGCGATCGGGAATAATTTGAGAAGTGGAACGGGGATGTGGGAAAATGTGAAAGGTAATGATGACTGGGAGGCATGAGACAGCAAGTGAGTGAAGAGCTCGTTTTGCGCGGCTCAGTGTCGGTGTCGGTATTTTCTGCCCACTGTTCACACTGATTCACACAGTGCTACCTGTAGATCTTTTATTCCTTCATTCATTGGTGAACATGAGCTTTGTTGGCTGGACCAGCATTTATTATTGATTTTGAGTTGTCCCTGAGAAGGTGGTAGTGAGCTGCCTTCCTGAGGCACTGCACCAGCCGTTGGAACTGCTGTTATCCATGTAGCCTCCAGCAGGCGTTACAACACTCCTCATGTCTCTAACTGCACACAGACAATGCAGCTGTACCTTTTATATCTGACATCCTACCCAACTTATAACTCTTATAATTCTTCAAAATATCTCACCTCTTCCATTCCCATCTATGTTAGAGATCTCTAACATTTCTTTATTCTTGTTTAAATTTCTGATCAACTAAAATCTCTCCCTTTTTAAATTTGTAACACCTTCAATTTCTGTAACTCTCCATATAACTGTAATCAATGACAGCACAAGTTCCCTTCCTTAAATCTCTATAATTACAATGGTTGCGTGTGATAAATTGGAACTTTTCATCCTCCTTATCCATCTCGGGACTTCCAGCCCCCACAATCCCATTATTTGGAATGCTCACATTGTCTGCATCTCCTTATGTCCTGAGGGTCCTTGAACACCACCAGTGCTCCAAAGGTTTATATTCCCCCCAGTTATTGCAAGTCTTCACGCTCTGTAACATCCAACAGTCTCCAGTACCATACAACACTTGCTGGCTCTCAATTTGTATTTGTTGAAGTCTACACATCTCTGTAAGCAGCACAGAAAAAACACTTTTGATTCTACATAGCTCTGTCATGAACAAGCTACTATCTTTACTTCCTTCACCTTCTTCAGTGTCTGCAACTCTCACTGTATCTTCCAATGACCTGCTTTCGACACTGCAGATCTGCCGATCTCCCCAGATAAATTGTTTCATCCCATATAGCTCGATCAATCACTGTAACACCCTCTGCTCTGTCTAATCCTCCTCTTTCCCACTGTCTTCCAGGCACAACAGCGATCCTATAAGAGAGCAGTACAGAATGGGATGTTATAAATCTTAGCTGAGGCTCGAGGCCTTTCATTACCTGGGAGTCACAAAGGGAGAGAACCTGGGAGACAGCAGCACAGAGCGGGAGAACATTAATCAGTAGCGAGGATCGAGGTCAACTAGGAATCGGAGTTGGAGAAGCAGCAGAGCAGGAGGCTCAAAATCAGCACCGAATCACAGAGGCAGTGAACATGTCACGGAGCAACTTGGAGCAAGAGCGTGAGGCTCACTCACACCTGAGAGTTACAGAGGCAGCAAAGTGGGAGGATATAAATCAGTACTGAGGTTCACGGCCTAATTGTGCCTGGGAGTCACAGAGACGGTGACCCTGTGAGGGAGCAGAGTGGAGTGGGAGCTGGAGAATTGCACGTACCTGGGAGTCACAGAGATGGTGACCGTGTGAGGGAGCAGAGTGGAGTGGGAGCTGTAGAATTACACGTACCTGGGAGTCGCACAGATAACTTTCTGCTGCTGGGACCTGCCTGCACTGAGTTTGGAAGAAGTACAAGAGCCTTCACAGAAAAGGCTGTAAATTCATTGGCAGATAATACACCGTTATTAGCGACTGTCAGTAAATTGATAGAAGTTAGCAAATTTATTTTTTCAACTTCTGAAATAAGGGTTGAACTCAGAAATAAGAGGGAGAAGTGAAATTCTGAGCCAATATATATATTACCCTCAGTAAGCCGCAGTTGTATAAGGGAGTTAACCATATTGTTTTTTTTCCCTGATGTTAATTTCATTCTAAGTAATTAAGTTACTCTAGACATGTTGCATCTTAGCATGCAAACAAGACATGTTTGTTAGGTGGAAAATATGTTCTGTTACGTTGGGAAGTCATAGCTCCTGCTCGTGTCCTAGATGAACACTGGGTCTTGGAGCTCAGATAGTAACTAGAGACTCTATGGGACATCTGTGATGCTGAGAGTTAGGTGAATAGCTCACACAGAGAGCAGATCACCCTGCAGACATGACAGCCAAGAAGAAGAAAGGGAATAGGGGACTAGACAATCAAAGAGAAACATTCAGGGAATGGAAGGATATCCTGATATCTCCCTCCCAATTCAGTTTCCTGGTTTGGAAGTTGATGAAGGTGCGGGCCGTTCAGGGGAGGACTGTCGGAGACATGTCTGCGGCATCACAAGCAGACTAACTGTGCAGGAGTGGGGGGGAGGAAAGGAAGGAGGATCAATAGTCACAGGGGATTCAGGAAATTGAAGAAGGTGTCAGTGTTTCTGTAATTCCAGGATTCTGGGGGTAAGAATATAACAGTGTCTGCAGGACATTCGTCTGGGGGACAGTGAGCAGTCAAAGGTCATGTCTATGTTACTAGGAATGACCTTGATAGGAAGGGTGAAGCGGTCTGGGAATCAGAATTTAGGGAGCTAGGTGGATGGTTAGCAAGCGGGACATCAAATGTAGCAATCTCTTGGTTACTGCCAGTGCCGTGTCCAAGTGAGAACAGAGCTAGGAGTTTTAGGTAGATGAGAGTGTGACTGGAATGATGGTGCAGCAGGAAGGGCCTGGGTTTCCAGGGACATTGGGACTGGTTCTGGGGAAGGCAGCAACTGTACAAGCTGGATGGGCTAACGTGACAGAGCTGGGACGGAGTTCCTTGTGCTGTGTTTGGGAGGGATTGAAAATAACTTGGCGGGTGCATAGGATCCAAAAAGGAATAGTAGAGGAGACTACCAGGACTCTCAAAATAATGGGAGATACAGTTGGTACTAATTTACAACAACAAGTTAATCAGTGGAAGATGGAACAAGAAAGAAAGCCTTAATCTGAGGTACTCTGCATGGACATGAATACTCGGAGTTTGGAGAGTTCGAGATGCAGATTGGTGTGTGGAAATCTGATCGACTGATCACCAAAAGCTGGCTCAAGGAATGGCAGGACTGTGTGTTAAATATTGCTGAGTATCAGGGATTCTGAAATTATAGAAGGGAAGGGAAATGATGAAGGTGGAAATATTGGTTTTGATTGGATTAGTTCAGGCACCCAAGAGAAAGAGCCTACTCACTCACTCAGGACACCTCGCTACCTTTCCCCCTGCTGTTACAAATAATTCCACCTCCCTTAGTACTGTTTGGTAATTCTCACATTTTGGAAGGAACCAACCCACACAAGAGCAGAAAGAGCCAAGAGGGATGGGGGCTCCCCAACATTCAGCTCCTCACTCTATCACAGGGAATGATTCTGACCCTAACAACCATGAGAGGCTGACTGACCGTGTCCAAGCTCCCGGACTGGGATCTGAGACTCCCCCTGACTCACTGTGCTGGGCACCCTGACTGACCGTGTCCAAGCTCTCGGACTGGGTTCTGAGACTCCCCCTGACTCACTGTGCTGGGCACCCAGACTGACCGTGTACAAGCTCCCGGACTGGGATCTGAGACTCCCCCCTGACTCACTGTGCTGGGCACCGTGACTGACTGTGGACAATGATGTCAGGCTTCCTCATTTTGTGTCTGTGCTAAACACCAAGACAATACAGCAGGCGGGAGAGCCTCGTAGCTCTGGCTGAGGGGAAACACTGCTGAGGGCATGGTAAGGCAAGGCAATCATTCTGTGAGCATTCAAGTCAGTTCAAAGTGAGTGTGTACAAACACCGAATGAGCACCCCAGAGAGAGAGGCCATGAGTTGGGTGTGTCCCTGAGCACAGTGTCCTTGCAGCAGCATTGAGTGTGTACAAACACGGAGTGAGCATCCCAGAGGGGCAGTCCATGAGCTGGGTGTGTGCCTCTGAGCACAGTGTCCTTGCAGCAGAATTGCAATGAGAGTTGTGAGTGCACCCTGAGCTGCAGTATTGAAGTACAAATGTATACTCTCAGTGGGTCGGAGATGTGCTGGGATGGCATGGTGACGCTGGCATGTGACAGATTCCAGCATTGATGGGTGTGGATTACATGCAGCTTCTGTCTGTGTAGTGTCCCCCGAGACGTTGGTGTCCAGGATAGAAGGCTGTAGGAGCGAGGGGCAAGATGGAGTCACCAGTTACCAGCTCTGACTTTCACGTCCAATTCTCCATATTGAGATTCCCTATAGTGGGAGGGAGGGTATGATGCTGTAAGTTGTTGAGGAGAGACCCACTGAATGTGGCTGTTGATCATCAGTAATCATTCAGTCAATATCTTGCCACTCCTTTGCTCAAATCTTGTTTTAGAGATCAGTCCAGTACAGAACAGGCCCTTCAGCCCAGCAAGCCCGCACTGACACATGATTCCGTTCTAAAGTTAAAAAGAAAGTTTTTGCTCCGACACCCTCTATGTCATTCTGTTCCCTACTTACTCATATTTGTGCCAAAATCCCTCTTAGACCATGCTACATTAGCTCCTTCTCCTCTATCAGTGCATTCCAGGCACTTGCACATTCTGTCTGCAACAGCAAAAATAAACCTTGCCGATCATATCTCCCGAACTTTCTTCCTTTTACCAAAAATCTACGGTCTTGAGTAATTGTTATTTCTACTCTGTGGGGAAAAAAGCCTCTAACTGTCCTTCTCTCTATGCCTCTGATACTTTTGTAAATATCTATCAGGTAGCCCCCATAGCCAACGATGCCCTGATGCACACAAACCATGTTTGTTCAATTTCTCCTTCTGGCTAATACCCTCCAAACCAGACAACATCCTGGTAAAACTTTTCCATACCCTCTCCAACACTTTCACATTGTTCTGCTGGTGTTGCAATCAGTACTACACACAATATTCTAAATGTGCCCAAACTAAGTTTCCCTACAGCTGTAATGTGACCTGCTAATTTTCATACTGTATGCTCCGATGCATGTCTGCAAGTTTGCCATCAGTCTTCTTGATCACCCCATCCACTAGTGTTGCCATTTTCAGGGAACTGTGGAGCTGTACACCTAGGTCCCTTCGGATGTTGATGTGGCCAGTAGTTTTTCCATCCACTTTATACTTCTCTCCTGCATTAGACCTTCCAAAATGCATCACATCACAATTGTCCAAATAAAGTTAAATTGTGGTTTCTCTGTCCAAATCTGCAGCTGACCTATATCCTGCTGTATTCTCTGGCAATCATCCTCACAATCTGCAACTCCGCCAATCTATTTACAGATCTCCAGTCACAAAAACACTGTTCCACCACTACTCTGTCTTCTATGACCAAGCAGTTTTCTATCTTTCTCTCCATCTTACTAACTGAACGCTGATCCTATTTCACTTAACCTTCTGCATGAGCCTGCCATAAGCAACCATATCCAAGGCCTTGCTAAGGTCCAATCGGCCAACATCCAGCCTCACGCCCTCATCAATAAATTTTGTCACTTCCTCAAAATAATCAATCAAGTTTTTGAGACAGGATATTCCCCACACAACTGCGTTGCCTGTTGCTAGTAAGTCAATATTAGAGTATTTGTGGAGCTGCACTCATTCAGACAAGTGATTATTCCATCATATTCCTGACTTGAACCTTGGAGGTTAGATTAGATTCCCTACAGTGTGGATACAGGTCCTTCACCCCACCAGTCCACACCAACCCTCCGAAGAGTAACCCACCCAAACACATTCCCCTGTCCTATATTTACCCTGACTAATGCACCTAACACTATGGGCAATTTAACATGGCCAATTCACCTGAACTGCACATCTTTGGACTGTGAGAGGAAACCGGAGCACCCGGAGGAAACCCATGCAGACATGGGGGGGAATGTGCAAACTCCTCACAGACAGTCACCAAGACCGGAATTGAACCTAGAACTTTGGTGCTGTGAGGCAGCAGTGCCAAGCACTGAGCTCTTAATAGTTACTGTACAGTGGGAGGTATGTAGGGCTGTGATGGTTACTGTACAGTGGGAGGTATGTCGGGCTGTGATGGTTACTGTACAGTGGGAGGTATGTCGGGCCATGAAGGTCACTATACAGTGGGAGGTATGTTGGGCCGTGAAGGTTACTGTACAGTGGGAGGTATGTCGGCCCATGGTGGTCACTATACAGTGGGAGGTATGTTGGGCCGTGAAGGTTACTGTACAGTGGGAGGTATGTTGGGCCGTGATGGTTCCTGTACAATGGGAAGTATGTTGGGCCGTGAAGGTTACTGTACAATGGGAGGTATGTTGGGCCGTGATGGTTCCTGTACAATGGGAGGTATGTTGGGCCGTGATGGTTCCTGTACAGTGGGAGGTATGTCAGGCCGTGATGGTTCCTGTACAGTGGGAGGTATGCCGGGCCATGATGGTTACTATACAGTGGGAGGTATGGCGCGTGTGAGGGTTCAGACTGAGTTGTACAGAGTATGGTTCTGCTGCTGCTAATGGCCCATTGCACCTCATAGATGCATCATAATTTGTTGCTCAATCTGTTGAACGCCTGTCCCAATAGAAATCAATATCATGGTGAGGTGGGTCTGCAAAATGTAAAAGTAGCCCTTGCTCCCCATAAGGACTGTGCAGTGACCATTCTTACCGGTATATGAAATGTATGGTGTATCTGCAGCAGGCAGATCGGTGATGATGTGGTCAATGATATGTTTCCCTTTTACTGATTCCCCCATAACCTGTCGCAGAGCAGTCTAGCAGCTACAGGATCCAGCATTAATGCTGAGCACTGTATTGACTATATGCTTAGAACTGCCCCCTCAGCCTGGCTATGTCCTGTCAGTGGGACAGAAACTACCAGAGAGGATGGTGAAGTTGCCAGTGACATAGCCCTGTTCACAGAATCCTGCTTTACAGGCAATATCTGACTGTTTTTTGATTAGCTCGTGGGAAATATACAACAGGTCACTTTTCCATTTTGTATAATGAAGTGTTAATATCACTTTGTTTCTTACATATTTTTAAATAACCCAAACATCATTTTTTTTTAAATTGAAAACAATTGAAGTGAAGAATAACTGAAATACCAGAGCACAAACTTGACTATTACTCAATTTAGTGACTATAGTAAACGGCCTATTCATGGTCAGATCAGTGAACACACCATCTTCCAGGCAGCAAAGCTGTTGGAAATGACTTTGAGGCAAAGCCTGAATTCAGACACAGTGTTACTGGCCCTCAACATGACCTCCAAAATACTGACCATCTCCAAAATCTGTCCAGAGTGCTTCCAAATTGGAGCTGGGCAGTTACTCACTCAGTAGACTGGTTAGAGACATACCTGAACAACGGGGAGAGGTGTGTGGGGCAGACTGGTCAATGGACTAGCACATGGCGCAGTTCAACATTTGTAATAAAGATCGATAAACAACCATGTCTTGCAAGTATATCGCTTCTGGTATGGCATCTAAACTCTGTAATTCTGCACCTTGGACCTGATTCTGAGTGGAGGTGTTATAAAGGTGATGGGCTCCTGCAGCACATGGCATCTTACATTGAATCCTTCATAAACCATATCCAGTGTATGTTAGCCCCACAATGTCAGTATCCAAACAGAATTATGCAGCTCCATTGATGGCCGGCATCATCCCAGACCAACGTTCTTGTGTGTGACTTGAGCTGGAAATCTCTGTGTAAATGTTTGCAGCATTGTTCTCTTTACTAAAGGTCTGACATCCTTTCATAATACCGACTTTTACATTGTCCAATAAGCACAAAATCCACCCATGTATTCAGTTCACTTTTATAACAACAATATGATGAAAACAGTGCCGAACTCACAGTAAGGAGCATTGAAAAAATGAGTCTCATTTCCGCACCCAATACCAAATTATGAATAAATACAAGGAATTTGAAAATATACATTTATTTTTCCTTTAATTACTATTGAAAATTATAGTCGACTCTCCTGCTCCTCAGCGGCTACATGAATGGCTGTGTTTTTTTTTCAGAACCACACTTTTTGATTCTAATCTCCAGCATCTGCAGTCCTTCCTTTTCTCCCTGCTAATATTCACCCATAATTACTTTCATCGCAACAATATCACTGCATGTTTAAACATGTTACAGTCAGATCTGGGTACATTTTGAATTGCTTCTGTCTATCTAAGAGCTAAGTAATATGGGATGTGAAAGGCAGTGTCTGTGTGATGCTCGGTATGTAGGCCATGCCTCTGAGAGACTGACAGATTGTTTAAAACAGCACATCCCTTCAGTTATTTACAACAAACAGGTTACTGCCTAGACACTAGTAGCCTGAGCTCACAAAACCCAAAGTACAGTGTCCAACATTGGACAGGTCTGGACAATATTTTCATTTCATTTATTCATGGAATATGATTGGGCCAGTATTTATTGTCCATCCCTTGTTGCCCTTGAGAAGGTGAGGGTGATTTGCCACATTGAACCACTGCAGTCGATGTGCTGTAATTAGACTTACAATACTTTGAGGACCTGACTAGAAACATTGATGAGGGTCGAGCTGTGGATATGGTGTATATGGACGTCAGCAAGGTATTTGATAAGGTTCCCCATGGTAGGCTCATTCAGAAGGTCAGGAGGAATGGGATATGGGGAACATAGCTGTCTGGATACAGAATTAGCTGGCCAACAGAAGACAGCGAGTGGTAGTAGAAGGAAAATATTCTGCCTGGAAGTGAATGGGTGTTCCACAGGGCTCTGTCCTTGGGCCTCTACTTTTTTTTTAATTTTTATCAAAGACTTGGGTGAGGGGATTGAAGAATGGGTCAGCAAGATTGCAGATGACACAAAGGTTGGGGTGTCGTTGACAGTATAGAGGGCTGTTGTAGGCTGCTGCGGGACATTGACAGGATGCAAAGATGGGCTGAGAGGTGGCAGATGGACTTCAACCTGGATAAATGCAAGTTGATGCATTTTGGAAGTTCGAATTTGAAAGCTGAGTACAGGATTAAGGATAGGATTCTTGGCAGTGTGGAGGAACAGAGGGATCTTTCTGTGCAGGTACATCGATCCCTTAAAGTGGCCACCCAAGTGGACAGGTTGTTAAGAAAGCAAATGGTGTTTTGGCTTTCATTAACGGGGGATTGAGTTTAAGAGTCATGACATCATGTTGCAGCTCTATAAAACTTTGGTTAGACCGCACTTGGAATATTGCGTCCAGTTCAGGTCGCCCTATTATAGGAATGATGTGGATGCTTTGGAGAGGGTTCAGAGGAGGTTTACCAGGATGCTGCCTGGACTGGACGGCTTATCTGATGAAGAGAGGTTGACTGAGCTCGGACTCCTTTCATTGGAGAAAAGCAGGAGGAGAGGGGACCTAACTGAAGTATGCAAGGTAATGAGAGGCATAGACAGAGTCGATAGCCAGAGACTATTTCAAAGGGCAGAAATGGCTAATACGAGGGGTCATAGCTTTCAGATGGCTGGAGGAAAGTATAGAGGGGATGTCGGAGGCGGGTTCTTTACACAGAAAGTTGTGAGGGCATGGAATGCGTTGCCAGCAGCAGTTGTGGAAGCAAGGTCATTGGGGACATTTAAGAGACTGCTGGACATGCATATGGTCACAGAGATTTGAGGGTGCATACATGAGGATCAATGGTCGGCACAACGTCGTCGGCTGAAGGGCCTGTTGTGTTCTGTGCTGTCCTGTTCTATGTTCTATGTTCGAATACCATTAGGGGGGTGACCTTGAAATAGTGACATTGAAGGAATGGCAATATACTTCCCAATCAGGATGGTGGATGGCTTGGAAGGGAAAGCGAACATGATGATAATCCCATGTGTCTGTTTCCCTTGTTCATCTTGATAGTCATGGTTTCAGATTTACGTTGTAAGAAGCCTTGTTAAATTTCTGCAGAGCACCGTGTAGATGGCAGGTATTGATGCTCCTGAGTGTCAGTGGTTGATGGGTGAAGCTGCATTCACAGGGAAAATGGGGAGGGGGCGGGTATTTCATCGCACACACATTCAATGTGGAGATGGTTTTATTGATGGTGTACAGGCTTTTGGAAATCATGAGGTATGTTATTTCTGCAGGATTCGTAGCCCTTGCGATATTCTTGTAGCCAATTAATTTATATGCGTCAAAGTGTGACGCTGAAAAAGCACAACAGGTCAGGCAGCATCTGAGTACGAAAGTATATGGTCAGTCCAGTTCTGGTTAATGGTAATCCGCGGGATATTGGTCGTTGGGAGTTCAGTGATGGTGGTGACATTGAACATTAGAGGATATGATTCCATTTTCAATTATTAGAGGTAGTTGTTGTCTGGCATGTGGCAATGGGAATGGGACTTGTCACTGTTAAACACACACCTTTATATTTCCAGGTCTTTGTTGCATTTGGATAAGGATTGCTTCAGTATCAGAGTAAATCATTAATAGTGGTGAATATTGTCCAATCATTGGCAAACAATACCAGTTGTGACTTCACTTGAGTAGGGATGGTCATTTATGAAGCAGCTGAAAATTATTGGGCCTAGGGCAGAGAGTGCTTTTCTAGCTCACTGATGCTGTCCCTCTCTCTGAGCTAGGAAGGCTTCTAGTTCCACCTGCTCCAAAGGTGTTTAGCAAGATATCTGAATGGAATAATATTACAATACCTCCCACATGGAGCTGAGTGATGACTTCGTTAGTTGGACAGCTGGTTTGTAATGCAGATTAATACGAACAGTGTGCGTTCAATTCCTGCACTGACTGAGGTGTATGATAAGGGCTGTCCTACTCAAGCTCTCCCTCACTTGAGGCATGATGACTGTCCAGAAAATCTACCGCCAGTTGTCTCTGTCTAACGAGAGAGCAGCCCAATCATCCTGTCGGGGTATGGTGCCCTACCTTTCCATTTCTGATCTACAGGATTACCCAGAAACCCCTCCCTTTGGGAACTGCGGCAGAGCTAAGATGGTTGCTCTCCACCAACCCCAGCCACCTTCCTTTGTACCAGGTATAACTTCTGCCAATGCAGACGATTCCTATTTGCTCCAGGTTTGCCGTTAATCCTGGATACGACATTTGGTCAAATGCCGTTATGATCATGTTAAAAGTGAAGTCCCTGTCACCTCACCTCTCTTGTTGTAAATCGTTTAGCTGAAGACTGCCATCTGGAGGAGACTAAAGTTGATCCTCACATCGATATTTCTGTCTGAACATTGTTGTGAAAGTTTCAGCCTTAGTTTTCCTATTATTGTGCTGGGCTCTTCAATCTTTGAGGAAGGTGGTATTTGTGGATCCTCCTCCTGCGGTGAGTTGTGTGATTGCCCACCACTACTCACCCAGACTGTATATGAGAGGATTGCAGAGATGAGTCCTGATTCATTGGATGGATCTGTGTATCAATTTCTATTTATACCGTGTGGTGAGTAAGTGGCTCAATTTAGTAACTTCATCTCATTCTGAGGTGTATTTGGTGCTACTATAGGCAGGCCCTCCTGTATTCTCCATTTAACAAGGATGTATCTCTGGCTTGATGGTCAGGATAAAGTGGAGCATACAGCAAGCAGTGATAATGAAACTTATGCTGGAGTACAATTCTACTGCTGTTGGTAATCAACCGAACCGCCTCACACAGGCCAGTGCAAAGTTCCAAAATCTATTAAAACTCTGCCCTGTTTAGCACAGTGATGGTATCACACATACACAGGGGTCTTCACGATGTAAAAGTGGAACTTTGTCTCCAGAAATACTGTATGCAGTACTCGCCATTCCCAATACGGTTATCGAACAATGTGTCTGCAGCCGGTAGGTTGGTGAGGATGAGGTCAAGGATGTTTCTACCTGTCAGTCATTCCCCCCGACTCAGTCCAGACGCAGTGAAGCAGTTATGTCCGTTTGGACACGACCACCTCCATCAGCAATGCTGCTGCTGAGCCCCTCTTGGTGTTGGGTTTGAAATGGTCCACCCATTATACATTCTCCAGCTCTGTCACTCTCTCAGTGCTTCCACCAAGTGTTGTTCAATGTAGAGGGACACTGATCCACCAGCTGAGGATGGGTGTCAGCATGAGGTTTCCATGTCAGTGTTTGATCTGACACCGTGAGGCTGAGGGAGGGGAGTCAGCAGGAGGTTTCCGTGTCAGTGTTTGATCTGACACCGTGAGGCTGAGGGAAGGGAGTCAGTAGGAGGTTTCTGTGTCAGTGTTTGATCTGACACCGTGAGGCTGAGGGAGGGGAGTCAGCAGGAGGTTTCCGTGTCAGTGTTTGATCTGACACCGTGAGGCTGAGGGAAGGGAGTCAGTAGGAGGTTTCTGTGTCAGTGTTTGATCTGACACCGTGAGGCTGAGGGAGGGGAGTCAGCAGGAGGTTTCCGTGTCAGTGTTTGATCTGACACCGTGAGGCTGAGGTAGGGGAGTCAGCAGGAGGTTTCCATGTCAGTGTTTGATCTGACACGGTGAGGCTGAGGGAGGGGAGTCAGCAGGAGGTTTCCGTGTCAGTGTTTGATCTGACCCCGTGAGGCTGAGGTAGGGGAGTCAGCAGGAGGTTTCCGTGTCAGTGTTTGATCTGACCCCGTGAGGCTGAGGGAAGGGAGTCAGCAGGAGGTTTCTGTGTCAGTGTTTGATCTGACCCCGTGAGGCTGAGGGAGGGGAGTCAGCAGGAGGTTTCTGTGTCAGTGTTTGATCTGACACCGTCTGGTTTTGTTATGTCACATTGTTGTTTAAGCAGTCTATTGGATACCTCTCCGAAATCTAGCCCTTGCCCCCAGACGTTAGGAAGGAGGGGTTTCCAGGATGTGCAGGGCTTTTTATTTGTGTCACTGTCAACCGAAGGGCCTGTCCTGTGCTGTATGACACTGACTCTATTTCTGTCGTGATTGGACAATCCAAGGTCTCACTCCTTCAGTTCCTCCCAGTGCCTTCTCTATTCCAAAGATTTCTTTAATATTTTCTCTATTAAGACATTGCTCAATTCCATTTTTAAACTATCTACTTGGATATCTGTATCTTTCTTTGTCATCTTCTCCAGCCGCTACATTCATCTGTGTCTCAATATCTCCACAACCCTCCATATCTCCACAATTTTTATCTCATAATCCAGACCCATCTATGACTGCAACTTCTGCCAGCCCTTACATGTCTCCCTATCTCTATACCTTCCAGCTGCTACACTTCTCCCTATGTCCTGTGATTGAATTTAAAAATATTTCACTAACATGTTCTAGCATGCACAGGACACGCTATCTCTCGGCCATCTCCAGCCTCGCTTTCCTTTTCCTGTAACATCTCCAGCCTTGCTTCCCTATCTCCGCAACATCTCCAGCCTTGCTTTCCTCTCTCCATAACATCTCCACCCTTGTTTTCCTATCTCGGTAACATCTCCAGCTTTGCTTCCCTATCTCTGACATCTTCAGCCTTGCATTCCTCGACACCTCAGTGAATTGGTTATACATCTGCTCCTGTATTTCCATCTTTCTGGGGCTATATAAAATATCCCCAGCAGTGTGTTCTGTCAACATTTTGATCCTAACCTTGGCTGATAAACCCTCATTTGAAGACTCTTCCAAGATATTGTCCTTCCTTGCTGCTGTAATTGACACCTTAATTAATAATACAACCCCATCTCCTCTTCAACACCCTCTCCTCTCCTGCCCATACTTTCCAGTATAACAGAATATTGAGTTGTTGACCCTGACCTCCATCAAACACGTCTCTGTGATGGCAAAAATGTCACACCTCCAAATGTCAACTCATTCCTTTAACACATCAGTCTGTCTGGTAATACTCCCAGCATTAACATAAGGTGGAACGTAACACTTGTAATACTCTGTACCTTGGAGTTCTTCAGTCATTCACTATTTCTTATAAGGCTGCTCAAACCATGAACCACAATTATAACTCTGGCACTGAATGTTGAACTGTCATTTCTTTTTTTAAAAAAACGTATTCATCAAGTGCAACTCTCCAGAACTGAGCAGTCAGCTCCACATACAATGACTTTTTGATGGTTACTTCCCCACTCAGTGTACAGACGGGACAGCTGCAGTAATGTAGAAAGTGAGGACTGCAGTTGATAGAGATCAGAGTCGAAAAGTGTGGAGCTGGAAAAGCACAGCAGGTCAGGCGGCATCCGAGGAGCAAGCGTGTTGATGTTTTCGGCATAAGCCATTCATCAGGAAGGCGTTGGTGCATTCCTTCTTTTTTCATTCTGTGATTCACAGGACGTTGGGAACCGTACTTACTCAGGCAGACGGCACTGTATATAGCGTTGAAATGGAAAGCAGTGAATCAGTTGGTTGGACACGGAATAGAAAAGTTGAAGGGAAGTACAGACTGATAGAAGTACAAACGTAAGGACAGATAAATAAACTGGGTCAGATGGGGGGGTATACGCAAAGTTACTCCAGGAAGTGATGGGAGAGATTTGTGTGTCTTTGGCGATAACCTTTGCGTCCTCATTGTCCACTGGAGAATTGCCAGATGATTGAAGGATGGCAAATGTTATTCCCTTGTTCATGAATGGGAATAGGGATAACCATGGGAATGACAGAACAGTCAGCCTTATATCGGTGGTGGGCAAATTATTAGAGATGATTCTGAGAGGCAGGATTTACAATTACCTAGAAGACAATAGTTTGATTAGAGGTAGTCAGCATGGCTTGGTTAGCAGCAGGTCATTCCTCAGAAACTTATTGAGTTCTTTGAAGATGTGAAAAAACATGTTGATGATGGTCGACCAGTAGATGTGGTGAACAAGAATGTTAGCAAGGCATTTGATAAGGTTCCCCATTGTAGGCGTCTTCAGAAGGTAAGGAGGCATGGGACAGAGGAAAGTTTGACTGTCTGGATATGGATTTGCAGGCCCATAGAAGACAGAGAGTGATAGCAGATGGAAAGTATTCAGCCTAGAGCTCAGTGACCAGTGGTGTTCCATAGGGATTGGCTCTGTGACCTGTGCTATTTGTGATTTTTTTAGATGAGTTTGATGAGTAAGTAGAAAGGTGGGTTAATACGTTTGCCGATGACATGAAGGTTGGTGGAGTTGTGGATAGTATGGAGGGTTGGTAGAGGTTACAAGAGGACATTGACAGGATGCAAAGTAGTGCTGATAAGTGGCAGATACAGTTCGACCTTAAAAATTGCGATTTATTTTGGAAGGTTGTATTTGCACACACAATACAGGGTTAAAGGCCGAATTCCTGGCAGTGTAGAGTGACAGAGGGATATTTTACTCCATGTCCATAGATCCCACAAAGTTGCCACCCAAGTTTGCAGGGTTGCTAAGAAGGCATATAGTGTGTTGGCTTTCATTAACAGGGGTATTGAGTTTAAGATCAGTGAGGTTAATGCATAACTCTATAAAGCTGTGGTCTAACCACACTTAGAATATTGTATGAAGTTCTGATTGCTTCATAGAACATAGAACAGTACAGCACAGAACAGGCCCTTCAGCCCACGATGTTGTGCTGACCATTGATCCTCATGCATGCACCCTTAAATTTCTGTGACCATATGCATGTCCAGCAGTCTCTTAAATGTCCCCAATGACCTCGCTTCCACAACTGCTGCTGGCAACGCATATCATGCTCTCACAACTCTGTGCAAAGAACACGCCTCTGACATCCCCTCTATACTTTCCTCCAACCAGCTTAAAATTATGACCCCTCGTATTAGCCATTTCTGCCCTGGGAAATAGTCTCTGGCTATCGACTCTATCAATGCCTCTCATGATCTTGTATACCTCAATTAGGTCCCCTCTCCTCCACCTTTTCTCCAATGAAAAAGTCCGCGCTCAGTCCACCTCTCTTCATAAGATAAGTCCTCCACTCCAGGCAGCATCCTGGTAAATCTCCTCTGAACCCTCTCAAAAGCATCCACATCTTTCCTATAATAGGGCGACCAGAACTAGATGCAGTATACCAAGTGCAGTCTATCCTAAGATTTATAAAGCTGCAACAAGATCTCACGGCTCTTCATCTCAATCCCCCTGTCAATGAAAGCCAAAACACTATATGCTTTCTTAACAACCCTGTCCACTTGGGTGGCCATTTTAAGGGATCTATGTACCTGCAAACCAAGATCCCTCTGTTCCTCCACACTGCCAAGAATCCTATCCTTAATCCTGTACTCAGCTTTCATATTCGACCTTCCAATATGCATCACCTCGCATTTATCCAGATTGAAGTCCATCTGCCACCTCTCAGCCCATCTCTGCATCCTGTCAATGTCCAGCTGCAGCCTACAACAGTCCTCTATACGGTAAATGACACCTCCAATCTTTGTATCGTCTGCAAACTTGCTGACCGATCCTTCAGTCTCTCATCCAAATCATTATAAAAATTACAAACAGCAGAGGGCAAAGGACAGAACCCTGAGGAATACCACTCACCACAGATTTCCAGGCAGTATATTTCCCTTGTACAACCACTTGCTGCCTTCTGTTGGCCAGCCAATTCTGTATCCAGACAGCTAAGTTCCCCTGTATTCCATTCCTCCTGACCTTCTGAATGAGCCTACCATGGGGAACCTTATCAAATGCCTTGCTGAAGTCCATTTACACCACATCCACAGCTTGACCCTCATAAACTTTTCTAGTCACATCCTCAAAGAACTCGATAAGGTTTGTGAGGCATGACCTGCCCCTCACAAAGCCGTCTTGACTGCATTTAATAAAGCCATGTTCTTCCTGGTTGTCTTAAATCCTATCCCTCAGAATCCTTTCCAACACCTTGCAGACGACAGACGTGAGACTGACTGGTCTGTCATTGCCAGGAATTTCCCTATTTCCTTTCTTGAAGAGGGGAATTACATTTGCCTCTCTCCAATCCTCAGGTAAGACTCCAGTGGAGAGCGAGGATGCAAAGATCTTCGCAAGTGGTGAAACAATCACATTGCTCGCTTCGCAAAGCAGCCGAGGGCAAATCTGGTCCGGGCATGGCGACTTGTCAATCTTAATGTTTGACAAAATTTTCAGCACATCAGCTTCCTCTATCTCTATCCATTACAGCATGTACACCTGCTCTTGAAATGTTTCATTCATTACAAAGTTTGTTACTTTCATAAAGACAGAAGCAAAAAACTCATTTAGGGCTTCCCCTACCTCCTCAGACTCCACACACATGTTCCCTATGGTAAGCCTGATCGGCCCTACTCTTTCTTTGACCATTTTCTTATTCCCCACATAAGTGTAAAATGCCTTTGTGTTCTCACTAATCCGTTCACCTAAGCCTTTCTCGTGACCCCTCCTGGCTCCCCTCAGACCATTTTTGAGCTCCTTCCTCGCCTGCCTGTAATTCTTTCGAGCGGAGGTTGACCCTAGCTTCTTCCTTTTGACGAGAAGTCTCACCGCTCTCGTCATCCAAGGTTCCTTTATATTACCCAGTCTTGCCTGTCTCAGAGGAACATGTTTATTCATCATTGCAACAACTGTTCCTTCAACAGTCTCCACATGTCTATAGTGCTTTAACCATGGAACAATTGCTCCCAGTCCATCCTTCCTAACTCATGTCTTATTCTTTCCTCTTCCCCAATTAATTATCTTCCCATTTTGCCTAATCTTCTCGTTCTCCATAGCTATGCAGAATGTGAGGCAGTTGTGGTCACTGTCGTGCAAATGCTCTCCCACCACGAGATCTGATACTGCCCCAGCTCGTTTCCGAGCACCAAGTCTAGAATGGCCTCTCTCCTCGTCAGCCTGTCAACGTACTGAGTTAGGAAGCTCTCCTGAACACACCTTACAAAAACAGCTCCATTCAAATCTTCTGCTCGAAGGAGGTTCCAATCAATATTGGCAAAGTTAAAGTCACCCATTACAACAACCCTACTACATCCACACTTTTCCAAAATCTGCCGACCTATGCTTTCTTCAATCTCCCTGCTGCTATTGGGGAGCCTGTAGTAAACCCCTAACGAGGTGACTGCTCCCTTGCCGTTCCTAATTTCTACCCATATTAACTTGGGTAGGCAGATCTTCCTCGACAATGGTAACTTCTGTAGCAGTGATACACTCTCCAAATAGTAGTGCTACACCCACTCTTCTTTTCCCCCCTCCCTATTCTTTTTAAATGTTTTGCTGATATATGTACTCACTGCTTTCCTTCCCGGCTACCCCTCTGGTCCTCGTCACTTCCTCCGCTGCTCCCGCTCCTTCTGTGAAAGAGAAAACAACGCTGCCCGCTACTAGTAAGTAATTTTTGAAAAACTGCCTTACCTTAGCTGCAGTCTTTCGGGTTCGTCTTTCCTCCGCTGCTGCTCGCACTCACATGTGGATGTCTCAGAGAGTGTACAGACCAGATCTACCAGGATGCTGCCTGGACTGGAGGCCATGTCTTAGGAAGAAAGGTTGAGAGAGCTAGGGCTTTTCTCACTGGAGTGAAGAAGGATAAGAGGTGACTTGACAGAGAGGTACAAGATGTTGAGAGACATAGAGTGGATAGCCAGAGCCTTTTCCCAGGGCAGAATTGGCTATCAACAAGGGGCATAACTTTAAAGTGATTGGAGGAAGGTTTAGAGGAGATGCCAGAGGTAGGTTCTTTATTCAGAGAGTGGTGGGTGGGCGGAATGCACCGCCAGCTGTGGTAGTAGAGTCAGATACATCAGGGATAGTTAAGAAGACTCTTGGATAGGAACATGGAAGTTTGTACATTGAAGGGTATGTAAGTTAGTCTGATCTAAGAGTAGGATAAAAGGCCAGCAAAACATTGAGGGCTGAAGGGCTCTTACTGTGCTGTACTGTTCTGTGTTCCAAGTTTCACTCAGTTTCTGGATTCTCATTAATTGGTGATTGTTTGAGGGAGTGAGCTGTGTGAGGTCAGGAAGCTGGGGCAGGGCGTTAGACCAAGACTTTCAGTTTTGATGTGCATTGTTACATTCACCTAAGTGCCAGCACAATATGCGTGGTTACCTAGACCAGACAAAATCCATCACGTTCCGTTATTAAAATTATTCATGGCTTTCCGTTTGCTCCCGGTTTCTTCAGAAGCATTCTGTTGGGTGTCCTATCAATTATTATCTGACCATCCACAAACATGTACAATTTTATTTTGAAACTAGGTAATATGAAGTTACATTTATTGAATATAGTTTCAGAGGGTTCACTGTGAGACACAAAATGCTGCAATAGACTGTCAATTGTGAACATTTACACCCAGTGTCTGGTCCAGGATGCAGATGTATGGACTCTGGAGGACATGCCAGATGTCATCACCACAAGTATCTTGTGCGTTGTGATTCTGACACTCCATGTCCATACAGGTGCTCCATGTGCCAGGCTCTGACTGAAGATCCATTTGTTAGACCTGATTCCTGGTCAGTCATTGGTATCTAATTGATACAGCATTGATACCTGCACCGAGAGCAGTGATAGCCTGTTGGTTTCTTTAATCCTGCTCAAGCCGGATCCTAAATGTTTCTGTGAGAGAATGTTTGAATGACTGCCCTGACCCAGGATGGAAACTTTCTGGGTAGATTCAGGAGCAGGCCAGTGTCTCACTTAGTGCCACAGGCAGCTGTGAGCTCCAGTAGCACTGTACCCGAATTCACCCTTTTGAAATCCACTTTTAATGTCGATCATGATGCAAAGTGATGGGTTTACTGACCTGAACAATGATCAGGGGTTTACCATGTTTGTGAATTGGGCAATAATAAGGTTTGAGCTATAATTTTTTTTCCTGAACAATAACGGCATCGTCTCTGAAAACAATAAAATTAATTTTATTTGATGGAACTAAAATATAAACACCGAACAACGTTCTATGATACAAAAGTAAAGAACTACATTTTGTTTTGTACTGAAGAAGAATATGTTGTCTGACTATTTTGGTGATCACAATTACACATGGAATCGCAGTATTCAAATGCACATATTGTCGCTCCATCATTTGCAAAATGATTGACCACTGACTGATTGCATATTCAGAGTGAGCAAGTGATTGAACAATCAAATAGAATTATAACTCTTACACATTTAAATACAATCAATCGATTTAATTTCTCACCTGAAATGTGTGAGCTTCAGTTATTTGCCAACAATTCGATTAGTTTTAAAATAATGATGGAAAAGAATAGACTAGATCTAAAAGTTGAAGTTCTAAATTGAAAAAAGGCCAATTTTGACGGTATTAGGCAATATCTTTCAAACACGTTAGTCACACTGTGGAGGATTGGGCAAGTCAGTGGCCTCGTGGTTTTATAACTGAATTCTTCTGTTATAAACCCAGATAATGTTCTGGTGACCTGGGTCCAAATCCTGCCACAGCAAGTGGCGGAGCTTGAATTCAAATCTGGAATTAAGAGACTGATGTTGGTTATGATTCGATTGCTAAGAAAAACATACCTGGTTCACTGATGTCCTTGAGGGAAAGAAACTTCCATCCTTACCATAGACTCACCACTCTCAGACTGAAGACGTTTCTCCTTATCTCCGTTCTAAAGAATTTCTCTTGACTCTCAGGCTATATGTTTGAGTGCTTTCTCTCCGAACAGTGGAAGCATCTTCCCAACGTCTACTCTGACCAGGCAACCAGTATTCTGTATGCTTCTATTAGAGCCCCCTTCACCCTTATACACTCCAGCGAGTATCGACCCAGAGACCTCATATGTTTAGCTCTTTATTCCTCGGACCATTCTTATGAAGTTCCTCTGAACACGCTCCGGGGAGCTACATCCTTCCTGAGTTATGTGGCCCAAAACTGTACATAATCCACCAAATGGGGTCTGACCAGAGTCTTATAGAGCAGCGAAAATCCATCCATTCAAGTCATCACAAAAGAAATGTCATCACTCTATTTGCCTTTCTGACCAGATTGACCACCTGAAATAATAATCTGACAATGGACAATAATAAATTTACCATGGAGTTACAAATACGAACAATGATTAAAGCATGCTGGGAAGTAGAACCCATCCTTGACCAAACTCTCTGTGGTCGTCCACATGCTGCAGAATCCAGACCGGCTGCAGCTACCCAGAGATGGTTTGCAAACAAACCTGACAGCTCCAGACCCTGTAATACCAACCTGAAGTTGGACCTGAATGGGGCAATGGAAATTCCCCCTTTGGGCCATCAATGTGACAACCCCAGGTTGGATTTAATTGATCAGGGTAAATGAACCTGATCATTTCATTGGCAGATCCTCCACACCCTCCCAAAAGGCGTGAAGACTTGTAAGGATAAGAATCACCATAAAACCCCTCCGAGAGTGGTAAGTCGAGAATAACCACTGAAAGAGAAGACACCTACAAGGCAATCAGAAGAAAACGAAGACTTCACCACGTGGAATCCGGTCAACTTCTGGTGGGGTGGTATGTGATCATCCAAGTTTAAGTTAAACCATAAGATAGATTGTAGTGTTTTTCATTACGTTATAATACGTTTTATTGTTCTAATTATAATTGCATTCAATAAACAAATATCATTGTTTATAAAAGTTGACTCAGTTCTTTTGCTGAATATAAGATTTCAAGCACACTGTGTGGCAGATACAGCACCTTCCTATCTACTGACACAACCTGCACATTTACCTTGAGATAATCCTGACTGGAACTCGCAACACTTTGTACTTCAGACTTCTGTATTTCTCCCCAGCGATGAAATAGTCCATGCCTCTCTTCTTCCGACTAAATTGCATAACCTCGCACTTTCCCAAGTGTACTCCATCTGCCACGTCTTTGCCCACTCTCCTACCATGTCTAAATCCTTCTGCAGCCTCCCTGCCATCTCAATGATACCTGTCCCTCTATCTACCTTTGCATCATCTAAAAACCTCGCTGGATTGCCCTCAGTTCCTTCATCTAGATTGTTAACGTACAAAGTAAAAAGTTGTGGTTCCCTTGCAAAACACCAGATGTCATTGACTGCTATCCTGAGAAGGAGCATTTTATTCCCACTCTCTATCTTCTGCCAGACTGTCAAGTTCCTGAACACACTAGTATCTTATCTCTGATACCATGGGCGCTTAATCAGCAGCCTCCTGTGAAGCACCTTGTTAACTTCCTTCTTGAAGTCCAGACACATAGTATCCATTAGCTCTCCTTGATCTAACCTGCTTGTTACATCCTCAAAGTGTTCTAACAGATTCATTAGCATGACCTCCCCTTGATGAAACCATACTGACTTTGCCCTACTTAATTATACACAAATCTCATCCTTCACAGTGGATTCCAGGAAGTTACCCACGATCGAGGTTAGGCTGATCAGTGTGTAATTCTCTGTTTTTTGCCTTATTCCCTTTTAAGCAAGGTATCAGGGAGATCCAAGATGACGGCGACCCAGCAGGTCTGAGTCTACAGAGCTCTGCCCAAGACTCAGGCAAAGTGGGGTACTCATTCTCACCTTACCTGTTAAATAGTTTAAAATAGTTTTCGCCCTGCAGCCTTGCCATTTAACAGTTTGATGATTTTTAAATTGTTCTGCAAACGGGTCTCGAAGTTCACAACAGAGACGGACCGCTCTCCCCAACCCCGCAGCAAGACTGTCTATGGCTGTCCTGGGGGACTCACCTGCAGGGGTGACCCTGTTCTTGGAGCTTGTTAAACTCCGAGAGAAGTTGATGCGTCCATTGAAGAGACCCTGTCCAGGTGGTAGTCGATCTCGGTCATGCTGTAGAAACATGACAGAGAGATCGAGAAACATGGGCAGCGTGTCGGAGGTACAGAGCAATGGACTATGGCCTCCGAGACCACTGCTGAGGTATCCATGGGTCAGGTCTGGGCTCTGGAACATCGAGTCCCGACCATAGAGGCACATATTGACGACCTCGAAAATTGAGGTCATCGGAAAAATATTCGGTTGCTGGGCCTTCCCGAACGGGAGGAGGAAGGCCAACTTGTTGATTTCCTGGAGCAATGGCTCCCACAGCTGCCGTGACTGGAGTCAGAGCTGGGTCAGGTGTGGGTTGAACGGGCCCACCAGGTTGCTGTGCGCCGGCCCGGGTCGTACCAGCGCCCCCACCCTGTCCTAGTTCAACTTCAACATTACAGGGAAAAACAGATTCTGCTAGAGGCCTCCAGAGTCTTGGGGAAAGATTCTCATGCCATGATATACAAGGGGTCTAGGATAAAGTTCTTCCAGGACTTCTCTCCAGCTGTGGTCTGCAAGAGCAAGTCATTTGATGAAGCGAAGAAGCATCTGAGGGATTTAAATATTCAGTATTCTATGCGCTACAGTCATGGAGGATCTGTATATAACTTTGGATCACCGGAAAAAAATGAAATAATTCCTGGCTTCTCTCAAATAGACTGCGGTACTTGAACTATATGATAATGACTTTATTTTGCTCCCCCCCTTTTGTTTTTCCTCCTCCTTTCTTCCTCTTTCTCGTCTCCAGTTTTCCTTGGTGAGGGGGTGTGGGCTGGTGGTCCCCTTCCTTATCCTTTCTATGGACTCTTATCGAGAGCTCGTGCTGTTTATTTGATTATTAGGGGACGTTTCTGAGTGTTATTTTTATTTGGTTGCTTATTACTTGCTGGGATTGTAATTTTGTAATTTTATATATTTTCATCTTGTGTTGTTTTGCTAAGTGTATCTAGGTGATGGTGTTGGGGGGTTGGCTTAGCTTGCACATTTTTAACGTCTGCTTTATAAGATATTGGAATTTATTTGTTCTACTTTGTAATGCCTGGGCCGAGGTCATGGTTCTGGCTGGGAGGTGTTATGGCGGGATTATTGGAAGGTAGTAGTGCCTCCTGTGAACAAGAGGGAAAGTCTTCTTTTAAGTATGTTTTATGTTATTTGTTTTTAGGAGTAGTTCTTAGTTGTTTTGGTACCGCTGTTTAAAGAGTGTTTTTATGTGTGAATCGTTTTTGTTTTTTAATCAATGTCTTTTGGGTGGGGTTCTTCCTCCTGGCGGGTCTCGGACTTGCTTGAACGATCATGGCTAGTCATTCGTTTAGGTGATGCACTGGGAATATCAAGGAGAGCCACTCACTAATCAAAAGGAAAAAGATATTATCAAGTCTGAAAAAAGATAGGGTGGATGTAGCCTTTGTACAGGAGACACATTTACTTTCTAAGGAGCATTTAAGGCTGAAATAGGGTGGATTTGGCCAGGTGTTCGTTTCATCTTTCAGCTCAAAAAGTAGGGGAGTAGCCATTCTTATTCAGATGAGTCTTCCCTTCCAAATGCTGAGCCAATAAAAGATGAGTCTGGATGGTATATATTAATTAAAACTCTAATATATGGAGAGGAATTTGAGATTTTGAATCTCTGTTGCCCCCCCGGAGCACCCTTTTAAATTTGTGATGGAAGTGTTCTGTAAGTTGATGGCTCTCGGGGTGCACCACACAATTATAGGGGGAGATTGTAATTGTATCATCAACCCAGGGCTGGACAGAATATCTAAGATCTCTGCGGGCATATCTATGTGATCTAGGCAGTTGGCGGATCTGAGTAGGGAGTTGGGGCTGGTGGATGTGTGACGGTGTCTTCACCCGGAGGCTAGAGACTTTACTTTTTATTCTAACCTTCACAAGTGACATACCGGAATCGATATGTTTCTGTCCCCTCAATCCTTTTGAACTCAATTTTGTTTTGTGAAGTAGGTAATATTTCCAACCCTGCCGCAGTATATATGGAGGTTAAGACTAGTGATGATGAGATAGCTTCCCGACATTGGCGTATGGACCTTTTCCTATTGAAGGATAGTAAGTTCATAAAATATTTCTGGCAGGAATTCAAAACCTTCTGGAATATCAACTCCAACACGGCCAGTAACCCTTCGGTGATTTGGGAGACTGCTAAGGCATATGTGTGAGGTTTGATTATCCCATATTCTGTGATCCGGAAAAGACAAAAGGGAGAACAACAGTGTCTGCTCGAGGCTAGCCTGAAGGCGGGTGAGACAGCGCACGTTGACAGACCCTCCATTACTAAACAACAGCTGATCACAGCACTTAGGGCAACTTTACCACACTTGAATACCACACTTACTCAAACAGCAAAGAGGGAGCTATTACTTGCGAAGCAGAGATTATTTGAATACGATGACAAGCCTGGCAGGTATCTTGCATACCTTGCCAGAAAGAAAAAGGCTCCCCAAGTCATTACGTGTATTAGAAGGAGTGCTGGAACCCTGACTTGTGATCGTAAAAAGATCAATGCAGTCTTTAGAAAGTTTTATTTCGAATTGTATAGATCACAGGACTGTGAGGGTAGAACGAGGAAGATAGAGTCTTCTTTTAAACTCTGGCCCTCCTGGGCCTAACCTCGGAGCAAGTATTGTTCTTGAATGCCCCCCGGCAACCCAGGAAGCACAGGAGGAGGTGAAGCAGCTCCAAAGTGGCAAAGATCCCGGACCAGGTGGATTCCAGGCTGAGTTCTATTAAAAATTGATTGGGGAATTGTTTGGGACACATATAAACATGCTTAATTATTCACATAGTCAAGGCTGTCTGCTGCCTTCTCTGAGAGATGCAAATGTTTCTCTCATTCTTTAGAAGGGAAAGGCCCCAGTTGACTGCTCTTCGTATAGACATATATCCTTGCTGAGTGTGGATTTTAAAGTTCTCTCAAATATGTTGGCATTAAGACTGGAGAGGGTTTTACCATTTATTATAAAAGAGGACCAGATGGGGTTGAGAAAGGGTCGCAGATCAACTCATAACATTAGAAGAGCCTTGTATATGGTACAAGCCTGCCAGCAGGGAGCGATACCAGGATTAGTTGTCTCCCTCGTGGCAGAGAAGGCATTCGATCGGGTAGAATGGCCATATCTCTTTTATACACTGGAACGGTTTGGTGTTGGAGAGGTCTTTACTAAAGCAGCGGTGATCACCAACAATTCAAGTTCAGATAGCTTAGGCGTTGGCAGAGGTTGTCGTCAGGATTGCCCTCTCTCACCATTAGTATTTACGCTAGTGATTGAGCCGTTGGCGGAAGCAATACGAGCTGACCATAATATAATGGCTCCACAGGTTGGATCGGTTAAGCACAAAATTGCTCTCTCTGTGGATGATGTCCTCCTTTTCTTAAATGATCCATTGACTTCTGTGCCCCGCTTAATTCAAGTGGTTAACTTATTTGGCATGTTCTCAGGGTATAAACTCAATTTTGTGAAATCATAGGCCACGCCGCTGGGAGGTCTTGCCAGTATATTCAATTTTCCAGATGGATCCTGTTTCCGTTTTCAGTGGTCACTGGGGGGCTTTCTTTACCTCGGTATTTTTAATACTCCGGCATTTGGTCGGCTATATAAAGTCAATTATACACATTTATTGGAGAAAATAAGATAGGACTTTCAATGCTGGGAAGATCTCCCAATATCCTGGCTTTGGTCAATATGAATATCCTACCTGGCCTTTTCTAAGCTATGAGAAGGCTCCCCTTGATGCTGCCGAGACAGGCGCTATGTAAGCTTTATGGTTGGTTTGGCTGTTTTATTTGGAGTCATAGACGGCCCCTTGTTAAATTAGAAAAGCTGCAGCTTCCACAAGTCAGGTGTGGACTGGATTTTCTGGATTATAGTAGGTACCAATTGAGCTCTCTATTATTCTACATTGCTGATTGAGTCAATCTGGTTAGATACTGAGGCCTGCCAAGCAAAATATCCCTTCATCAATCTACTATTTATGGACAAGTTGAGAGTTATTACGATCATTGTAAAAATCCTATTGTATTAAATACAAACAAAGCCTGGAGCATAATGCAACAGGATGAGGGCAACCTATAAAACCTTATACTGCTATAGTGGGAACGTTGAGATTCTAGCCAGGGCTGACTGATGCTGGAAAAACAACGTGGGAGTCCAATGGTATCTCCCGTTGGGAGACCTTTTTGATGGGGAGGTCATGATGTCCTTCAAACAGCTGCGTTAGAAATTTGGGCGGCCTAGCAAATATCTTTTTCAATATTTTCAAATACGAGACTTTATACAAAACATTGATAATAAACCCATATCAATCTGAAAGGGAAAGGAGAGTGCTTCGTCGGATGCATCCACCCTCGGTCAGTACTCTCTACCACGAACTAGTTAATAAGGTATCAAAGGGCATGGAACGGTTATATAATAGTCAAGAGTTGGGGATGGAAATATCTTTCGAGATGTGGGAGGACTTCTGGGAAAACGCCAGGAAGATCCATATCTGTAACAGAACCCAGGCTATCCAATTGAAGATACTTCATAGCGCTCACATGGCACCTGAGCGACTTGCAAAGTTCAAGGCAGGAGCACCTCCAATGTGTCCTCTGTGCAAACTAAGAATTGGTACTTCCACGCATTGTCTGTGGACATGCCATAAGATCCGCATGTATTGGGACAGAATAGCAAATGCCTTGGCAAAGATTTTAGGTACGGAGATTGGGTTGGGCCCAGTTCCTCTACTTTTAGCCTCCCCAAATTTCCCCTCTTTGGATGTCTACGGGAGGAAATTATTTATTATTATTTCCTTTTGTCCGTGGGAAAAGCATTTTAGTGAATTCGATATGTGAAAGTCCCCCAAGACTTTCAAATTGTCACAGGATAGTCATGAAATATATCTCCCTTGACTTCCTTACGAATGTGGGGCACCAAAAGACGGAATTATTTTCTAGAACATGGCAGTCCGTTTTGAAATACATTGACACAGATATATCGGCCACATTGATCAGAGCCTTTGCTTTGCCGTGGGAATGGTTCTGGCTGGTTCGGGGGCCCCTGGAAGGAGGAATCCTGTATCAATATCGGTTCTGTTAAGACTTAATATAAAAATAAAACAAAATGTATCTATTACGTATTTACTTATTTATTTTCTTTTCCCCTTTTGTTTTATTGTTAGTATTGTAGGATATCCTATTTTATGGTTTGCTAGTTTGGAGAATAGATTAGTCGTTTTTTAAAAATTCTATATTGGGGTTGTGATTATATTGTAAAGCAGAATACACTAGGTTGTACTATTTTTGCAATTTTGTGAAATAAATTCAAAAATCTTCTTTTTTTCATAAAAATATGAAAATCCCCATTAACGTCTCCATCCAGCTTATTTACCCATTTAGTTTTTCGAGCAACTTCTCCTAATCAGCTCTACCTCCTCATTCTCTTGATGTTTTGGGATATTATTCATGTCTTCCGCCGTGAAAGCTGACGTGAAATAATTATTCAGTTTCTCATCTATTTTTTATTCCATACTACTATCTCTCCAACGTCATTTTCCAGTGCCCCAATATCCACTTCTGCTTCTCTTTTTTGCCCTTTATCTATCTAAAGTGACTCTTACAGTCGTCCTTTATATCACTGGATAGCTTACCCTTGTATTTAATTGTCTTTATCCTTATTTTTTATTTTGTTGCCCTCTGTTCCTCTTTGTAAGCTTCCTAATCCTCTGGTTTCCCACTGCTATTTGCCATGTTATCTGCTTTCTCTTATGCTTAAGCTTAAGCTTCCTTATCAAGTCTGCCTCACTGCACAACACTAAATCTACTATTACCCGTTCCCTTGTTGCCTGCACGATAAACTGCTCCAAAAAGCCATCTTGTAGACATTCCACAAATTCCTTTCCTTGCTAATTACTGCCACTAATTTTCCCAGTCCCCCTATCACTGTAACTTTGCCTCTCCTTCATATCTTTTCTATCTCCTGGTCTATCATGCGCCGCAGCTCCTGACTACGATTCAAAGGCCAAGACATTACTCCAACTGTGGTTTTCCACCTTTGCGGTTCCTTAAATCTACCCACACACACTCCACACCATCTGACCCTACTTTGAGTAGTGGGAACTGAGTGATGGGACTGCAAAACACTTTAGCTTTGCATCAACTTTATAGCTTAGACATGGAGTAAAAAATATTTCATTGTCAATTACTTTGAAATGTCGCCACAGTGTGTTCCTTTGGCCAAATATTCTGTCTGCATTAGGGAAGAATACAAACTTTTGAAACTGTTAGAGAAGGAAGATATGAAGAGAAAGATATGAAGAGGACACCTTAAGAAGATTAAGGTGGGCCAAGTGAACAGGCAAAAATTGGTGTATGGAACATAGTAGAAACATGTGTCTATGCTGAAAGGTATTCGCGGGTTGAATGGAAAGTAGGGTATTATTTCAGTGGAGAGATTGGGCTTGAGGCACAGAGGAACCGGGCACCTCGATTACAAAATAAAAAATTTCCATGTACATCAAATTTTTATTGAGGTAAAATAGACGTTGAAACTTTCTGAAACAGAATACATTTAAAAGTGGGGACGATTTTGTGCAGATTTATAATGTTGTGATGTAACCACACCAAGAGACTGAATGGCCACAATGATATGAAATGCAATCCAGAGAACGTTCACGCAGCTGACTCCTGGGAGGAGCGTTTATTTATGGGGGACATCTTGAACTGTCTGGCCCTGGATCTGCTGGAGTTTAGGCGAACAATATGTGATCTTGTTTAACCCCAGAATATTCCAAGTAGTCTTTTCAAGGTGAATTCTGAAACAATGTTTCAGCTTGTGTCAGTGATTACCATGAGTGGATGGGTTGTAAAGCTGAAGAATATCTCAGTGAAGAAGATGGTGATTTGGTGTAATCATCTCAAAGTATTGTGCCTTTGTGGAACTCCCTTCCTAGAGAGCGATGGAGGATAAGACATTGAAAATTCCTTATGCAAACGCAGGCAGATTCTTGACTAAGAATGACGCACTAATGTTTTAAGAGCAAAGGAGGAATGTCTGATTGAGGCCACAGTCAGATCATCCACGATCTTATCGCATGATGCAGCTGTTTTGATTCCTTACTCCTGATGCTAGTTTCTGCATTTCTGTTGTCTTTAAATACTGAAAAATTCTGACACAATTCTTATGAACATGAAAACTCTCCTTTCAGAATATTGGGCACAGCTTTCCAAATGTGACTTTTAAAGAGCACGGTAAAAGCACTCAGGGAAGGTTCATGATGTTGTAGAGAGGTCAAGAGCATAGGACAATGGGAAAGCCTGCCTTGAAACTGCTTTAAGAATCAGATTGTGTCGATGAGAGAACTTTACTACTTCAGATTCCTTTCAGTTGCTCTTGTGAGCTGCGTTTCATTACCAAGGCCAGCATTCAGTTGCCTGTGTATAATTTCTATTCAGAGTATGGTGATTGACCCCAGGGGTTCTTGTGCTACAGGAACACTAACAGATATGTTACAAAGAGAGAAAAGGGTTCTGAACAGTTTGATAGTGAAGGGATAATGATATAACTGCATATCCTATGTGCCCTTCGAGACTGTATTCCTCACTACTTGATACTCACAAGCTATGGAAATAGTGGGACTACATCCTCTGTTTCCAACAATTAAAGTGATAGAGTCATACAGCATGCAAACAGGCCTTTCAGCCCAGTACAACTATGCCAGCCAGAAACACCAAACTACATTATTCCCAGTTACCTGAAGATCGATACCCTACTATTCCCTGGCAATTTGTGTTTAAACGCTGCGTTACCGTGTATCTGTGACCTGAGCTTTTTTGTTCTTTCAATACATGCACGAAATGCTTTCACGGAAATAGATCATACAACTTCAAAGACCACGACCAACTCATCAGATCAACAAAATGTCCTCATTGTTTAATAATTATTAGAAAATTGGATTGTCTTCTTCGTTCATTTGGGATTTTCATGGAGCTAGACCAGAAATAATTTGTCCTTGAGAAGTTCCAGTCCAGTTGGTGTTGGTCCATCCAAGTGGCTGGTGGGATGGAGTACCAGCAGTGCATCTCATGTGCTGATTTAGCTGGGAGTAAATAGTACTGTGGTGGATGGAGTGTTACACAAGCTGTCTTACTGTGACGAACAACTCGCACGAAAACGGACTCTTTATCAATATGAATATATGAGAAGGAATTTACTATTCTTCAGGGAAATAACAACCTTACACGAGAAGTCTATATAATGATGAAAGGAAGTCTATTTCTATGTCATTGGTGTCCTTAAAATAATGGTGTCAAGCAGTTGGAATAATGTTGGTGCTGTCGTTGAATGACTCCTCACTAAGCATGCGTGTAATCCGAGATGTTCTTTGAGATGACTGGCGTGTCCTTGGTTGAATAAGTGTTGATACTCCATGGGATGATGCTGGTTTATAATCTCGCCACTGACTGGACACAGTTCGATGGAACAAACCAATAAGTCCAATTGGCTGCTGCTTCAGAATATATCAGAGCTTTCGTGGCTGCTACCACATGAAATCATGTTATAAAGACAAGGCCCATCGTGTCTACATCATCCAGTGCTGATACAAGTGCTTTATAAAGTTTGTGAGGTTTCCTTCCTTATCCACCCTCTCAGGCAATCTGGGATCAAAACAGATTCAACTAATCCTCTCTTAGTGACTTATCTTTAGATTTAAGCGTGTTCACCCTTATTTTTATCCCTTTGGCAAAGGGGAGCAGCTGCTGTCTGTTCACTCTGCTCATACCTTTCACGTTCTTATTCACATGGGTTTAAACTAGTATGGCAGGGGGGTGGGAACAAAAAACAGAATGCTGGGGAAACCGAGCAGGTTTGGTAGCCTCTGTCGAGAGTTAGCATTTTGAGTCGACTCACCATGCATCAGATGTGGAAGCATCTGGGAAATTGTGCACTGTGTGTTGGTGGATTGAATTGAATATATGGAGAAATAGAGACATTGAAAAAAATAAACAAAGGGACTGTGGATAATCAGCTGATATGGAAATAATTTGGGAGATCATTTTCATTTATTTTTCACCTTTTCCCATATTCCTGTGTATCATGCCCATGTAGGTATATGTCAAAGTTCCTGTTTCAAGTGAGTTCTGTACCCTCTATCACCCCATCCTGAGTGTGGTCATCTTCTTTTCTTCATTAGTGGGACATGGGTGTTGTTGGCTGGGCCAGCATTTATTTCACTTTCTGAGTTGCTTTTGAGAAGGTGCTGGGGAACTGCTTCTCTGAACCAGTGCACATCGACGTGCTGTAGACTGGCAGTGGTTCCGTCTGTCTGGTTACACTTCTTTGAGACCTTGTAGTGTTATAACTGAATGTCTGACTTGACCATTTCAATGGCCATTTGAGAGACTACCACTGCTGACGGCCTGGAATCACATGCAGGCCAGAACTGTGAAGAAATGAAATTTCCTTCCCTGAAGGAGACCAGTGAGCCAGATGTTCTTAGTTTTAGCGCCCATCAATATTTCATTAGATTGTTCATTCCAAATATTTTATTAAATTCAAATTCCAGCGTCTGATGTGGCGGGATTGAAGTCCGGGTTTGGGTCATTACCTGGGAAAGGTATACGATTGGGAAATATTTATGGAAATTTCAGAAGTTACAGTCTAGAGAAAATACCACTAGACCATCACCTCCCCCAGCATCTCCACCATCAATAGCAGTGTTGCTATTATCGTGACTGACGTACAGATAATTGTGCACTTACATTGTTAACTATTTCCACGAGAGCAGAACTATTCATATTTCAGGGACGGCACAGAAATGTAACAGTTTATCAGCCAGGAATACAAACAGAGGAGATGTAGGCATTTTCAACACTGTGCCATATAAATAGGTATTGACTTGCCCCTGACATTGGAAAGTCAGTGTAGTTTCTCTGGATGGTTTTCTTGGATTTGTGTTGTCAGCTGCTGCATTCGTTTAGGGAGACCAGAGGGCCTGGTGTTCCTACTCTGTGCAAGGTATGAGGATAGATTTTATAGTGTATCTGAGTCTGCTGAGAATGGATAGGGAAGAGTAGAGCACTGCATTATCCTTTCTGAGATTTCCACAAATACTTCCCAATGGTATACCTTTCCCAGGTGCAAAGAGTGAATCCGGTTTATTTCAACAATGAGGAGGTCACAGAGCTGTGCAGTCTCACACTAGGGAGAGGACTATATTCAAAATGTCCATCAACCATTTTGATTCTGGACCTTGTTAGGCAGGAGTAGGGGACATATCCATTATGCCAGAGTCCCATCATCTCACACATTCACAAGGTGACAGTGGCCACCTCTGTCCAGTCAGGTGAATACATTGGTTCTGTCTGAACAGAAGAAACAACAGAAAATCTTTTTCGGAAATATTAGAGAACATGGTTACTGGCAAAAGTGAGGAAATTAAGAAATTTGGAATTAGTAGAATTGAAGTACTGGAAAAACTCATTGTGTTGAAGGTTGGTAAGCTGCTGGACCAGATCAGTGATGAATGTAGAGGGCTCCAGAGATAAGGTTGGAGAATTGAGATTGCTGGATAACTCTTTTCGGAGCTGGTGCAGACACGATGGATGAATAACCTCCTTCTTTCCTGCCTTTTCCGTAATTATATGAAAGAGATCAAAGCTTTTTATGATCTGTAATGGATCCTGCAGACTGGAAAGCAGCAATTGTGACCGCACATATTTACAACAGGGCGGAGAGTGAAAACAGAAAACCATTTGAGGGATAGGTTTATGTCATTAGTGAGATAACTATGAGCAATTTTTGTAATTAATCATAAATTGATCATTGGAGAATAATAATATGATTGAGTAGGGTCAACCAGATTCAGGACAGGAAAACTACCTTTGAAAAACGGACTGGAGTTTATGGCCGATGTTGGTTGTGACATCGACGAGTGAGAACAAATGTGAACGGTGTATGTGTATTTTCAGAAGAAGGTTGACACGGTTGCACACAGATGAGAGAAGAACGTTACAGTCCTTGGGTAAGGGGAAGGTATCCTGCATGGATTGAGAATTGGTTGATGGAGAGAACACAGAGACTAGGGTCCTCCATTGGACAGAAGGTCACGACTGATTGGATATCACATGCATCAGTGCTTGGAGCATCGCTATTTGTAACAAAAAGAACTGATTTGAATGTGAACAACACACACAGTCCTTTTCATGTTGGATTTATTTAAAGGTGAAAGTCTGCGAAGTGCTTTTGGTACAAAGGATCGGAATGTCCTTGGCCACAAGTCAGGAAGAGAATTCATGAAGGACATCCATTAATCAGAACAGGAAATGAAATGGCAGCCTTCATTACAAAATGAATCATGTGTAGGAGTTGTGGAATGTTGTTGAGGCAGTATTTGGTCTATTGTGGACAGACTTTCTGACCTTTATAAATCAATGATCACCTTGTCACAGAGGAAGTGCAAAGCTGTTTTATCAGATTAATCTCTGGGATGATGGTAATATAAAGCGAGTGTGAACAAAATAGATGTTTAGTTGGTAGCACGGTGAGAGCATAAGAGTTGATTGTATTGAAACTTGAAGATTATGGACGAACACACATTATGTCCAGAGAAAGACATTGGTGGCATAAGAAATTACATTTTGCCCATGATACGTGCTTCTTGGTAGTTTATGTAGCTCTGTGAATCTCCTATGTTGGTTGGGAGAGAGCTTCAGGCTTTGAATGAACTCTCATTGCCTCACTGTGCTGTTGGTGTGTGACCCTGCACTGAAAGTCACATTGTTCACCAATCTGTCAGCAGTTGCAATGCCTTACTCCTGAAAATGTTAGCCATTCCCAACAGCTTCTGACCTCCATAGAGAATACCGGTCTGCCTTCTCGGAGATGTCCTCTCTCCTCACCATCAACAAACCATATTAATGTATACATTGTGGACCATTAGCAATGGAGCCAGGAGGAACGACATGGAGCAGTCTATCCATGCAGTGTCTGTTTCATTGGTTTGTCATGTTTGGTTGTAGATAACATCGTCCTATTTCTGTACAAGGGGCTTGAGCGGTTGAATGTCTACCGCATGATGTCATGGGAGACGCTCAAGAACCTGACTGGGCAACCCGTGGTTCATGTTTAGCAGCTCAATGTGTTTGACTGGACTCCTTACCTTCCTGTGTAATAGTCAGGAGGGAATGAATGGGCTATGCCTATTCTTATCCAATAACATTGATGGGCAGAATGACCTCCTCATATTCCTGTGAAGTTAACTTGAGGTGCTGAACGAGCACCTCTCTTTACTCTGGTAACACACAGTGTCCAGCAGGACTGTTACATGAATGTTACTGACACTTCAACAGCACAAGCCTGAATGCTGTCCGGGTCTTCCTCCACATGGACACAGATTGCTTCAGGAGCTGAGGGGGGCACATTGTTCTGAACATTACATGATTTTCAGTCACAATCTCCACTTCTGAGATTCTGATGTGGGGAAAGACATCGAGGCGCAAATGAGGATGGTTGTGCTGTACATCTCCCTCAGAGATGTCCCGAGACTGAGGTGATATATGTCGAAGAACCATAAACATCTTGTTTGTGCTGAATCACTCCACCCAGTGGGGAGGTTACCCTTGAGTTCCATTAAGTTCCATTTTCTTCAGGTTCCTTGATACCACCCTCAGGTAAACACTTCCTTGTTGTCAGGGCCAGTCACTATTACCTGTTTTTTATATAGTTTGTTCATGTCAATAGGTCACGGTTGTATGTGTGCGGTGTGTTTCCTTCTCACATACGGGTGTCACCATTGGGACTTCTCTATCTCAGAGAGGTTGGGGAGATAGATCATTGAGATAGTGTGAAGACAGGGATGGATGGATGTTTGACACGGCAGGCACTCCGGGAGTTGGGGCATAGAGCAGATCAGCCATGATCTTATTGAATGGAAAGGCAGGCAGTAGGGGCTGAATGACCTATCCTGCTTCTCATGTTGTTAAATTCTCTTATTGGAAAGTTCATCGTTGTTATTTTCCTCGCTGTCCTGTGAAGGAATGCTGTAGTCAAAGAGACCAGAGGATTTTGTGAGCAATATCTGGGTAGAGCAAGGGGTCATTATGCACTGTGAATCTGGATCAACAACATGACAAATAATTGGAGAGGGGGGACCTTCTGTAAGGAGTGAGGAGGGAACTGTTTCACAGTAACACCAACTCTTTTTTCCCCAAGAACGTTCTCCAATCCACACCATATCATGTTTGACTGTATTCAGGGGCTAAATGGTCTCCTCGGTTTCTGTGCACCAGGTAGTAGGAGCAAGTAATCTCCAACTGCTCTTGTGTAGCAGATTGAGGTGCTGAATGGAATGGGGTGAAATAGGACTGAGATACAGGAATGGGTCCCTGCCCCAACAAGCACTAAGTTTGTGGCTGATCAGAGTGTGGTCTCAGCCCCACGTTCCTATCTGCAGTTCATTATACTTGAGTCACTTTCCCGTCAAATATTTAACTAACACACCTTTGCATAAATGCAAACACACAGGTACCACAACCTGTGGGGAGAAGAAATTCCCACTCAAATGGCCTTCTGAGAATTTCTCCTTATCCCTGTTCCTACCGAGGTAAGAGAGTCATTGCTTCTTTTTCTAGTCCCACTCCTCCAGACGTCACGACAAATTATCCGTGTAACTACGTTTGTGATATGGTAAATGATATCCGTCTCAGACTGGGTCAGGATCAGTGTTAGGAACAAGTCAGACAGGTTTCTTAAATTTGTAAAAAATCTAAGACCAAAGCAAAGTTACTCGAAATACGGTAGATACATAAATGATATAGAGTTTGAACATTGACAATACCTACATCAACATTTATTTTTCTGTAAATCTGAGACACAGAAATATGCACACAAAGACACACGAACGCACACACACACACACGTCTGAAGGCAAATGGGGAAAAAAAAGAAGCTCTGCAGAATATTAATTCGAAAGAGCTTTGTCGAAATAACAGTTAATTTCATGACAATAGCAAAATTGAGATAGTTTCAATTGTTATTCTGCCTCTGAAGTGATTCTGCCTCACAGAAGCTGCTAGCACTGAGGTTTCCCCTGGAACAGTTGGATTTGGCTGAATTCCCTTTGCTGCAGGCAGAGGAGAGATTCCAATGAATCCTCAACAGGAACCCTCAAAGAGATCTAAAGATGGCTCATTGGTTTTCAGCTCTCATATGTTACTGTAGAGAAGTACAAGTAGAGATGGAGCAATGGTCGTTTGCTTCTACGACAGGTCGCATTTGCTCCCTCCCTGATCTGAAACATGCAATAATGTGACCCAAACACCAACCTGAACTAGGTAAAGTCTGGGTAAACATTCTCCTGATTGAATTACTCCATCCCCATTACCTGCTCCATTTCGGAATAATTTGTAATTTTTCATTTGCAGGTATAGTTAGATGTGTCTGTATAATTTTTGTACAATATATTAAAGTCTTCATAGTACCTGTGTTAAAATGAGTATATTGTTTTTAAAATTAAATCCTTAGTTTTATTCTCTAATCCTCAGCTACGGCCCAATACACTCTCCTCAGGGTCTTATATGGTACAATACGATCAGCTCTCATTCTCAGACCTGAAGTACTCTGACCTTGTAGAGTCCATGAGGGCCATGGATGCGGGATCAGCCAAGGTTATTATCCAAGACTGGAGGAGTCCAAACCAGAGGGCAAAGATCTAAAGTGAGAGGGGAATATTAAAAAAGATACCTGAGTGGTAACCTTTTCACACAGAGGGTAGTGCATGTATGGGACGAGCTGGCAGCGAAAGTGGTGGCGGCTGGTACAATTACAACATTTAAGAGGCAATGGATGGGTAAATAAATAAGAAGGTTTAGAGAGTTATGGGTTAATGTTGGCAAATGGTTTTACATCAGATTGGAATATCCGGTCGGTGCAAATGAGCTGGACTGAAGTGTCTGTTTCTGTGCTGTATGACACTATGGTTCTATCAGGCATTCATTCTAGCAAGGAGTAAAGTGAAGCATGTGTGAAAAGCTTCTAAAACAATTGCAAATTTTTCTCTTTCAATTTTAGGGTTCATTACTACATACAATACATTCGATGTAGTCTCAGCATTGTCATGTACAGATGCAGTAAAACATCCCGATGATTATACCAAATAGCGTTTGCATGAAACAGCATCATTCGATACCCTTCTCTAATCACTTGCTGAATCTGCTGACTAGGTTTATATGGCTCATGTACCGAGACACACACATCCCTCCGGACCAATGCGTTCTGTGATGTTCTCTCCATTTAAGTAGGTTCCTGTTATTTTATCTGTTCTGAGCACTGCCTTCCCTTAGCCCTTGTTATACTGTTTTCTGCCAAAGCTTTGCTCACTAATTTCCCCTGTCGGTATTCCATTGCAGAGTCTCCATATGCTGTTAAATGATTATCTTGGAAAATGCACTAATTGAGTTCCAATCCAATCAGTCACCTCATCCAAGTCATTGGTATAAATTGTCAATTGTTGATAATGTCACACTGATCCCTGAGGCATTCCACCAAGTTGCAACTTTACAACCTGAATATAAACATTTATCCCGAATGTTTATTCCCTGATAGTTTACCAGGTTTCCCCTGTTGCTGGGCTCCAGGCTAGAAAGGTTGGACGGCCTCATCCCACACTGTGTAATGTACTTAGTGGGCTGAATGACTTCAATCTATTACTGTGTAAATCCTTAAAGGGCAGAATGTTCTCCGCCTGTCTCATTATAATGATTTTGACTGGCTGAATGGGATCTTTCTTTACCTTTGTAACATTATTGAGTGGTTGAGAAAACAGCATCTGTCCATTCAGCCCCTCGGGCCTGCTGCACCATTCAGAATGTGCATTGTTGATGTGATTGTGATTAAACATCCCCTTCCTGTCAGTTCCTAATAAATATGGATTCTCTTGTTCATCAAAGATCTATGGAACTGAACCTTGCTACTTCGGCATGAGAACATCACAGATCATACAAACCTAAAGAGAAAGGAACATCCCTGTCTCAGTCAGAAATGCGAAGGTCCTTATTCTCAAAATGCGTTCCCTCAAACGAATCACCACTCTTTTGATTTATAAAGAGTCGACCATTTGGAACATATATCGACCATTCAGCCCCTCAAGCCTGTCCACATTCTCATTAACTCTCCTAAATCAAATTCTTACCAAATTCAGCCTCCACTGACCTCGTGGAAAGACAATTCCAGGCACCGCAAGATCATATGAGCAATGAACCTTGGAGCAGAATTTGGCCATTCTGCCCATCTTGTCTGCCATGACATTTGATCACGGCTAAAATATTTCACAACCCCATTCTCCTGCCTTCTTCGACTGACCATTGATAACTTATTTATGAAAACGTATACATCTCTGTATTAAAGACAGTGTGTGCCTGTATGTGGGGTTATATTCGTGTGTTTGTGTGTAAACGTTCATATCTGTGTGCGTATCTCTGTGGGCCTGTGTTATGTGTGTTAGTGTCAGTATCTCAGTTTGTGTGTACCTCTGTCTGCATCTCTGTGTAGAGTTGTTTTTGAAGTAAATAGATGGAAATTGGGATCAAAGTCTCCCTCTTCCCTCTCTGTCTGTCTCTGTTGTTCACAGAGTTCATAGAATTCCTACAGTGTGGAAGCAGGTCCTTCGACCCAATACATCCACACTGACCCTTCGAAGAATAACCTACCCAGACCCGTTGAAATACTATCCTATGTTTACTCATGACTAATGCCCCTAACCTACACATCCCTGGGCACTATGGACAATTTAGCATGGCCAATTCACCAAACATCCATATCTTTGGACTGTGGGTGGAAACAGGAGAATCCGGTGGAAACCCTCGCAGACACGGAGAGAATGTGAAACTTCACACAGACAATCCCCCTGAGGGTGGACACGAGCCCGGGTGCCTGGCGCTGTGAGGCAGCAGCGCTTGCCTCTGAGTTTGGTGAATAGATTCATACAATACTACCCTCTGCTGGACTCTCCACACCACTGCATCAATGGCAGAGTTTTTACTCTCTCAGAAGATAACAAATCTTCTGTGAATCTCTCAAATTGTACGGCCGTTTGATTTTCCAATAATATCTTTGGAAGCATAGAGCTGTTTTGTCCGATACTGAGCAGTGTTGTTCCTGCGTCATTAGCAACACTACTGGGCCTTTTTCAGGACTTTTCAATACTTTCTCAAATAAGTTTTAAGATTGCATCTCACAGAATATGAAAATCAATTCATGGCACCGTCTGGAAAAATGGTTCACTTGGAGGTGAGCATTTCCATTCTGACAGGCCCAAGTATATTTGCAACCCTCCATGTACCAGCATTGTGTGTGCGAGCCTGCACGTGTGTGCGTGTGTGTGTGTGTTGAAGGTGCTATCAGTTTTCATCGTGCTATGAGCTCTCTCACTGTCTCCCCCACCCAGACTGAATCCTCGAGGGTTGTCACTCTCTGCCGCTGTCACTGCAGTCGGGTGGGGAGGCCAGGTGAGGGAGAGATTGTTTCATTTTCAGCACCACAGAGACGGTCAGACCTGCACTTACATACAGATACTCAGAGTCAAATACAGACACACAGTATTGGGTGGTAGTGGAGAGATGGATATTGGGCACTCCACCACCCAGCTTGTCCCTTTCCATCCTATTCCAGGCTGTTTCTCTTGGAATGCGAGAAATGGAGGGAGGGAGTGAAGGTGGGAGTGGGGGTACCTGCTGTTCGTGCTGGTGTGGGTGAGGAGGGAGGTGAGATGATGATGTGTCCAGAGGGAGTCAGTCCATAGTGTTGTATCCAAACAGTGTTATTAGTGTGGGAGATATAGTGGAGGGGAAAGAGAGAGAGAAGGATGGTGCGATTTGCAGCAGTGAGAGTAGTGGAGCATGAGTCTTGTTCGTGTGTCGGTGCTATAACAGATATACAGTGATTGTGAGGGAGCAGAGAGAACACGGTCATACTTATCCTGACAGAGCAGGGAAGGTTATTGATGCTTGTCCTGTATTGCTGGGCATTTCCTCAGACCGCAGATACTGCACTGAGTTGGTGGTGAGCTCAGACTATGCTCGGTGGGTCTGGTAATGTGGCCGCCTCTGGGAAGAGAATAATCCTCTTCTGTACCTCCGTGCCCCTGTCGACAAACTGTGGTGTGATTGCCCCTTATCCCCCATTCTCGGAGTAAAACGTGCAGGGAAGCTCCAAACTGAGAAAGCTCAACCGTGTGCCCATTGGACGTTTAAAGTTGGCATCAATGTCAGGGATTAGGGAATATCCAGGGGTACCCGGGAAATGATGAGTACCTCCAGCCATGATGAGAGGGTCACCATGGGGTAGGGTGGGTAGTTAATGAGGTGCATTCGATAAGATAGTTCCAAGAATCTAGCTCAGCCTCGTGCTGACAATCCCTCTGTCACACACAATGAAAATGTCACTGAGACAAATTGTTGTTAGAATCAACCCAATGAGTCGAAGAATCTGCTGACCCCATTCCCAGTTACTACGCTGCAGCTGTTTGTCCAATGCTCTTCATCACAGGGAAGGAGTTAAACATCACCTTACCGTTGGGAATAAGGCAGTGGGGAGGGTGTGGTTTTGGTATCAGTGTGGGAGCAATTTATGGCAAGCCATCATAATTCTATTAGTTTCAAAATAGAGATGGAAAAGGATGAACCAGGTCTAAAACTTAACGTTGTAAATTGTTGAAAAGATTATTTTTATATTAATCAAGAATTTTCAAAGTCGATTGGGGCAAATATTCGCAGAGAAGGGGGAAGCCTTCAAAAATGAGACATCAGGAGTACAGAGACAGTATGTCCCTGTTAGGGTGAAGGGTAAGGCTGGTAGGTGTAAGCAATGGTGGAGAATTGGAGAAGTTGAGGTTCTGGTCACGGAAAAAAGGGAAGGATATGTCAGGTATTGACAGCAGGAATTGAGTTTTGTTTTCTTAATTCATTCATGGGATGAGGGCGTCCCTGGCTAGGCAAGCATCTATTACCCATTCCTAATTGCCCAGAGGACAGTTAACAGTAATCCACATTGCTGTGGGTCTGGAGTCTCACGTAGGCCAGACCAGGTAAGGATGGCAGTTTGCTTCATTTAAAGGGTGTCAATGAACCAGATGGATTTTTCTTACATCGGAATGGTCATCATTAGCCTCTTAATTCCTGATTTAAAGTGAATCACTAGAAGAGTCTGAAGTCAACAAGAGTATACTTAAGAGGGAAATTGGGAGCACAAAGAGTAGACGTGTGATAGCTTTGGCAAATACAGTTAAGGAGAATCCAAAGGAATTCTACAAATACGTCAAGAACGAAGAGTATCTGTGAGGAGAATACGACATCCTTAAAGATCAGCAAGGCTGCCCATGTGCAGAACCACAGGGAATGGGGGAGGTACTGAACGAATATTTTGTATCAGTATTTACTGTGCAGGAGAATATGGAAGCGAGGGAACTTGGGAAATATGTAGTGACATCTTGGAAAGTGTCTGTACTACAGAGAAGCTGCTGGAGGTCTTAAAACATGCAAAGGAAGGAAAATGTCTTGGCTTTTATTAGATGTACGCTATACTCTGTGGGAAGCTAGGGAAGTGATCGCTGAGCCCCGTGCTATCTTTCAATAGCCACAGGTAAAGTGCTGGAAGACTGGAGGCTGGCTAACGTGGTGCCATTACTTAAGGGATTGAAGAAGGGTAATAAGGAAAATCCAGTGAACCTGATGTCAGTGTTGGGTAAGTTGTTGGAGAGGATTACAAGGCATTGGATTTTCACGCATTTTGAAAGGTAACGACTGATCAGGGATAGTCAACATGGCTTTGAGCAAGCAATATTGTGTCTCACAGACCTGACAGAATTTTTTGAAGAAGCAACTAAGAAGATTAATTGAGGTAGAGAGGTGTACATTGTCGATATGGACATCAGTAAGGTGTTGAACAACATTGTGGATGGTCAACTGTTTAACAAGGTTCGTTCATATGAAATACATGGAGAACTAGCCATTTGGATACAAAATTGGTTCAAAGGTCGGAGACCGAGGGTGGTGGTAGAAGGTTGCAATATCCTGGCAAAGTTTGCAATGTTCTTCATGCTGTGCAGATAGTCCGCTTTATGGAGTAGTCCACCAGCACGGTCTGCTTAGCTCTCAATCTTAGCCATTACCTTACCCCAGTTTATGGTGTCTGTGCTGATTCTGTGAAGCAGATTCAAAATTCGAGGCAATGGACCATTCCAGCTGATCTGGCAATGTCTTTCTTCAATGTATGCATTCTTGTGATTGGGCCCACTGTTGTCTCACTTATCCAGTTATTCCAACCCCCCATCTCCTTATCCACATTTTCACCAAGTTATCAGTTAATTAATTATTTGTTTTTTTCTGTATCTTTCCCTGGCCTTGGCTTTTGACTCCCTCGTGTATCGAGTGCTGGCATGGTGAACTTCAGAAACATTGAAATGGTGTTTGTCAGGCTGTTCACTTCCCGATGTGTCCCAAATGGTGCTCCATGGACAGCGGTGCTCCAGCATCTCTGACTCACGTGTTTGAAACTTGGTATGTGCCTGATGGCGGAATGCCTCTGTTTGTCTCTCTCAGTTGATTGTGCAGTCAGCAAAACGAGGAATACCCTTGAGTATAATCGTAAAGGACCAGGCATCTAACTTGTAGCTGAGAGGCTTGTGACTGACCCCTGTTATTGAAAAGTTAGAGGAGCTGCTGGGGACGGTTTGCTGGAGGTTGTGCTGTGAGCAACCTCAGGCATTCCGGACAATCTGAGGATTTGGTGACCCAACTCTGAATGGAACAAGGGGACTGTCTTTTCAGCATCTGGGTCTGTAACATGAATAACAAATGGAACAGAGGCGACAGAGAGGGGAGGCTCTGAAACCACGGAGTGAGTGTGTGTGGGGAAAGTGATCAGTGTCTGTGTCTTAGTCTGGACGAGGACACACTCTCACTCTCCCCGTTACACACACTGATGCACACTCTCCCTATCTCCCCTCACACACATTCACACTGCCCCTCTCTCACGTTCCACATAGGCACTCCACTCTGTCACACACACGTATGAACACAGACCCTCTCTCTCTCCCTCCCGCACACACATGCACAATCCATCTCACTCTCTCTCACATACAGAATGTGTCTCTCACTCCCCTTCACGCAGACACGCCCTCTCTCACACACACACGCACACGCGCTACTCCTACTTTGTAAATAAAACCAGTCTGACTCCAGGGCAAGACACAGACAGAGTCCAAACAAGGCCTCAAGCTTAGAATACATTATCTGACCGCAGGTGTTACTTCATTTACATCGATAGTACCTGAAGGTATCTCCAGGCAGTGATTTGCATTTTAATCAATCAAACTCGCATCTCCTTTCTAACTGATTAAGTACTTAAGAGTCATCTTAGGTGTGTGTACAATTCATGTGCATGGCTTGTACAACCCTTTGATCTTGGCTAAAGATGGCTGGAAGTGAAGACTTTACGGTGGAACCATTGATGAACAGTGGAAGGCTTTCAAAACGATTTTTCAACGTTCTCAGCAACAGCATATAATGGTGAAATGGAAGGACTGTAGGAAAAGGGTAATCTGCCATAAATGTCTCAGGAAATAATGGAGTCTATCAAATTAAAATAAATGGTATAAATAATGGCAAAGACCAGTGGGAAAGTAGAAGATTGGGAAAACTTTAAATGTCAAAATAATGTCAAAACCGTTAAATGTCAAATAAAGCAACAAATAAGTTATCAAGACACATCAGATAGGTTATGAGAGTAAACTACCTCAGAATATAAAGACAGAAAGCAAGATATTCTATAAATATACAAAACGAAATGAATAGCTAAGGTAAGCAATTGTCCTTTCGAGGGTGAGAAGTGGGATCCAGTAATGAGATATGAGGAAATGGACGAGGAATTGAAGAGTTATTTAGTTGGTCTACACAATGAAGGACAGTAATAATATGTCAGTAATTTTCAAAGGCAGGAAGGTAAGTGAGTACCTGGAAACAACCATTCCCAAGAGAGAGTTACTGTTGGGCAAGCTAATGGAGCCAAAGATAGATAAGTCTCCTGGCCCTGATGGAATGTATCCCAAGGTACTAACAGAGGTGATGAGAGAAATAGCAAATTCACTTGTGGAAATTTTTCTGATTTCACTGAACTCTGATACAATTCCAGCAAATTGGAATACAGGAGTTCAGACACCACTGTTTAAAAAGGGAGATAGACAAAACGTGGGGAATTATAGACCAGTTCGCCGAACATCTGTAGGAGAAAATATTTCAATCCATAATCAAGGAATAAATGGCAATGCATCTTGATAGAAATTGTCTTGTTGGGCAGACACAGTGTTGGTTAATGAAAGGCAGGCCACGTATAACTAACATACTGGAATTCTGTGAAGACATTACAACTGCAGGGACCCAGTAGGTGTGGTGTACTGAGATTTCCAAAAGACATTCAATATAGTGACGCCAAAAAGGCTGCTGCGTAAGGTGTGGCATTACGGGCAATGTATTAGCATGGATAGAGGATTGGTTAACTAACATGAAGCAACGAGTGGGAATACATGATTGATTTTCTGGTTGCTGATCAGTGACTAGTGGAGTGCCTCAGGGATCGGTGCTGGGACTGCAATTATTCACAGCTTACAAAGATAATTTGGAGTAGGGGAGCACGTATAGTGTTTCAAAGGTTGCAGACGATACTAACATGAGTGGCAGAGTAAAGTGTGCAGAGAATGGTTAAACTTTACAAAGGGATATAAAGAGTTGAAATGAGTGGGTCAAGGTCTGGCAGATGGAGTACAATTATAATAAATGTAAAATCATCCATTTTGGTAGGAAAAATACTAAAAAGGACTCTTATTGGATTTTTTTAAAAAATGCAGCATGCTCTTGTGCAGAGGGACCTTGGTGTCCTTGTGCATGAATCACAGAAGCTGGTCTGTAGGGGCAACAGGTAATTAACAAGGCAAATTGAATTCTGTCCTTCATTGCGAAAGGGATTGAGTGTAAAAGTAGGGAGGTTATGTTACAGATTTAAAGAATGCTGGGGAGACCACACCTGTAGTACGTGCAGTTTTGGTCTCCCCATCTGAGAAAGGAAATACTGGCACAACAATGTATGCAGAGGAGGCTCGTTAGGTTGGTTCCAGAGGTGAGGGGTCTGGTTATGAGGAGAGGCTGAATAGATTGGAATTATATATTGAATGGAATTTGAAAGAATGAGGGAGGAAGGTATAGAAACATTTATAATTGTGAAGGGAGTAGGTACGATAGAAATATAAAGGATGTTTCCAGAAGCATGTGAAATTAGGTAACAGGGCAAAGCCTCAAAACTATATGGAGCAGATTTAGGACAGAATTGAGAAGGAACGTCTTGACCAAGAAGCTTGTGAATCTGTGGAATTCTTGAGGATTTGTCATTGAATGTGTTTGAACTCTTATAGATAATATTTTGAAGATTAAAGGAATGATGGATTATGGTGAGTGGGCGGGTAAGTGGGGCTGAGGCCATGAAATGATCAGCCATGATCTTATTGAATGGTGGCGCAGGCTTGAAGGGCCCGATGGCCTACTCCTGCTCCTAGTTTGTACGTTCTTATGTAATGGGTCAACATGAAATGGGAATTCTATTTGACAAACTGATTGGTCGATGCATACAGTGAAGAAATGGATGCAATGCATTTACAGTTTCAGAAAGATCTTGATAAAGACTATGGCCGAGTGTGAAAACTCAAAGGTTATGGCATTGGGACTAAAATATGAACATGATTTTAGAATAGGAGAACTGACACGAAACAGTGAACAGGAATAAAACAATCTGTTTTGAGGTTAAAGGATCATGGCGTGTCGTAGGGATTAGTGATTGTGACACAGCTATTCTCAATGCATACCAAACATTTAGGTGAGGGAATCAAATGTAATATTTTTCAGTCTGCTGACAGCACTAAATGATGTCAGATTATTCGTGGGTGAGGAGGATTTTAAAAAGCTCCAAAGTGATTGAGACAAGTGGAGTGAATGGGTAAATACGTGGCAGATGAAGATCAATAGGGGTGGATGTGACGGTGTGCACTTTGATAGGTACAATAGAACAGCAACCTATCATTTGAAAAGGGATTGCATGAAACATGTTGGTCTTTAAAGGGATTTATGTTCTTTCTTTTTTTCCTGTTGCGCAGCCCTCCGAGGTCAGTGCAGGGCAGTGAGTTCTGAACCCAGAAGTCAATACTGGGAATGGCATTGGCACGCTGACCAGTGTACACAAACCCAGCAAGTGGGGAGCTGTAACATTTAAAAGGATCTGTATCTCCTTGTACACCAGTCACTGAAAGCAATATTGCAAGAGCAGAAAGCAGGCAGGAAGATAAATGGTGTGTTGACCTTAATTTCCAGGGGATTGACTGACAGGATTAAGGGTGTCTTACTGCAGGTGTACAGGGCCTCAGTGAGAGCCCATCTCGAACATTGTGCAGTATTGTGTGTAGTTCTGGTCTCCTTACCTAATAAAGGATAAATCTGACATTGAGGGAGAGCAGTGAAGGATGACCAGACTGATCTCTGGGATGACAGGCTTGTTGTGGGAGCAGAGTTTGGGGCGTTTGGGCCTGTATTCCATGGGCTTCAGGAAAATGAGTGGGGATCTCAGTGAGATATATAAAACTCTGACAGTGTGAGATGATAATTCCCCTGCCTGGGACGTCTAAAACAAGAGGCCACAGTATTAGGTACAGGCAGGCCACTCTGCATTGAGATGAGAATAAATGTCTGCACTCAGTGACTGGTGACTCTGGGAATTTTTCTCCCACATAAGCTGTGGAACACAAGGAAGTGAATATGAATAAGGATTTCTCGACACGAAAGGGAGCGGGAGGCATCTGGAGTATGGCTGTCACAAGCTCTCAGACGTTAGGAAGGAGGCCTCTGCAGGGTCAACAGGAATGTGTTTCCCAATCCCTTTTCGGATACTGAGGCTGGTGCCGGGAGTTCTGTCAGTTTTATCCTTCCAAACTTCAGAGCAGTTTGATACAATTTCGTGTCCTACTTTGCCGTTTTCGAGACTATTGAAAGGTGTATCACATGCATGTGTGTATAGAGTATCGTTTAGGCCAGACCAGGAATGCATGGAATTCACCAGGCCAGAATTCACTTCCTGAATGTACATTGATGAAGCAAATTGGAGTTTACAATCGGCATTGATTTCAGAATCATCGTTACTGATACCAGATTTTAGATCTCGATATGTTGTTAATTGCTATTCAATTCCATCAGCTGCCAGGGCATTAGCCTGGTCTGGAATAGTAATCCAGTGATATTTCCACAACAGCACCATCTCCACTATTGGAAACCACACTGAGTTGGTTATTTCTGTCCCGTTTGACAAATCTGTCAAAAAGAACTTCTACCAGTTTAACTATCGTGATGGGACTGAGGGGGTGGCAAATGATCAGATTGTAATTATTCTCCTCTGCGCGGACTGGACATAGTTGATTAATTTTCCACATTGCCAAGAAGATGTCAGAGTTGGAGCTGGAATGAAACAGCTTCCCCCAGGGACACGGTTGTTGTGCAGCACAAGTCTTCGTCCGGTTGCAGGAATCGTGTCAGGGCCCTTTGCCCTTGTCGTATCTACTGTGTTCAGCTGTTTCTTCATTTCGCTTGAAGCAAATTGAATTGATTGAAGACTGGCATCTGTGATTCTGTGGGCATCATGGCGAGGGTGAGGTGGATCATCCACTCAACATGTCTGGCGGAGTATCTTGCCAAAACTACATCATTATCTTTTACAATGATGTACAGGACTGTTCCATTCTTTAGGATGGGGATAATAGTGAGCCCTCTCCTCCATGAAATTGTTTAACCGTCCATCACCACTTATGGCAGGATGTGACAGTACTGTTGGTTTGTTGGTGTTGGGTTCATTACACCCTCTCTATCATATGTTATTTCTGCAGTTTGGAATGCAGACAGTCAATTATGGTAACTTTAACGGGTTGTCATCAGGTTTAGGTACACACAATTGGGACACTGGCACGTTCACCTATACATCACTGAACCATAGATCAACTTGGTTGGAATGGTAGACTGAGGGATTATCCCAGGAAAAACGTTACAGATTGTGCTTGAATTTAATTCTGTTTCTGCTGCTGCTGTGGTCTGCAGAACCACATCAATGTCAGGAATTCTCTATTTAAGAAAGTTTGGAGAGTTAGGTCATTTAAAATATCTGCAGATCAGCTTTGACTTGGAAATGAATTGAATGCAATGAAAGACTAGAGATGAAGGTGGAGTGAAAAAGTCATTGACTCTTCGAATCATACAATATACAAACAGACATTTTGGCTCAACTCGTCCGTACTCACCTGGTTTTCTAAACTGAATGATTACTATTTTTCTTCTTTAGGTGCACACCCCTCCAAACCTTTGGTATTCATGTACACATCCAATTGTCTTTCAAATGTTGTAACTGTACTCCCCAATGCTACTTCCTCTGAAAAATCGCTACATATACACGCCACCCTCTGTGAGAAACAACTCTCCATTAGATCTCTTTTCAATGTCTTCTCTCTCACCTTAAACCTATCCTGTCTGGTTCTGGACACACCGACCCGGAGGAAATGATCTTGTCTATTCATCCAATCCATGCCTCTCATGATGTAATAAAGGTCACCTCTCAGCCTCCAACGCAAATGGAAAAAAAATCCCAGCCTATCCTTATATCTCAAAATCTCCCGTCTCCATCACATCATTTTAAATACTTTTGTCCCCTTCTCAGTTTATAACATTCTTTCAATAGCAGGACAACAAGAATTGCTTCAAATGTGGCCTGACCATTCTCTTGTACAGCCACAATGTGATGTGCTAATTCCTATAATCAATGCTCTGACCGATGGAAGTCAGCTTGCCTTATGCCTTATTCACTGTCCTGTCAATCTGCGACTATGTACTTGGACCCTAGATTTCCCTGTTTGGCAACACTCCCCAGCGCGCTACGATTTTCTGAATAAATCCGACACTCGTTTGTCTAACAAAATGCAACATCTCACATTTATCTGCATGAAGATCCATCAGCCAATCCTCAGCCCACTTGTCAAGTAGATCAAGATATCTTTTTTTCCCTAAGATACCCTTCTTCACTGTCTACCATAGCTCCAATTTTGTGAGTTTCATCTCCAAATTACTATCCACGGTTCCAAAGTTCTCATCCAAACCATTTACAAAAACAATGAATAACATCAGCCTGGTCCTTGTGGCACAACGCTGGATACAGGCCTCCAATTGGAACAGCATATCTCTCCCAGCACATTCTGTCTCATACAGTCAAGTCAGTTTTATATCTAATTGGATAGATGTCCCTGATCTCCTGTGATCTAACCTTATTAAATGGACTTCCATGTGGAACCTTGTTGGGTCACACTAAGGTCCACGTAGACAACGTATGTTGCTTTATCTTCATTTATCTTGCTGATCACCTCTTCAAAAACTCCAATCTAGTTTGTGAGACATGGAATCCCAGACATAAAGCCGTGCTGAATATCTGTAATCAGTCCTTGCCTTTCCAAATGCATGTAAATCCTGCCTCTCAGAATGTCCTACAAACACTTCTCCACCCTTGACATCAAACTCACTGGTCTGTAGTTCCCTGGGTTTTCTTTGCAGCCAAATTACAAATAATGTAACAACATTAGCTGTCTTCCTGTCCTCCAGGACCTCAACCGTGGCTGTCAATGATACGCATAAGAAAGTCAAGAGAACTTCAGATTTCGTAAACCAGAAACTAAGACAGAAATGTGCTGGAAAAGCTCTGCAGATCTGGCAGCATCTGTGCAGAGAAATCTGAGTTAATGTGTTACAACACGGGGGAAACCTTGCCCCCTCCCCTACCATCTCCACCACCCAGCGCTAATTTAAACTTGAAACACAGAAAAGATTTAACCCATGCTGTAATGTGTAAAAATTCAGAAGGCCAATAACCATCCTGAAGGTCAATACTTAAAGCAAAAATTAACATTTTTTTTTATAAGTCTAACAGGGAATAATTAACTAACAACTTTTTGCAACTCCTTTCTCTGACCTATCTTTTACTTACTCTTCTACAATACTGGTCCGATAATCCCCCCATCCCACCCATCCCCAATTAAGATATACCAAAACATTCAAATTTCAGAGCCAGCCAGATGTCGAATATTCTCTTTGTATCGTCCTCTGTCTTCGCTTCTTCTCCTTAGAGTTCTGTGTCACAGGTCATTGATAAACAAAGGTACATTTCGGAGAGCTATTCTCCGGGCAGTCTGCCGATTTTGGTGGCGTGGCAATTCTCCCCTAACTGGTCAATTTTTTTTTCCGCTTTCTATCCCAAATCATTGGGTAATTTCCATTTTTTTATAATATTGCCAAATGCCAAATTTAAACTCGATTGTAGTTTAACTTCTTGGGACATAATTTAAATGGATTGATCAAATGTGATTTTATTTTTTTGTCTCATAGCAACCCAGGTACTGCAAGCTGCTGGACCACATGTTACATTGTAAATTTTCCAGAACTCACTGTGCTTGGAAACCCTTCAACTCTCTTAAAGGTATAATACCCTTTACAGATTCATAACCCCTTCTCTCTCAAAAAAGAACAATCATAATGAAAATACGGTCTCATTTGTTTTTCTATTCTTTCAACACATTACCATAACATACAGATAACCTAAATCTAAGTTCACCTTAACTTCTTCCCCTTTGCCTATATTTAACATTGGATAATTACAAATCTCGTCTAATCTTTATCAGTTAAATCTGTGAGAACGCATCTGAGATTACATACTTACGACACGCTACGTGTACGATTTTTAAATTAAAAGTCTGTAACATAAGACTCCAATGAAATAATCTTTAAAGCGTTCAAAGAATGTCAGCAGATTTGGGTCCGTGTACACAACCATCTCCAACACGCTGTTTGTGAATACACATTTAAATGTTATAAGGCTTGTACCAAACTCAATAGTCCTTTCTCAACCGTGGAATACTTTCTGTGGTGGATGTTGAGCTTCTTTGAAAAGGACGATCCCATCTCATCGCAGTGCAGCTCCAACTCCTATGTCACTCACATCGACGGCAACTTTGAAATGTTTTGAAGCGTTTGGTGTAGCTGAGACTGGTTTGGTGCTCAATATTTCTTTTTAATGGTCGGATGCCTCCTGGCATTGTTCTGTCAACCAATACTTTGTGTTTTTCTTCAGCAAATCGGTAAACGGTGCTACTACACTGCTGATACATGGAACAAACTTCCGATAGAATCCGCTGACTCCGAAGGAGCGAAGCACCTTTTTCTTCGAGGTTGGCTGTGGAAATTCCTCGGTTGCTTTTGTCTTTGCGTTCCATGGGATCAACCTTCCATGACAGATATTTTGTCCCTAGAACATCATGTCTGCTTTCACGAATTGTGTTTTGTTTAATTTTATCAGCAGTTTTGTTTCTCGTATTCGTTCAAAAAGCTCTGCCAACTGTACCAAGTGATCTTTCCAGGACTTAGTGAAGATCACTGCATCGCCTAAATGGACTGCACAGTTTATTAATCAGGCCACAACTCTGTTAATGAGACTTTGGAATGTGTTGGGTGTGTTTGTCATTCCAAAGGGCATCACTTTGAATTGATACATATCATTTGGCGTTACAATTCAGAAATTTATTTCACTGTCTCTGATAAAGGTACCTGCCAGAAACCACGCATTAACTCCAACTTCCTGATGTAAATGACTTGTCCAACTTTCTCGATACAGTCCTCCAATGTCGGTATTGGATATAAGTCTGAGTTTGTAACAGTGTCGATCTTCCAATAATCCAAGCAAAATCATTGAGTCCCATCCGGTTTGGGAACTAAGATGATCGGCGAGATCCCCTCGCTCGGGCTTGGCTCGATGGTGTCCTCATTGAGCATATCCTCCACCTCCTTCTGGACCTGTCTTGCTTTGAGGGATAAAGCCGATATGAATTGTTTTATCGGAACAGTACTCTCTACAACAACTTCATATACAATAGTCCCCACCATATGATTCTAATAAATGTCCTCATATTGCAATAACAAACATTTCAACTGTGTTCTATGCTCCTGAGACAGATAGTTTACTAATCTACCCCACTGCTAAAGGACTTCTACGTTTTTGACATATTTTGAGGCACATCACAATCCACGACATTTGGATTTGATTCCTCACTCTGTGGGGGAGGAAATAACACCTGTCTCTCCAATTCTTTCTCTCCTCTACTTTTCAGGAGGGGACCTGCACACTCATTTATAAGTCACATGAAATGGTCTTCAAATGTGGGAATTGGCAACAGAGGTGCTATTTTCATTACTGTCCGTGGCCTACCTACCATTTGGCATGAATGGCATGTATGCCAAACGTTAACCACATCTTTGTGCACTCCAGGTCAATAAAAATGTTTTTGACCCTTAGCCCGAGTCTTTCGGACCCCTAGGGGATCTCCTACAGGTACTTCATATGCTACCTGTAAAACCTCCTGTCTCTATGCTACTAGCAACACAATCTGGTGCACCTCAGCACATTTCTCCTCTGCACTAACCTGATGTGGTCTCCATTTCTGTCTAAAGATCTATCTTTCAGATAATAACCCTCATGAATATCCTCTGCCTCCTTTTCAGAGTACACTTCCACATATATATCTTTTATCATCTTGTCTGTCTGTTGCAAGTCCCTTAGCCTTTCAGGACAAAACACCTCTGTCTGACCCACTGCCTGTTCAGGTTTTCCCTACACCATTAAGGCAAACAGGGTGTCCGTTAACTGAATCTCAACTCCTTCAACTTTGTCTATAGTTTGTCCTTCGTGCTGTGACTTATAATAGTGGGATATGGTTACTGCACAGCCTGGGAAAATACCAGGATATTTCTAAATTAACACTTCCGTTTCTTTGTCTTCCTTGGGCTTCTCCACAACAAGGGATGTCACTCCCAACTTGGACCCTGCTAAACCCTTACCAAGAACAAACTGCATTCCTGGATGTGACAGTCTGTCAATCTTTCCCCCTATAACTTCCCCAGTCTTGATTAGGCACTCCAACCTGACCTTACATAGGGAAATGCTAAATTTCTGTCGATCTTTCCCATAAGTTAATGCATTCCCGCGTAACAGATCAGAAAGACTGCAAATCCATTCATCTCTTCCTCTTATCGACTGGTGAGATCATGTATCTCTCAAAATGATAACTTCTTGCTCTTCTACCCCTGTTTTTTCTAAGCAAACTTTACTCACAGACGCAAATTCTTTATAGAGTTCAGGTACTAACTCCATACCCAGCCCCTGCCTTGGCTGTGCAATTTCCTGCAGCTCCTCGGTCTTGTTGGGGTTTCCTTTAAATCTTTCACTAATGCCACTGGCTTAGCTTCGTTTACCACATCTTTTCCCACAGTCCTTTTCTTAACAATCAGCACTGTGACCATACATTAACCTCCTTATGTCGGTGAAAACGCCTTTTCCCAATGCCCTTCAGAAACCACCGGCACTGGAATTTTCTGTGTCCCACTCCATTACAGTGAAAACACCTGAGGCCTTTCACCTCCTTTTCACTCTCTTGGGCAGCTTTTTAACCTGTGGTAAACTCATATGTTCTACTCTTTCTTTTATAGTGTAGCATCTCCCCTTCTCCCAAACCCTATCCCTCACAGGACAAAATTCTGGCTGGAAACTTGTCTTATGCAGCAGCATGTATTCATCTATTAATTCTCCTGCCCTTCTCAATTTCTGAACTTTCTTTTCCTCCACGTGAATTATTACTATCTCTGGAAGTGAAGTTTTAAACTCCTCCAGCAGAATAATCTCCCTTAGAGCCTCATAGGTCTTATCTATCTTTAAAGCCTGCACCCATCTATCAAAATGCCTATGTTTAATTCTTTCAAACTCAACATAAGGCTGATCTTGTTCCTTCTTTATGTTTATGAACTGCTATCTATATGCTTCCGGTACCAATTCGTAAGCACATAAAATACCTTGTTTCATGTCTTCATAAACTCTTGACCCCTCAACTGGCAGGGCAGCAAATACCTCACTAACTGTGCCTACCAGCTTAGCATGAACTACCATTACCCATAAATACTTTCACCACTCTACCTGCCTAGCCATTTTTTTCAAATGAAATAAAGAAGGTGTCAACATCTTTCTCACCAAACTGTGGCAGAATTTTGACATAGTTGTATACATCACTAATGTCCCTTTCACTCTCCAGCCTGTTCACTTGACATTGCTTACTAAATCACAACTTCTCAAGTTGAAATACACTCTCCCTTTGCTCAGCTAAGAACCTTCTCCTCTCTTTTTAATCCCCTCTCTCTCTTCCCTCTTGCTTTCTCTTTCTTCTCTCTCTTTCTCTCTCCCTTTGTTTATCTTTAAAACTACATTTTCTTCAATTGTAATTTAAGTTTTTTAAAATCTCCCGCACTTGTCTGTTTCTCTGGCACACCTTATTGTATGAGTAATTTCCTGACAATTTCAGCTTTACTCTTGTTTTTGGTTAAACCCAAACCTAAATTCTTTGCTAATTCTAAATGTTTGGCCTTTATTTTTCCTGCTAAATGCCTTCGGCAAATGTGAGAATCATCTTAAAACCCCAGAATCTCTTTAACATTTTTAAAGAGCCATTTCTCTCACTTTAAATTTAACCAACCACAAGTCACCTATAATAAACAAAGTGACTCATCTACTTTTTATTTAAAGCTCTTGGATAATAACGTGTAAATGTTTAATTCTACTGTGCATTTTCATACCCCAGACCCATTTAACTCTGCCCAAATCTCAGACTGGATCTGTCTAAACTTGTTCAAATCGCAGACAAAAGGCCCCAAACTGTTATGACACAGGGGAAACCCCTCTCCTAATCTGAACCTGCCACAAAGAAAAAAGTGTACCTCATGCTGGAATCTGTTAAATTTCGAGAGGCAAAGGTCCATTTACAGAGGTCACTATTTAAAGTAAAATTAACAATTTTGTTATTTAAGTCCACCAGAGAATATTAAAATGAACAAATATTTAGAACTCGTTTCGTTAAACCTATCTTTTACCTCCCACTCTACAATACTGGTCCGATGAAACAAAACAAAATAAGATTAGAAAAAAATACAATCACGTTTCAAAACCAGTCAGCTTTGTCAATTCTCCTTTGTAGATTTTTCTCTGTAGATTTTTATCTCGGTTGGCTTTGATGTCCTGCTGTGCAAACGTCTTACAGACAGATACCTTTCAGAAAGATCTTCAGCTTGCAGTCTATCTTTGTGGATGCCCTTGGCAGTTCTCTCCCTAAATATTCAAACTGTCCAGTTTTACACCTAAAAACATTGGATTATTTAATTGATTTTGATGTCATTAAATACATTATATTTTAAACTCCATTGGATTTCAGAGTGTTGGGGCATAGTTAAACTGATTGGCCGAATTTGAATTTGATTTTGTACCATGACAACTCAGACTCACTATTTGTTTCACAGTCAAATGTTATATTTTAACTTTTTTCAGAACAATATCAATATCGTTTACCAGCCCTATGTAGTTCTCCATGAAGTTGATCACCTAAGTTCACGTAATAGTTTTTTTTTTCAAAATAAGACCCACTTTCTCTCATCCTTCCTTTGTCTAAATCCTTCTTTCCAGTTATTATTCTAATTGCTTACAATGTTACTGGTATTCTTCGACAAAGTGATACATTGTGTGTGTTTTGTGAATAATCCTCTGTAATTGAAATGAGATGAACGAATGAGATGCAATCACATTCCCATATGAAGAAGTAAATGTGCAACTTTTACGAACTTTCTGATTTTAAAAAAAGATGCAAACATCTCCTTTATTCAGGATTGGGAGAGTGAACAAATGACGTTCACAGACAGAACAGGAGTAATTCAATAAAGCTTTACTGGGATCATTGAATGACCAAATATTTAGTTTTCTCCTGAGAGTTTAAATTCAGCTTTGTTTCAAGTCTGAGTTGTGTATGTTTTTGTCAATATGCAAATATCATCGGTGACAAAACCACAAGTTGATGGTCATGCTCAGTATTTATGGAAGTATCTGCTGTGAGAAAGCAGATTCAACATAGGGTAACAGAATGGGTCTAGGTTGCTTACTTTTTGCCAATAGTGTTCAACTATATGCCGGTTAGGTGCATTAGTCAGGGGCAAATGCAGAGTAATCGAGTAGGGGAATGGGTCAGAGTACGTTACACTTCGGAGGGTGAGCGTGGACGTGCTGTGTGAAATCGCCTGTTTTCCCACTGCAGTGATTCTATGATTCTATGAATTCTTCACACAAAGAGCGGTTGGTGCGAGGATCAGGGATGTCTCCGAGCATGTTCTGGGCATACTGAAGGGGGAGGGTGAACAGATAGCGGTCGTGATACACATTGATATGAATGACATCCTTAAGAGGAGTTAAAGGTCCAGCAAAGAATGATTAGGAACCGAGACCTGAGTTGAAAAGCAGGATCTCCATGGTTGTGTGCGAAATAGTACCCACTGACTTCAAGAACTTCAGTCTGAGACAAGATCTGAAGCAGCAGTATCGGTTATTATACTCTTGCAAGGGTGGTGCCTATAAGATAGGCACACCGAACGTTTTGTACAATTCATTCCTCTTTTACTCCTCCCCCACTTATTCCATTGCTTCTCCCCGGTTTACATCTCCCACTTCTTTCAACACGGCTGTTTATTTCTTGACTCATCTGGCCTTGTTCATGACAAAAATGCATGTCCTGCTTGGCTGTTTCACCACATCCCTCAATGGTGTATTGTTATATATCCTTCTTGACTGTCATCTGCTTCCTTCTTCACTAAAGCAACATTTCCTTCCATTCTTTGCCCATACTGAGCCTTATGAACACTTGATTGTGTTTTTTTTTGTTTTTGCAGAAACGGGAACATATACTTATAACTGTTTATACAAGCATATCTCGCTTAACCTACACCCCTCTTCCACTTTCATTTTTCAGCCTTGAGATTGTTGCAGATAACAACATTTATAATTACTCCTCACAATTCCCCCTTTCTATTTTTACATTCAATTGTTGTTTCTGCAATTTTTCCTTTAAGCTTCGCCCCCAAAATTCACAAGCATCATTCCTGAGACTTCATCCATCTTGGTCTCACTCATCCCCTCATTATTTAATAGAAAAAAAGTCCTTCTGCCTGATTCCCTTTTAGGGGCATCTCTTTCATTAAAGCTGTCTCAATCAGTCTTTGGGTGAGCCCTCCAATACAGGGTATGATGCAACATCCAATGGCTACCAATACCCTATCTACTACTATCAGGGAAGTAAGGAAGGAAACCACCGTTCCCTTCCATTTTCTAAACAATGATTGAAGCCATCCCGTGAGAGATGTGTCTTCTCCTGAATTATCAGCAGTTCCTCTGCTAAGGTAGTCAATTCCCTTACGGCCCGAGTAATTGAACCATGAGGTGCAGTGTTATTGGGAATGAAGGTAAAACAGCTTTCTCCTAACATCATACACACACACACCCTTTTTCCACTAGAATCATATCAAGGGCCATTCTGTTTTCCCAAGCCATCCTACTTGTCGCATCAAGCTGTTCTGATATTCCTTTAACAGCATCTCTTGTATAATTTATAAATCGCTGTTGGTTATAGAAAATGTAATTTAACTGTCACCCACCAAAAGAGAGCTGACTCATAGCCTGCTGCAATCTGGTTGCGAGCCTTGAACTCATCAGTTACACCACCCCCCACCCAAGGGACTCCTATAGAATTGAGGTAAATTCTGTCATCAAAAGAAGAATCTAAGAGTGATTTCTTACTCCTTCTCTTTTACCCTACTATCTTTTCCTTCTCAAATGCCAGAGTAAATGGAATTGCCAATTGTACAATTGCACATATCCCTCTCCAATTCGGAGGTAGGATGGGTCTCAATATTTTGCCTCTACAGTACCACCATAGATCCGCTTGGAGAACCTTCACTGCTGAGTAGTTCCCTGCATTGTCTGTATCGGTGAAATTCTTCATCTCTGTACATAATTTCAGCTCCCCCCAAATCTCTAGACCAATTTGTACCTCGTCTATGCACATACGATGTGTGATTTCCGACTGCGGCTGAAAACATGGGGTGGGGGGAGGCTTTTAAGTCTTTCATCTCCAAGGGAGGGAACATCAGAGATAGGGAGGTGCAGTTCCTATCATTCCATGCAGTCTTATCCTGATACAGAGCTATCATACATTTCATGCCCTTCCTGCCTCGCTTCCACCCGAGTGGAAAGGGAACCACCTGGGCCACTGGCCGACCGGAGGCACATGCATAGCAATTGCTCTTGTTCAGAATATTTACTGTATACTTTACCCATTAAACCCAGGCATTTGCAACCCAGTACGCAGTTTCTATTCAATGGTCTGGTTGAGTCCTTTACCTCTATAATTTTTACTACTTTAAAGTCATCGGGAGGGGTGAAAGGTTTTACCTTATTATCCGGTAGTTCTGCCTGTTTTCCCTTTCCTACGCCAATTCGATAACAACAGCCCAAGAAATCATTCCCGATGGTTTTCATTTCTATCCCAAAAGTTTCATTTCATTGTACCTGATAGGTGACCCCCCCCCGCCCCCCCCAGAGTTGCTTATTGCGATGTTTTGTTATCGTTAAGTGTATTGGGTTACACTGTATCGGGACAATCAAAAGCTGGTCGGAAGGTGGCCCAGTGTATTGTGACGACACTATTATACCAATTACCATCCCCGAGGCCATTCCAATAGGGCTTAAGATGTACCTCTGAGCTGAGGTACTGTCTCTGATTATCTACATCCCCACAGTTTACCAAGCTGCATGCATTGGCATCTATTACTTGCGGGTTATCAGACTCAGGAACCGTTAATAACACATATGACATTGATGTTTGACAAAATCCCAATACTAAGCGAGCTATTATTATAACTCTAAGCATCCGCAGCATTCTAAAAAATCATGCTAAAGCACCAAAAGACTTAAGATACAATCTCCAGAAATAATCCTGCGCTCGCATCGCCACTGTATAATCAGTTACTCAAAGTCTCTTTAGCCTGAATTTCAGTGGGTCTTCCGTTGATTCACCTGTCCAGACTTCTTCCTCAACTGAAGATTCCACTGGCCCTTTGATCCGAGTGTAGAGAGTCCAGCCTTTCCCCACCGTCCTTATTGCCATTTCGGTCAAAACAGCCTGGTACGGCCCTTCCCCGTTGCAATTTAGTCCCCGTCCTCGACTTTACAAAGAGCCAAACCCCCCCGGTCAAGACAGATGAACAGCGAATTCAAGGGCAGAGTCTGTGCCAATAAGTCCTCTTTCCTGATGAAAGACAAAGAGGAGGACAAACCCAGTAAATACTTGTTTAATAACCAATCTTTAGTTTCTGGGTTTGGCAGTGGCCTGACGATATGCCTCCACCCATCCGGATAAATGATCAACTATTACCAACATATATCTCAGTCTTCCCACTCGGGGTAATTCGGTATAATCTACTTGGATGCTCTCGAATGTACTTAGCCCAGGTTCTCTCCCTCCTGGGACTTGTTTCCTTAACACTTTCTTGTTTACTTTTTTACGTGTTATGCATTCCTCACATATCTGTTTGGCGATCGTATGTATCCTGTTGCATCCATATTTCCTTCAGACTAAATCACACATTGCTTGCACTCCCCAGTGGCTCCCCTGATGTCAGACAGGCATCATTTCTCACATCATCATTTTGTTTGACATTTCCCTTCCATCTGGTAACATCCAATGTCCCTCTTCTGTTTTTACACCCCCTAAATTTTTCAATTCTTTTTCCATCAGTAAATATTGGAGCTTCCCAAACACCTGGGACAGTAGGTATTAGGGAATAAATCACCACTTCTTGTGGGTTCAGGGCAGCGTCGTTAGTTACCTCATCGGCCAGTAATGTAGCTTTCCATGCTTTAATTAACAATCAATTCATGCAGTCATGTTTTAAATTAACCAGGAATCAATACGACAGGTCACTGAGAATGTGTGAAGGGATCCTGCCAATTAATATTGATTCAGGCTAACACAATTAATTTATTAGAAATATTAATTATTAATTATATATATTATATAAATAAAAGAATCATTATCTGTAATTCAGGGTGCAAGCGCAACAAGTGACCAAAACATTTTTCAAAAAAACAGTAATTGCGCAGTTCTGTTCGTTTACCAGTGACTTGTGATTTCTCATTCTGTTTCTGTAATTTTTTTGCCCGAGCACATTCACTTTTAAGAACCTCGACAGCTTCCATAGCACCATTTGCAGTTAATTCAATCCCCAAATTTTGTGGCAGTATTTTCTCATGAGCCCAAAACTGATTCTTTGTGCCTCTCATCACAAACCTGTCGCCATAATCCAATTAACTCGTTCGTTCCTCCTCCCTTGGGCTTAACATTTAAGGATGACCCTGCTGCCCCCGTATCGACGAGGAAATTAAACGTCTTTATTATAACGTCGCACCTTTAAATTTATCAAGTGTTCCTGGTGGGCTTCAGGGGGCAGGAACCCTTGACACCCCTATTCTTCATCGAAATTCATAAGCAATATCGCCCTCTCTTCCCTTTTTAGATCCAGACACTCCCGCTTAAAGTGAGCTGCTTTTCCACAGTAATAACATCCCACCTGTCAGGATTTCCACCTCGATCCCAGTCCCTGTCCACCAAACTCCTTAACATCGACCCCTTTATTTTCAACATCCTGCCCACCACCATTCCGGTTTCCTTCTCTTTTTAGTTTGACCTTTTTTTTATTAACTCATCAACAGTGGGCTATCATTATTTTTGCCTTTTGTTTCTGCTTCTCATGTTACGTTGCCAGAAGTTTGTTTGCTCCCTATAACTTCAAATGCCAATTCATCAATTTACTCTTGTCTAACGTTAAAGCCTGTTCCTAACTATACATTTTGGAACCTTACTTATAATATATATTTATATATTATAAATTCATTTATTCAGTATTTAATAGTTAAAATGTAAAATGCATACAGTTCCCAACTTTGAAATCTACTATAATTACCCGGTTTTATTCCCTTAATTTAATCCTAAAATTAGTTTTCTTAAGTCGCCTTAACCAGTCATTGCTCAATTACAATACCATAGGTAGTGAAATAATCAGAGGTGACTTAAAAGGATTTGTCTATTCAAGTTTAGAAAAACTTCTAATACATGAATAATAGCCGAATCCAAGGACACAGATATTAACCATTGGATTTTTAAAATTACAATCTAATGTTGAACTGAAACATCAATTGCCCTCCATACATCACTGATATGTAAGGATAAAAGAGATTAGTTAGAAACTGATAGTGAGGCAGTCGTGACCTTTAAAAGAACAGGAGTTAACATTTTATTTCATAGTCACTGTAATATCCTTAACTTTAAAATAAATCATGTTAAATTTCAATTATAGAAATCAGATTCAAAACAGTCTCGGATCTCAAGCTCCAGGGAACAAAGCACAAACACTCAGTCACCAACAAACAAATGTGCATTCAAACCAAATCACAAATGGTTAAACTTTCTACCAGCTGTACAGGAATTGGGGTTAGAGTCCTCTGGGTGTGGTTGGGGTTAGAGTCTCCTAAATTTGACTAGATTAATCAATTGGCAAGGGAACCTTAAAGAATGATTCATCGAACATATGGGGGATTATTTCTTCGGGTAACACCTCGAGGAACCAAACAGAGAACTGGCTTTGCTATAATATAATGAAGAAGGAGTGAGAAGTCATACTGCAGTACAAGATCACCTCAGAAAGAGTGACCACAACATGCTGCAGTTTTACATTCAGACTGAAACAGTGAAGAAAGAGTCACACATGTGAGGTTTAGAGTTGGACAATGATAATTTTACTGGCCTGAGGAAGGGCTTGGCCTGAATGGACTTGGCAAAAAAACATTAAAGCTTGGCACAGTTGAAGAACAGTGGCAACTACTTCGGGAGATAGTCCAAACTCCTTAATTAAAGTGTAATCCTGAGTGGAAGAGGAATTTTAAAAAGGTGAAAAGTGATCCATGTCTTAACAAGGAAGTCGATACTAACATAAAGGTGATGGCCTGGTGGCATTATCACCGACTGCTGCTTCAGATAATGTTCTGGGGACTCACGTTCAAATGCCGCCATTGCAGATGGTGGGATTTAAATTCAATATGAACCTAGAATTAAGAGTCTATTGATAATACTGAATCTATTGCTTATTGTTTGAAACATCCATATGTTTCACGAATGTCCTATAGGATTGGAAACCGCCATCCTTACCTGATCTGATCTGCATGTGGCTTCAAACCCACACAAATTTGCTTGATGCTTAACTGCCCTCTGGGCAATTAGGGAAGGACAATTAGTGTTGTCTAACCAGCAACGCCATCTTCCTATGAATAGAATAAAGAAAAACGCTTTAATTGTTCGCAAACTTTTGCTAAAAACAAAATCAAAATGGCTACGAAGGAAAATGTGTCGAAAACACAAGAATTGATAAAGAATACTTCTCTGAGTAGGCAAAAAGTCAAAGAATGCTGAACGCAAATGTCGGCCTTTTAGAGAATGAAAACGGCAGGGTAGTAATGGGAAACTCAGAAGGGGCAGAGGTAAAGCCAACACTTCTTGCTTTCACAGTGGAAGATAATTTCTTCCCAAAACTTACAACAACTGCAAAGAATCTTGCTGGAAGTACGATGCAGAGGGAAAATGGTACTAAATACATTGATGGGGTTAGAGGGATTCCTGATGAAGGGCTTTTGCCCGAAACGTCGATTTCGCTGCTCGTTGGATGCTGCCTGAACTGCTGTGCTCTTCCAGCACCACTAATCCAGTAATTCGAGGGAGGTCAGGCTCTCTGCCTGCACTCTATTATATTAAAAGAGGGAACAAGAGAGGTACCTAATGTGTTAGCTACGATATTCAAAAAATCCTTTGATTCTAGAACTGTGCCGAACTATTGGAAAATTAATAATGTGACGCTCGTATTCTAAACAAGAGATAGGGAAAAATGACAAACTTTAGACCAGTGAGTTTTAACTCTGTTGAGGGGAAATTTCTCCATTCAACCATAACGTAGGAAATAACTGCACATATAGAAAAACAAAGATCAGTTCACCACTGTCAGCACGGTTTCATGATGGGCAGGTTGGGCTTGACATACCTGCTGGAGTTCTTTGAGATCACAACAAACAATGTGGATAATTGGGATACAGCAACTGCTGTCCATCTAAACCTCAGAAGGCATTTGACAAGGTGCTGCATAAAGGACTGATCTCGCAGGTTAGATCCCAGGGTGTTAAGGGTAGAGTATTGAATTGGATAAAAGATTGACTTACTGACAGGACACAGAGCATCGGGATAACTGGTCTTTCACTGCCGAACTAAAACTAGTGAGGTGCTGCAGGTTTCAGTTCTCAGACCTCAACTGTTTACAAACAATGCAAATGGCTTGGAAGGAGAGACAGAGTGGAGCAACTAAATTCACAGATGGTACTAAAATAGATGGCAAACAGGCTGTAATACGGAAATAAAGAGTTTACAAAAGAATATTAAAAATTGGGGCAGATTGTTATATCTGGCAGATGGTGTTTAATGTGGTTAAGTGCAAAGTTGAATTTCCTTCCGTCACTCCTAATTTCTATATTCTTGTGTTGCTCCATCTGCAGTTCTTTGAATTTTATTCATGGTTGGTGGCTGGGGTGAATGACTCGTGGGTTTTGGTCAAGGGAGGTGGAGGTTGCTCTGTGTCTCGGGAACAAGACATTGATGTGGAGAAAAGACCACAGTCAGGCTTTGTTGATTACCACAGCAGGCCTTGCCACCCAGCTGGCCTATCCCTTCTCTTTATTCCTGATGTTTAATTGGCTTGAGTAAACCACATCAAAATGTTGCAGTCCATAATTAGCATGCCCATTTCATAATAAAGACACAAATTACCATTCCGATCAGAAGTAAATACTTGGCAATTCTTTTGAGATGTTAATGACTATTTGCTGCAACTTCAGTGTGGGATGTGAGTGAAAAACACTTCAGCATTGTTGCAACTTTATATTTACATATTGAGTAAAGATATTACATTATCAACACTGTGGGAAAGTGTCATACTGTATATCTTACGAAAAATATTTTGAAATATTATAAAAGAATACAAACATTGAAAAGATTAGAAAAGGAAGATATGAAGATTATATTAGTCTTTAATGACGTCAGGGGAACGGGCAAATATTGATCTTTGGATCAAAGTTGAGAAACTGATTCTGTTTTTGAGCATGTTGGAGAGTTGAATGGAAAAATTGTATTATTTCAATGAACAGATTGCGAAACGGAGGCACGAGGAATGGGGAATCTGGATCACAAAACAAACCTCTGCATCAATATCACATTTTTCAGAATACAATATAAATCTAGAAATATTTTAAAACCAAATACATTTAGAAATAGCAAAGATTTTCTACAGTTTACAGATTAATGGTGAGACCACTTTCACTTTATAAGTGTCTCCTTTTTATTGAGCCTACGAGTAAGGGGAAAGGCTGCTCTCTGATCACCCTGTGCATACCCCTCATGCTGTTTAACACCGCCACAGGAGCAACTCTCAACCTTCTTTGCTTAAAAGTAAAATCAAGTAAATCAAGACTCTCTTCAGTTTGAGTACTCTCTATGTGATACATTTTTCATCAGCGATTGATCGGCCCACCTGAACAGTTGGTTTATACCCTCCTGTAACCTCACACCTTCCTCCTCTCTGTGAACCACCGGCTTATCATTGTGTCATCCACAACGTTATTTATCATTCCCCACAAGCTCCATCCCTCCCATTCTCATCATCATCATTTATGAAGTTCACTACTTAGCCTTGATTTTCTTCCCGTTCTCTTGTTATTCCTATTTTTGTGAATTTACAGCGTAATGCAGTTGAGGTTTTTTATGAGGGAGCCACGAATTTCGTTTTGAACATGAAGCTGAATTCGCCTTTTATACTATGCCCTTCTCTATGATTTATTCATAAGGCTTGCACGTAATTCATATTGGATTAGGTTTTGTTGGCTTTCCCTGCAACATTTGGGTTTGATATGGACCTGGGTAATGTTCTTTGTATCATTCCTGCAATAGTCAGGGCTGAAGGAACGTTCCGTCTGTATGATGAACACAGATTCACAATTTTGTTTGAAAGAGTTCGAGTGATGAGGATAAAGATTCAATTAAATTCTATATTTAGAATCGTGGCAGGTGATTAAACCGTATTGTAAAGTCACTTTGAATTGGGAACAAATAATTAAAACATGCATCCACATTTCTTCATATTGTAAAAACAGTTTCACATAATGTTCTTAGAGCAGCATGGATCTTACAGCTGCTCCTGGGATTGCAGACAGTTAAATATTTAATGTAGTCTTTTTTGCAGTTAATATAGTTATTATAGTTGATTAAATTAACATCATTTTTTCTATTTTGTTTCATTTAGATACAAAAACAATAAAAAAAAACCTCGCAATTTTCTTTCAAACGATTTTTTGTTTTAAAAGAGCTTTTTAAGGGTGGTTTACAAAAGAAAGGAAAAGTCAAGTTCTGTTTTAAAAGGTTTCTTTTATTACACTGCACATGTGTTTTTGCTTTGAAAAATTAATCAGCTCTTTTTAAATTACGGAGTTGTACCTTCCTTCTGGAGAGTCCGACACGTTTTCAGCTCCGGAGGAGACTACTTTCTTCTCGGGATTTATTGAAGAGGAATATTTTTATTGATTCAATTAGCTAAATGGTTGATTTTGTTAACGTTTTATATGTTTGATATGTATATGTATATATATTTCCTTTTTTTAACGTTGTTGTCTGTAGGTAATGAAAGATAACATCTATATAAGTTATCAAAACCAATCCTACTTTTATGCATAATGGTATTAAGGCCACATATAAGGTACTGTGAGAGATGGCTAGAAGATTAGGAAAAAATTGCTATCCAGCAAATCTATTAGATAGTTGGGTGACTGTCAGGAAAAATAAGAAGGTAGTTCATGTTTCCGGTGGCTATTCCTCTATCAATATGTTTTTCTGCTTTTAGAACAGCTGAAGGGGATTGCCTCTCTGAGGAAAGTGGAAGAGCAATCAATTATTGGACAATTGGAATGATTCTTATGTTCAGCAGCGTTTGAGAAGAGTTAGTAGAATTATTGCTTCAGTGGACTTTTCTATCAGGGGCATCAACAGGAGATTCTGGGGCAGTGACCGTTAATTTAGGATGGTTTGTTGCTTTCCCTGTGCGAGGATTAAGAACGTTTCGAAACATTTCAAGCACGTTGTTAAAGGTGAGATTGAATAGCCAAACATTATTGTAGATAATGGCAGGAATGATACTTTTTAGAGAAAGATTAACACAGTACAGAGTGAACTTAAGAGGTGAGGTAGAGTATTAAAAATAAAACCGTTAAAGCAATACTTTCTTGATTACTACCAATGCCAAACTCAACTGGGAAGGAACAAAGGATTAAAGGAGAAAAATCAATGGCTGAAGAGCTATTGTGTTATTGAGGGATTTAGATTTTTGGGAAATTGGGAACTATTTTAGAATAGAAATGACCTGTTCAGAAAAGATTGGTCTAATCTGAACTGGAGAGCAATGAATATCTTAGCAGGGAGATTTGCTCATTCTATGTAGGGAAACTTTATATTGATAGAGATAGCAAGGGGGATATTCCAAGTAGCAGTACAAATGGCAGGATGGTTAGAGTAGTTTATGACTGTGAGGAGAGCACGTCAATTAGAAAAGAAAAACGAAAGAGTCAAGATTATATAGTAATTCTGAAGCATGACATTTCATTTATTTCAATGTAAGGGGTCTTACAGGGAAGGCTGAGGAACTCAAGGCATATTTAAGAACATGGAATTGAGACATCATTGTAGTACAGAAAATTAGTTGAGAGATGTTCAAGTCGAGAGTGTATTTATGGGAAAACACAGCAGGTCGGCAGCATGTGAGGAGCAGGAAAGTCAACGTTTTGGGCAAAAGCCGCTCATGTGGAATGGGCTGATGAAAGGCTTTTGCTTGAAACATCGAGTTTCCTGCTCCTCGGATGCTGCCTGACCGACTGTGCTTTTCCACCACCACACTCTTGACTCTAATATCCAGCATCTGCAGTCCTCACTTCCGCCTGAAAGATGTTCAAGACTGGCAATTCAATGTTCCAGATGTAAAGGGTCATATAAAGGATGGAAACAGACATGCGGAGGGCAGGGAGGGGGAGGTCTGCCATTTTTGGTTAAGGAATAAATTATTGCTGTAACTGGGAAAGATATTTCTGAACAATTATCCAGTTAAAATATTCATAAAGTATTAAAAATAAGAAAATAAAGTTGACTTTGAACAGATTGCACTAAATGCTCATTTGTGACAAATCGTCCATTGAAAATATATTGGTCGAAATTAAAAATAAGAAAGGAAAGAGCGCGTTTATTGTATTGTACCATATGCTCTCCCAAAGTAAGAAAGAAATTGTGAAACAAACATAAAGGGAGATCTCGGACATATGTAAGCTTACAATAATGGGGGTTTTGAATTTTCTAAAAATTGATTGGGACTACCATAGCGTTAACGGGTTGGATGGTGAAGAATTTGTCAAATGTGTTCACAAAAATTTTCTTCATCAATATGCAGATGATTCTAACAGAGAAAGAGCTAAACTAGGCATTCTTTTGTGCAATAGGCAGGGCAAGTGACTGAAGTAAACGTGAGGGTATATTTTGGGTTTTGCAATCATAACTCTATTCGTTTCATAATGGTTATGGAAAATAATAAGTCTTTCATTCATGTTTGCTTTAATTGGAGTACCATAAATTTTAATGGCATGGGACAAGGACTTACCAAGTTTAATTGGAGTAGACTGTTAGCAGGTAAAACAATGTCCGACAAGTGGGAGGCGTTGAACAGTATGACGTTGGGAGTTGAGAGGCATTATGTTCCTTTTAGAGTGAAGGGTAATGCTGGTAAGCTTAAGGAACAATGGACAACTACAGTTATTTAGCTTTTATTCAGGAATCAAAGAAAACCTTACTTTAGACATAGAGAACTTTATTCAATTTCATCTCTTAGTCAATATAAAGAATGTGGGGCATTATTTCGACAGAAATCACGAAAGCAAAAAAAGATATGAGATAGCATGGACGGATAAGGTTAAGGATAATCCAAAGATATTGTGCAACTACATTAACAGCAAGAGGGTAACCACAGAGAGGGTAAGGTCTCTCAAAGATCATGAAGGATATCAATGTTTTGAACCAATAAGATGGGGAATAAAATCATCCCATTCCCGATTCACTAGACAGCAACAAACATACACTATTGCCTGCAGCTCACATTCATCCAGCTTGAACTCTATCTGCTATTTGTCAATCTCTTGACCTATTTGCTCAAGATCCTTTTGTATTCTTAGAAACCCTTCTTCATTGTCCACGATGCCACCAGTTTTGGTGTCATCCGCAAACTTATGAACCATGCCTTCGATATTCTCACGCAAATAATGTGCATAAATGACAAACAATGAAGACCCAGAACTAACCTCTGTGCGACACTGCTGGGCACAAGCTTTCAGTCCGAAAAACAACCACCCACCATTACTCTCTGTCTCCTGTCATTGTACCAATGGAAAGTGCTGGAGAGAAACCCCACAGTTCTGGCAGTATCGGAGCAGAGAAAAATGGAATTAACTCTTTTTGAGTCTAACATAACTTGTTCAGAACAGGTTCATCTAAGACTCGATATGTTAACTCTGCCCAGATCCTGTGTAATCTGTTGCTTTCCTCCTTCATTTTGCATTTGTATTTCAGATTTCCACTTTCTCTAATATTTTGCTTTTTCTTGGTTGCTCTAGATGTTGAACCCGATTATATTTGGACAATATGCTCCATTCCTGTTCCCATCACTCGTGCCAGTGACGCATGTATTACACTGGAGTCTGTTTCTTCTTTAAGTTCTGAAAATAAATGTGTGGATCTCATCAAAGTAATTTCGATTTAAAAGGCCTTTAATAGACAGCTTCACTTGATGAAAAAATAGGAATAGTATATTAATTATGATATTGTCTGTGCGTTTTATGATGAGGCTTGTCTCCTCAGTCTCTGAACATTTTCAATATATTTCTCTGAATAAGTACAATAAAGGTGACTGTCACGCAGCCCATCATCTCTGTACCAGCTCGGTATGGGCTGTATTCTCACACTTACTCTGCTGTAACTCACTATAACGAAATATATTTTGTTATCTATATCTGTTTATATTTCAGAATATCCCATCCAGATATGAATAATCTTAACAAACTGTACAACCTGTGATTAAACAGTCGATATATAAAATATAACTATGAACATCACATTTAAAATTGCCCTATTCAATTCACATTGTTGTACAACATTCCATAAACCAGGAGTCATCTGTTATCTTGCTCTGCATTGCATTTCATTCCATTTGTCAAAAACAGTGATAGCTGAAAATTAGTAACTCGGAGATAATGCTGCACTCCCCTCAGGTCACCTCAGCCTCTGACCGCAGCCTTTTCTGTCTCATAGCCATGACTTTTAATAAACAAAGTTATTATACATTGCTATGGTCAGGCCCGACCCATCACAACATTCTTAAGCACATAGCCCAATGTGCAGTGTTGCCATTTGTTGAAGGTAAGTTTAAAGTGGATATTCCCAGAGTGAATTAGTTGGTCTGCCAGTCGACTTTTAAACCTTATTTGCAAAAATAAGGAATGAAACACAACGAACCGAAAATACCGTACCTGAATAATTCATCTTTTCCAAAACTGACAGGTTATCTCCAATTAATGATGCTGATCCAAATTACTTGCAACAATCCGAATAAACAAACCCCTGAGCACAAAGAGTAAACATTTCACCAAAAAAAAAACTTATAGGTTACAAAGTCAGAGGGCTGAAGGAGGGGGAGAGCGTCCAGTTTCAACACTGAACCTGACTCAACTAACCCTCGAACTGAACTGACCTGTACAGCTGGACAGCTGGCCACATCCCCTTGAATGCGCCAGTTTTTTAAAAGCCTTGAAAGCCCTCTGTCCGAGGCATTATCTGTTAGGCAAAAAAACAAAGGACCCCAATGAAGCATTCAATATTGAGACATGTTGGAACCTTGGGATGTTTAGAACCTCTCTGAAAAAACTATCAAGGACCACATAACCTTATCAAGAGACCTCCTGTGTGATAACTCCCCCAATATAAAATCAAATCTTCAATATCCAAACATGGCATCAGTTTTCAAAACCACCAAAAATAGTGGTTCATACTCTAAAATGCGCATATACATTTGTTTACAGTAAACAGCGAACAGGCACAACTTAATCCAGATTCAGCGTATGGTACTTCCATCATTGAGTGTCTCCATTTGCATTGGCAGTCACTTTTTCAAGACCTCCACGTGCAAAATTTTCAAATTGAATTGCTGTAACAACAGGCCCCAGCTAAACAGTCTCGCATTTCTGTCTTTAAATTTCTCCAAAAAGACTTCACTGGGTTATGATCAGTGTAAATGGTTGTCTCCAATATGTTGCGGGCAACCTTAACACTGAAATTTTGTCGTGCCAACACAAAGCTTGCAGTCTCTTTCTCAACTGTTGAATATTTCTACTAATGAACGTTCAACTTCTTGGAGAAATACCCAATAGGTCTTTGTGTCTTCTTGTCGATTTCCTGCAGGAGCCCAGCACCGAAATCCACATCATTCACATTTAAATCCACCTTGAATGGTTTTGCATAATCTGTTGTGTCTGATCGTGGGCAGTGGTTACCACATATTTCAAATTCCGCCAAATGCCTTCTGACAGTCCTCTGTCCACTGAAACTTCTTGCCTTTCTTTAACAATTCAGTGAGTGGAGCAGTCACACTGCGGAAATCAGGTAAAAACATTGGATAAAATCCACTTAGTCCCAGGAACTGCTCCTTTTGTCAACGGTATGGGAAATTCTCCAATTAACTTCACTTTTAAATCTCATGGTACCGTTTATCTATGGCCAATAGCATGACCAAGGAAGGTGACTTTTGCTTTGGCAGATTCACTTTACGCTCAGTTTACCACCAAGCCTGCCTTCCGAAGTTGATCAAACAAGTCCGCTAGATTCTGTAAGTGTTACTTCCATGAGTCAGTAAAAATCACTAGGTCATAAATGTACACCACAGGTTGGATAGTCCGGCAATTTATTGGTTAGTCCCTGAAATGTGGCCGGCACATTTTTCATACCAAATGTAAGTTGCAAGTCCCACATTTTCAACACAGTCTTCCAACCATGGAACTGGGTATGCATCAACCTTTTTAACTGCATTGATGTTACGATAGTCCACACATAATCGTTGGGTACCATTTGGCTTTGGCACCATGACTATGGGTGATTTCCAGTCACTGTAACACATGCTGATTATGTCATCTTAGAGCATGCATTCAATCTCCTTCCGAACCTGTGCCAACCTTAGAGGATTATGCGTGTCAGGATGTTGCTTAATCGTAACGGCATCTCTTATAGCTACATTATGCACAATTAGGTGAGGATTTCCAAGTTAATATCTGCATATCTCCCATGTGATAGTAAGAACTCTTTCTGGTCATTTCGATTTTTCTCAGAAAGGTAACTCAATCATTTATCCCAATTTTAGACAACTACCTCATTGTGCACTTTAAGTTGTGGAATGTCCGATTCAGAATCCTCTGAAATTGCTTTTTCCTTCTGTGCCGTAATCATTAACACCTAGTTCTCTGGCTGTCCTTACCTGTCAAAGTACCTTTTGAGTCTGTTCACATGACACACGCTGTGAGATTTCTTTCTTTCAGGAGTCCCTATCAAGTAGTTACCCTCACTCAATATCCGTTGTATTTGATCAGGCCTACTAAACCTTACTTTTCAAGTTTCACGTTTAACTGGAAGTAACAGTAATACATTATCCCCGATCGCTAAATTGCAATTTTTAAAATTTCCTATCCGCTTCCTGTTTTATTGCATGCTGCAATACTTTTAAATGCTGTCTAGCCAACTCCCTAGCGCTATTAATCGTTCCTTAGGTTTTGAGGCCTAGTCCAAATGTGTGGCCTTTGAACTCTGATTTACTACTTTCTCCTTAATTAATTTTAATGGTCCTCTCACTTAATGCCCCCAAAATAATTCCAATGAAATGAATTTGCTCTGTTAATTTGGGGCATAACTGATCACAAAAAGTGAAAATGGAATTCCCTAACCCTAATCATCTGGATAATCCTGATTATAAACCCTCAATATGGTCTTTAATGTTTAGTGTCACCTTTCTAGCACTCCATGCAATTTTGGATGGTATGCGGTAGATTTGAATTGCTTTATTCCTAAGCCATTATCGTGATAAATTAGATGTGAAGTTTGAAGCTTGGTCTCACTGTATCTTCATTGGTAGTCCATATCTATTTTTTTGAAAAAAGAGTAATTCCTTTGCAATTCTTTTTGCTGTGTTACTGCACCTTGGGTTGGTCTCTGGAAATCTAGTCGATGCATCCATTATTGTTAACAGATACTGATGTCCACATTTTTGTTGGTGGTCGGGGACCTAACCAATCAATTAAGACTCCTGTAAAAGGTTCCTCAAATGCCGGAATAGTTAAGAAAGGTGCAGGTTTTATTATCGCTTGTGTTTTTCCAATTACCTGACATGTATGATGCATCTGGCAAAATTCAACTACATCCTGTTGCAGTCCAGGCCAGTAAAATGTCTCTGTATTCAGTCTGTTTTTTCCTCACCCCTAACTGATGCACCATTCGCATCACCTCCTTTCTGTAACCCATTGGCAATATGATTTGATGAATCTCTTCCCATTTCTCATCTCCTTGAATATATGTTAGTCTCCATTTCCTCATTTGGGCATCATTTTTAAGATATTTACACTTAGGGATACATTCAAAATTCCTAACGTATGTTTTTTTTGATATAACCGCTTTAAACTTTTAGCTTTCTGCTGTGACTCAATACGTTTAGCTGAGCAAAACATATTTACATGATCACCTATTTGCTCCTGTTTTGTCTCAACTTTCTGATGGAACAAAGTATCTGCTCATGCCATTAAGATTCCTTATCCTTACGTTTTTGGTATTTTCTGTTTCAACTGGTGACATTGGGACTTTATTACCCACAATCAGGAAAGTTTCCAGGATAAGATTCCAACATTGATTCAGTTGCTTGCATATGCACTGGCTTTTCAACGAGAGTAGCAGTAATCCAACCACTGAATCAGCTATATTTTCCGCGAGGATACATTTTATTGCTGGAGCTGAGACTTTGTCCAATACCCCTACCACAATTTCCCCACACTTTTCTGGGCACGCTATGCTCACTTTATATACTTTTGCACCTTTTATCTCATGGTGAATTCACTCCAGCAGTACCTTTTCTGGAAATAGTCCTTCAGGAGTACATATCTCCTTACCTTTTCACAAGAGGATCCTGTGTCTCTTAATATTGCATCCTCTTTATCTGCTCTATGTGAATAAAATTTCCCTTTGCAGGTATATTTTCTGAGCAGATCTGGCACTTCCTCCTTAACAAACCTCCAATCAGCTTGTACACTCTGATGCAGCTTTCTAGCTTCCACTGTGCTTTCTGTTTCCACTCCGTCAAAAATCCCAGACTTTACTTTTTATTCCTGCATCGGTGTTTTTCTTCCTGAACCCACCAAAACAGTGATTTCATGTGTCCTAATTTGTTGCAATGAAAACTTTTTAACTTTGAGCTTTTTATCTTCTTTGCCTCCTTCACGTATTGCCTTTTTACCCTGTGTTAAGTTCTTCACCGAGATCTGCATCTCCCTTTCTACGTGGGGATTTCTCTTTGCCAAAATTTCTATCCATCATGGACTGAAATTGATTCTGGAAGCCAAAACAAGTTTTAAAATCATAATCACTGGTCATAATCATCAGCCACAAATGGGCTTGTACTATGTGAATGCTTAAACTCCTTCAAAGTAATTATCCCTCGAAGAGCATCGTGTGTTTGCTCTCTTTTTAAAGCTCTTACCCATCTCTCAAAATTACTTTGTTTGATACTTTCAAACTCAATATGGGTTCGACCAGGATCCTTCCTTAAATTCCTGAAACGTTGTCTGTAGGCTTTTGGCACATGCTCATCTGTATATTTTTCCTCCTCATAGTCTCCAGATCCCTCCTCTGACAGTGTTGCGCATACCTCACTAGCTCTACCTACAAATTTTGTTTGGGTCAACAAAACCTCCATGGTCACTGGCCACTGAAATTCTTTAGCCACTTTCCTACTCATCAAATCTGGGCAAGCTGTGAATATACTGAAACACGTTTCTCAGCAGGCTTTTGGACGACAATGGGATTGCCCATCCTCAGTCTGTTCTTCACTAAGCTTACCTTCAGCCTTCATCCTTATCCTTTAAAGCTGACTTTCAATTCTAAGTGACCATCTCTGAAGCTCAAATGCTCCCTCTTTTTCTTTCTCTCCTGCTGAAGCTATTAATTTATTTTCTCTTTCCTCTGCTAAACCTATTCATTATCTTTCTTCCTCTTCTGACTTTTTTCGAAGCTCAAACTGCTTCATCTCTGCTTCTAACTCAAGCTGCTTCTTTTGCAATTGAAGTTTAGTCATCCCACAGATCCTGATGGAGTTTCCAGCAAATTAGAATGCTGAGCTACTGCTGCAATCATCTCATCTTTCCTCACATTAAAAAGGTAGCTTTAACTCCCTTTGTCTACTAATTCCCGCGGCTTCGACTTATGTGCATTCTGTAAACCCCCCAAGGTCATTTCCTCCACCTCCAAAACAAGCTTGGTTCCTGCAAGAAGCATAGCTACCTGAAGGTCTGTTTACTCACCAAATCAACACACGAAATAAGAGAGAATAACACCTGCCACTCGCTGTCTAAATTCTGCAAAGGCCCCCTAATCTGTTATGGACCAGGCCCGACCCCTCAAAACATTTTAATAGGAAGCCCGGACCTTACATTTGCTATATTTTGAAGGTTAGTGTATAGCTGATATTTCCAGTGAATTAGTTGGTCAGACTGCGGAGTTTTAAACAAATGACATTTATTTGCCAAATTACCAAATGAAACATAAGGAACCGAAAATAGAATACCTGAATAACGTATCGTATCTGAAACTGACAGGCTATCCCGATTTAAGGATGCTGTTCCAATATACTTGCAACAATCCCAATAAACAGAACCCCTTAACACCAAGGTTAAAACTGACACAACTGCTTACAGATTATAAGGTCAGAAGGGCAGAAGGAGGCAGAGAGCGTCCAGTGAAACTGACTCGACAAACCCCCGAACTGATCCAACATGTCCAGCTAGGGAGCTGGACAGGTCCTCTTGATTATACAGGCTACTTTTCAAGACTTGAAAGGCTTCTGTATGAGGCATTATCAGTTCGGTATAAAGAAAAGGACCCCAACGAAACTTTAAAAATTCTGACATGTTGGAATCTTTGGTCGTTTGGACCGTCTTTACAAAAATCAAGAACAACATAACCCTGTAAAAGGACTGGCTTTGTGAGAACATGCCACATTTGGCTTTGAACTGAATTCCAAAAATGTAAGTCTTCCTGCTTTGAAGCCAATATAATGTATGAAGTTGTTTGTTAGTTTACATAAAACAGTGCTCAATCATACTGTGTGTTGAAGATTCAGCATGGTCATGATTGGATTGTCCAGACATTTCCACACTTCCTCTCTCTGGTCAGGGCAAATATATTCACTGAGAATCTGTTGCTTGGCGCCTGTTCTCGTCGAGGAGAGACCAGCATGGAGACCAAATCTAGATTGTGATTTTTTCTGGATGGTCATGATGGAGCGTTCAGGTGGTTACAGTATTGTAAATGAACAACACAGCAGAATCATCTAGCCTGCGATAAGAAAACGTCCATAATTCTCCCTCACAACTAACATCACGGGAGCAATTGGTGATGGGAGATGTGACCCTTAGCCAGCAATGTCAATATTCAATTCAATCCAATTGTTATTTTGAACTGAAGGTCGAATTCTGAAAGAAATTATCTGGATCTGTTTGTTCAGTGACTGTGATTGATGTCAGTCTCCATGGATCCTAATTATGTCACTGGATGGTTTTCCTCTTCTATTTGTACGGGGCCTCTTCCAATTCTTTATCCCATTATTGCTGCAGATGCATCATCTGCAACACTGACAAGGATCAGCAGTTGCAGAAACAGGGAGAGGAGAGATCAGAATCTGAGAACCATAGACTGGAATGTTCCAACAATTGACCAGAATCTGAGAACAGTAGACTGGAATGTTTCAACAATGGATCAGAATCTGAGAGCATTAGACTGGAATATGCCAACAATGGATCAGAATCTGAGAACAGTAGACTGGAATGTTTCAACAACGGATCAGAATCTGAGAACAGTAGACTGGAATGTCGCACCAATAGTTCAGAATCTAAGAAAAATAGACTGGAATGCTGCAACAATGGACAGGAGTTTATCTTTGGGTCTTCTCTATTTTTCTTGGTTTTGGCACGTATTACCAGATCGGATATTAGGTGTACTGTTGATTATTCAGGCTGGTTACTATCCCATGCTAGCTATTGTTGGTGTTCCTGGTAAGTCTCCCCATCTCTATCGATTTATTAATCCCATAAGCCATGGTGAACTTCAGTGCTATTTCTGTTATCTATGTTTAGTAAAGACTGAAATTATTGTCTTCAGTTTCAAATGCAAATCCATTCATTCTCCACAAATTTCAGAACCACCCACACTCCCGTCCTCACAAATATCTGAGAACAAGACTGTTCACAATCCCGAAGTACCCATTTGCCCCGAATTGATTTATGTCTTGGTATTCTCTCCATCACTAAAGCTACCCACTGCCAACTCCATGATATCCCAGACCCGTCTTGACGTCAGTGCGGGTGCTAAATAAACCATTATCTATACCATGGTAAAAATCAGACTTTATTGATCCTGTTCTCTTCTAATCACTCTTTCTGTTACAAATGTTTCCATCAAAATCTTGTTCTTGCCTGTAAAGTAAATTCATGACAGGGACACTGTGTCAGAGTAGTAATGTCGCTGGCCACGTAATTCAGTGGCCCAGGTATCTACACTATGGACACCATTTCAAATCCTATCTTAGACGATGACAGAACTTAAATTCAAATGAGAGGAACTGGAAATAGAAGTGAATTTTACAAATATAATCCCACCAGCACTTTGTCAAGAACTTTATGTATTTCACTGTTATCCTTTGGTGAAGAAATCTCGCACTATTGCCTGATCTGAATTAAGAATGATGTTATACTTAATACCTAAAGGAATGGCTTCACAGTAAAAGGCATTTAGTGAGGTCCACAAATGCTGCTGTGCTAGTGATGCAAATATCCCATGCAATAACAACATGTAAGGTAGAGGGAAAAAATACAAAGAATGATGCTAGAGATCAGAAACAAAAGGAACGACTAAGTGCTAGAGAAACTGAACAGATTTGGCAGCCTCAGATCGAGAGAATAATAGAAGTGGAATTTCGCGTCCAATCACTATACATCAGAACTGAATGCAGCTGGGAAATAGTGTGTTTGTTGTTGATGACATGGATGACTGCTGTGAAAGGGATAAGGAGTGAGTTGAATAGACAGAGAAAGAGAGAGGTAGACAGAAAGAAACAAACAGAGGGATTGTTGATGATCATCTGGAATGGAAATAAAAATCCAGACTAATCTTATTTATTTTTCTTCTGTTCCCATATTACTGAAATTCTTGCCCATGTAAGGTGTACATCAAAGTCTAGGTTTGAAGTGAGTTATGTCCCTTTCCCTCTCTTCCGTGAGTGTGATCATCTTCTTTTATTCAGTAATGGGATGCTGGGCCAGTATATAATTCCCTTTCCTCATTGTCCTTGAGAAGGTGTTGGTGAGCCGCCTTCCTGACACACTGCAGTCTGTGAGCTGTAAGTAGTCAGTGCTGAGGTCCGCCCGGTTTCATTTCTTTGAGAATTTGTAGTGAGTGACGGAACTGAGCGGGCTGGCTTGGACATTTCAAACTACAACTGTGTGTTAACAACAGTGCTGTGAGTCTGGAGTCACATGTAAGTCAGACCGGGTGAAGATGGCAGATTTCCTTTCCTGAAGTGCACTAGTGTGCCAGATAGGACAAACACAATGCTTTCATTTTTTCATTTGATTCTCAATTCCTGGTATTTTATTGAATGCAAAATCTAACATTTGCAGTGGTGGGATTCAAATCCGAGATCTGGGTCATCACCTGGGTTCCTGGGTTAACATTACAGGGATAATACAGCTTGGCCATCACCTCCTCAGTATCTCCAACAATCTCCAATGGCAAAAGTGGTGTTGCTGTTGGCGTGGCTGTGCTTAAAGCATAGCGTTTTGCAAGGCAATAAAATGATTTGGCAAAACATATCATACTTCTCATTTTGTATTTATGAGAAGGCGAGATGATTGGAAGTGCTCTTGGTGAAAAGGAGGTGGATGTCCTTGGCAATGAGCCACTGACAGAATTCATACGGAGCAGTAAGTAATGAGCATCATGTTGTTCACAAACTTGTCAGCAGCCACACTCTGACAGTTTTGGTAATTCTCAAAAGCTTCTGACCTCCATGCAGAAGACTAGCCTGTCTTCTCGGAGATGGAAGATGCCTCCTTGAGGCCTGGCAAAAATCACCTGCTGTGCCTCCTTACCATCAGCAAACCATGTTAATGTAATATTCTTGAAACATTAGCAATGGAGCCAGAAGGCACAGCATGGAGCAGTCTGTCTGTGCTATCTCTGCTTCATTGGTTAGTAAAGTTACAGCATCGATGACATTCTCCTACTTCAGTGTAACAGTTTGGAGGGGCTACATGGCCTCTTCTGTTCGTCTGTCAGTGTCTTGGGTGGCTGAATGTCCTCTTCCTCGATCCAGGGAAGAGGTTCATTATTGGGTGACCCGTGGTAGCTGCTTACCTGCGTGTTCTGCTGACTAGATTCCTTATCTTCCTGTGTAATAATAGACAAACAGGAGGCTGGAAGAAACAGCAAGTCAGGCAGCATCAGGAGGTGGAGAAGTCAACATTTTAAATATACCAGTTCTTCAGGACTGTGGGTGGGCGTAGGGGGAACTACAGATAAAGAGGGAAGGGAGTGATTGGGGTGTGGAGAACAGTAGGATGGTGAGGTAGGGGATAGGTGGACACAAGTGGTGGGTGCAACGTGGTTGGTCGATGGGAGGGATGAATCCAGTTAGGAGCTAGAAGGTGGGGTTATTTGGTGGAATGGAAGGGAGGAGGCGAGGCTGGAAATGGAGTAGGGCCATGGCTCGGAAGGTTATTTAAAATCGGAGAACTCAAAGTTGAGTGCTCCAGGCTATAGGCTAACCAGGCAGAAGGTAAGATGTTGTTCGTCCAATTTGTGGTCTGACTCACTGTGGCAACAGAGGAAGCCAAGGAGGTCATGTTGGAAAGGAATTGGGAAGGGGAATTGAAATGGGTGTCGACTGGGAGCTCAGGTCAGCCCCTTTGGACCGGGCTGTGATGCTCGGTGAAATGTGCACTTAGTTTACGTTGCTCTCCCCGATGTAGACAAGACCACATCAGGAGAACCTAATGCAGTAAACTACGTTGAAGCAGAGGCAGGTGAACCTCTGTTTCACTTGGAAGGACTGTTTGGGGCGCTGGATAGAGGTGAGGGAGGTGTATGCTAGCAGGTGATGTATTTTATTTTTCATCTGCAAGTGTCAGTTGCCCATGGGGATTGACAGGTTTGGTGGGGAGTATGGCACGAAACAAAATTAGTGAAGGGATCAGTCCTTGTGGAAGATGTGCCAGGTGATGGGATCCAACCTAATTTACTGTATCTGCCATTCCTGATGTGGTCTTCTCTATATCGGGGAGACCAAATGTAAACTAAGGGGAATGGTTTGCTGAGCATCTCAGCTGGGCCTGTAAGGGCTGACCTGACCTCCCAGTCACTGCCTATTTCAATTACACCTACCAATCCCATTCCGACATGGCCATCATTGACCTCCTCCATTGCCACAAAGAACCAAAGCACAATTTGGAGGAACAACACTTCATATTCCACCAGTGTTTCCTACAGCTGGGGGTCTCCACACTGAGTTCTCCAATTTCTAGTAACCTCCCTTCCAATCCCCAGACCTCCTGCTTAGCCCCTCCCCTTTCCATTCCTCTGATCAACTCATCTTCCAACTGTCAACTGGATTCATTCTTCCCATTGGCCAACTCGGTGGTATCCTCTACCTGTGTTCCCCACCACAACATGCTGAATCCTCCTACTTCCCCACCTCATCTCTTTATCTGTACACACCATTGCCCCCACCCCCAGACACGAAGAAAGATTATACCCAAGATGTTGACTTTTTCTCCTGATGCTGCCTGGCTTGATGTGTTCTTCCAGTCTCCTGAATTCCAACATTTGTAGTTTTATTTTAAAAAAAACTCTTCTTGCTTAAGAGGTAAGAGAGAGTGAGTGCGCTGTGCCTCTACTTATCCAACAGCTTATATGGGCTGAATTGCATTCTCATATTTTATGTGAAAGCAGCTTAAGATGTTGAATGAGCTCCTCATTTTTAGTCCTGTGGAAATGGTGAGGGTCCAGCAGTGCTGTTACATGAATGTTGCCTACACAGTAACAGCATGAGCTTGAATGTTGTCCAGGTTATCATGTTTTATGCGATCTTTTCTGAGCATCCTCGCTTCTGATCGAATGATGGAGGGTAAGACATTGCTAAAGCAGCTGAAGGTGTTTGTGCTGAGGAAGCTACCCTGACGACCGCCCACAGAGATATCCAGGGACTGAGAGGATTGATCTCCATCAGCCGCATAGTGTTCCAAATGGCCCAACCGCTTGGGAATTTACAACTGATTCCATTTAGGTGCAATTTTATTCAGCCTCCTTGACATCTTGTTCAGTCATGTCCTGTCAGGGCCAGTCATTCTGACGCTGTGTTCATATCTTTTGATTTGGAGATGCGTGTTTTACTATGATGTACAAAATTAAAAATCACACAACATCAGGTTATAGTCCAACAGGTTTAATTGGAAGCACACTAGCTTTCGGAGCGTCGCTCGTTCATCAGGTGAATGTGGAGGGCTCAATCCTAACACACAGAATTTAAACCAAAAATTTACAGTGTGATGTAACTGAAATTATACATTGAAAAATTGATTGTCTGTTGAGTCTTGCATCTGTTTGAATATCATGGTATTCAAACAGATGAAAGGCTCAAAAGACTATCAATTTTTCAATGTTATAATTTCATTTACCTCACACTAAAGTCTTGCTATAAATTCTGTGTGCTACGATTGAGCCCTCCACATTCACCTAATGAAGTAGCGATGCTCCGATAGTCCAGTCACTTTATTGCCTCTTCCATTTCCTGAGGTACTTCAAATAGCTGAATAGGCTGATACTGTTGCTGCATGATCTAAACTGGGTCTAGTTATATCGACTGGAAGGGCTGATTAGTCTCTTCCTGTAAATTTATACCATGGTCCAGAGGCTGAGAAGCGACATCGTGTTCTGGTGGAACTCAAATCCATATACACCAGATCGACCACCCTTGGAAAAGTCATCACTGCAGATGCTGGTGATCAGAATTGAAAAGTATGGCACTGGAAAACCCCAGCTGGTCAGCCAGCATTGGAGAAGCGGGAATATCGATGTCTTGGACATTCCTGATGATAGGGTTGTGCCTAAAACGTCGATTCCACGACCCCTCGAATGCTATCCGACCTGCTGTGCTTTTCCAGCAGCACACGTTTGGATGTCTACCGGCCCGCCCTACTCAACCTTCCTTCTCACTTCATCAAAGAACTTTAACAAATTCATCAGGCGTGAACTTCCACTGACAAAGCCATTCTTACTATTTCTAATTAAACCCTGCTTTCCCAATGTATGTACACCTTATCCCTCAGAATCTTCTCAAGTAATTTACCTACCACAGGTATTAAGTTACTGGTTTGTATTTCCCAGACTTTAATTTTCAGTCCTTCATGAATAAGGGCACGACATCTGCTTTCCTCCAGTCTTCTGGGATCTCACCTGCGGTAACTGATGATCACAATTATCAGCCAGGGCTCCCGTAAATTCTTCTCTAGCCCCTGCACTGTTTTTGGATATGTCTGGAAAGGACCGTGAGATTTATCCAACTTCAAACATTCTAGTAGATCCAATACCTCCTGTACTCTGATATGGTCTGTCCCTATGTTATCACCAATAATTTCCCCAATTTCCCAAGTACTCATGTCTTTCTCCACGGTAAACTTAGAGGAGAAATATTTGTTGAGGACATCGCTCATCTCTTATGGTTCCACGCAAACATATCCATTTTGGGTCTTTGAGGGGTCCTATTCTCTCTCTAGTTACTGCTTTTCCTTTAATATACTTAAAGTAACTCTTTGGATCCACCCTGATGTTCACAGGCAAGGTTATCTCATGCCCCCTTTTCTCCCTTCTGATTTCCTTCTTCAGTAAATTCCTGTATCCCCGGTACACCTCCAGGGATTCGCTTGATCTCAGCTGCCTCTACCTGAGCCACGCCTCCACATTTCTTTTGGTAAAAGCCTAAATATCTCTTGTCATCCAGTGTACCTCATTCCTGTCAACTTTCCATTCACCCTCACAGGAACATATAGATCTTAAGCTCCCACTTGCTGGAGGTCCCTTTGCTCGCAAACAGACTACTCCAATCAACCACTGCAAGCTACTGTCTAAGTCCATCAAAATTAAACTTGCCCCGATTTCGAACTTGAATCTGGGGACCAATTTTTTTTCCCTCTCCATAACTATCTGAAAATTAATAGATCTATGGTCACTCGTCCCAAAGTGCACATCTACTATCACCTCACTCACCTGTCCTGACCTATTTCTTAGGAGTAGGACAAATTTTACTCCTTCCCGATTAGGACCCTCTACATTCTACTTGGGGAAACTTTCCTGACGCACTTAATTGATTCCATCCCTTCAAATCCTTTAATGCTCTGGCAGTACAAGTCTGTGTTATAAAAAATATTAAAGCCCCTATTATGACAACCCAAATGTTCCTGAAAGTCTCCGCAATCTCTACATATTTCTGTTCCTGCAACTTCTGTTTTCAATTTGGGGGCCGATTGTACAACCCCAATAATGTCAACATCCCTTCTTATTTCTTAATTCCACCCACAAAGCCTCATTGGATGATCCATCTGTTATTTTACCTCTGATCACTGCTGCTATACACCCTTTATTCAGAAATGCAACTCCCCTCCTCTCGTTCCACAATCTCTGTCCCTCCTAATGCATTCGACCCTGGTACATTAAGCTGTCAGTGCTATCCATCCCTCAGCCATGTTTCTGCAATAGCTATACTGTCAAGCGCCGATAATCTATCCACATGCTGAATTCATCGGCCTTAACTGTCAGCCCTTTTGCACTGAAATTAACACAACTTAATCCATAGGCATTTCTTGTTCCCTATCGTGGTCCAGCCTGATATGTCTCCTCAACGTACTATGTTTGATTACTGTATCTCCATCCAGACTCGCATTTGCCTCCCTGCTCTTGAGAATACCACCTCCTGCCAATCTCGTTTAAACCCTCCCCTGTTGCACGAGCAAAACTGGCTGCGAAGATATTGATCCCCCTCCAGTGGATGTGCCACCAGTCCCTCCTGAACAGGTCAACTCTGTCACAGAAATGCTCCCAATGGTCTAAAAATATGAATCCCTCCCACTGCACTAATTCTTTAGTCATATATTTATCTTCATATCCTCCTATTCTTACCTTCAGTAGCTCATGACACTGGAAGTAATCCGGAGATTATCACTATCGAGGTCCTGGTTTTTAACTTTTCTCCTCGTTCTCAGTTAATTATTCTATAGAATCACATTCCTATATCTAACCGCGTCATTTGTACCATCATGCACAATGACTTCTGGCTGCTCACCCACCCCCTTGAGAACTTTCTGCAGCCACTCAGAAACATCCTGGATCCTGAAACCTGAGAGGCAACACACCATCCTAGTTTCCTGTTTGAGGCCACAGAATCTCCGATCTGTCCCCCCGAATAATCAAATATCCTATCCCTCAGACCCTGTTTACCTTTATCTTTTCCTGCTGCTCCCCAGATCCAGTGCAACCATCTTGGTTACTGCTGCTTTCCCCAAGCAGTCATTCCCTGACACCTATCGCCCATCTCCCATCTCCCAACATACACAAAACCAGTATCCAGAATGGTATACTTGGTTTCGAGAGGAATAGCCACAGGGGATTCCTGCACTTTCTGCCTACTCCCTTCGCCATTTCTGGTGGTTGCCCAGCTACTCTCTGCTTGGAACACGACAGGAAGCAAGGAAAGCCTGTTGGATTAAATTGCTTTTAATTAAATGGAACTGGGCTATCAGGTAAGGCAGATGAACTCAGTGGATCTTTACATGAGACTGGAATATTATAGTCCTTACAGAAACATGGCTAACTGAGGGACTTGGGTGTGATCACCTCACTAAAGCTTTTATCTATGAAGTGTTCCGTATCTCAGATGATCCAGAGTGCTCCTGAACACGGTCTCCCAGTAGCTGCAGCATGGGGGTACTGCCCACACGTGTAGTCATCAGGGACAGTGGAAATCTCCCTGAGCTCCCACAAACCGGAGGAGGAACATGCAACTGACTTAACTGCCATCTCCATTGTTGTCTGACGAGCGTTAAAAAAAAGTTGACCTGAGCTTACCTTTACCTTTTGCTGAACCGCTGCTCACCGATGTCTCTGGAACCAAAGCATTACTACCTATTCTGCCAATCACAGTACGTTAATAGACCACCCCACATTTAGGTTTGGTTCGGGAAGGTTGGAGACACTACAATAATGTATTGTTTGGACCTTAAGCACTCCTAAACACCATTCCCATGCTTGGATTTGGAGGGGGGTGTCGGGGGTGGGGGGTGTTGTCTTGCTGAGGTCTTCCTCCTAGTAGTGGTGACCCATCCACGTTGTCGCAGTCCTCTGGTCTTTTCGGTCTACTCGCACTGCACTTATGAATTCCTTCTAACTATTGATTGTATTCGAAACCGTGTCTCACTCCGGAGGGAGAGACGTTGATATTCCAGTAAATACAGTCTATTAAAAACGGTTTGCCATTAGACATATGAGCGACAGTATGCCCATCCGCTCGCTGACTCTGCTTTTACTTTCATCTAGGGTACATTTATTCTGATAACATTCCATTCCATATTCCTGCATTTTCCCTGTAACCCTTGTTTAAAAATCTGTGGATCTCAGCCTTGAAGATATTTAGTGATCATTTCTCAACAGCCTTCACAATTTTCTGCAATTGTTTCCCTCCCACTGACGTGAGACTTAATGGTCTTTAATCCCATGGCTTTTTTTCCAGCACTCTGTGTGGAAGTTGAACCTACATTAGATGTTGTTCTGTTCGATCACACCACCTCTGTGGCCAGAGGCAAAACAAAATAAAGCGCAAAATTTAAGAGCCTGTAATCTCCTCCCTCATCTTCCACTTTAGTCTAAGATACAGTTCATCCAGATCGAGAGATTTGCCCACTTTTTCTCCTGCATCAACTTCCAATTATTCCTCAGCTTCTGCCCAGGAACTGCTTCTCCAATGTGAAGACCAATATGCAGTACGTGTTTGACATTCTCAGGATCTATGCACAGATTGCCTCCTCGGTTCCTAATACTCCCTATTCTTTCTCTTGTTACCCTCTTACCCTTAATGAACCGATAAGATGTCTTTGAATTCTTGATAATATTGCCCATTAAGGTTTTTATCACCCCGCTTTTTGCTCTTCTACTTATTTTCTTGCGTTTTGCCCTACACGTTCTCTACTCTTCTGGGACCTATATTGACCTTCTCACTTTATGCGTGCTTTAAGCTTCTCTATCATTTTTAATTCTGTTCTGAATATTTGTAGACATCCCATACTCTCTGGGCTTCTTTTGCTAATTTCCATCTTTTTTGTACCATGTTGTGGTGCCACCCTCATGAATTACATTTTGAGCATGTGATCCCCACCACCCCCACGCTGTTCTGCTACAGTTTCACCCAGAAGTAACTGTACGGTGGCCGGATCCTGTCTTTCCTTTGATAAGATCTGCCTCTATCATCCAAATTATTTTTGTTTTACAAACCTTTTTTCTTTTGGTCTTTTCCTTAATAAGCTAAAAATGCATGAGTCACGGTCAACTGGTCCTGCAATGCTCAGACAATCCTGCCTGCAACACAGAACTGGCTTCGTTCCACAGTGAGGCTCGGCACAGCTCCACCCATTGTTGTATCTGCTCCATGTTTATATAAGGAGCTCTCTGGAATAAATGTCAAGACATTTTTGCCCTCTTAAAAATAATTATCGCTGCCCTCATCAATGTTTGTAATTGAAATGACTGAAAATAATGACCCTATTATCGCATTTACACACCTCAGTGAATTTGTTATGTACCTGCTCTTGTATTTCCTTTTATCTGGGGTCTATAATATATCCCCAGTAGTGTGCCTGTCATTGATTTGAACCTAATTCCAACCCACAAACCGTCATTTGAATGCCCTTCCAAGATATCATCCGTCCTTACTGCAGTCTTTGACTCCATAATTAATAAGGCAAGACCACCTTGTCTTTTACCCCTCTTCTCGCCTATCTATAGTTTTTGTACCACAGAATATTAAGTTGTCAGCTCTGACCTCCTTCAAACGCATCTACGTGATGGCAAAAATTTCCACTTCAATATGTCACCTCGTTCCCTTATCACATCTGAAGATCTGATAATATTCCCAACATTATGGTAAAGGACATCCAGCCTGGAATATAGCACCTGGAATACTCCGTACCTCGGAGTTCTTCAGCCAATTACTTTTTGTTATCAAGCTGCCTTTCCATGAACTAAAAATGTAACTCTGGGACTGAATGAATAATCGCTGAATTATAATTTATTTTTTAATTAACGTGTTAATCAAATGCAACGTTCCAGAACTGGACAGTCAGCTTTAAATACAATGAATTCCTGCTGATTAATTCCCTGCTCAGTGTGCAGCGGGATCAGCCCTCAGTAATTGAGAAAGTGAGGACTGCAGATGCTGGAGATCAGGGTCGAAAGGTGTGGTGCTGGTAAAGCACAGCGAGTCAAGCAGCATCCGAGGAGCAGGAGAGTGAAAGCTTTGGGCATAAGCCCTTCATCAGGATGGCATTGGTGTGTTCAATTTTTTTCCATTGCATGATTCCGGGAATATTTGGAATTGTCCTTGCTCAGGAGGGCAGCACTGTATATAGCACTGTAATGGAAAGCAGCCAATCAGTGGTTGGACAGCGAGTAGATAAAGTGAGGTGAAGTACAGAATGAGTGAAGTCCAAACATAAGGATAGATAAGTCCCCTGGACCATACAGGAAGCATTCGAGGTTACCAGAGGAACTGAGGGAAGAGATTGCTGCGCCTTTGGCGATGATCTTTGTGTCCCTACTGTCCACTGAAGTACTGCATGATGATCGGATGGTTGCAAAACTTATTCCCTTGTTCAGGAAAGGCAATAGGTATAATCCTGCGAAATACAGGCCAGTCAGTCTTACTTCTGTATTGGGCAAAGTATTGGAAAGGATTCTGTGAGACAGAATTTATGATTACTTGGAAAATCATAGTTTGATTAGAGGTCGTCAGCATGGCTTTTTGAGGGGCAAGTCATGCCTCACACAACTTATTGAATTCTTTCAGAATGGGATCAAACACACTGATGAAGGTAGAGCAGTGGATGTGATGTACATGGAATTTAGCAAGGTTACCATAAAATCGGCTCATTCATAAAGTAAGGAGGCATAGGATACGGGGAAATAGGGAAATCTGTCTGCGTGGATACAAAATTGTCTGGCCTGTAGAAGACTGATGGTGGTACAACATGGAAAGTATTCAGCCTGGAGCTTGGTGACCTGTGGCGTTCTTCAGGAATCAGTTCTGGGACTGCTGTTTTTTTTGTGATTTTTACAAATGACTTGGATGATATAGTGAAAGGCTGCTTTAGTAAGTTTTACAATGTAACAAAGATGTTGGAGGTATGGATAGTGTGGAGGGCTGTTGTAGGTTGTAATTGGACATTGGCAGGATGCAGACCTGGGCTGGTAAATGACAGATGGAGTTCAACCTGGATAAGAGTGAAGTGATTCCTTTTGGAAGGTTGAAATTGAATGAAGAATACAGGGTTAAAGGCAGGATTATTGGCAATGTGGAGGACCAGAGGGAAGGTTTGTTCCATATCATAGGACGCTCAATGTTGTCACCCAAGCTGATAAGGTTATTAAGATGTATGGTGTTTTCATGACCCAGGGATTGAGTTTAAGAGCCGCAAGTTTATGCTGCAACGCCAAAAAGCTCTGGTGAGACTACACTTACAATATTGTGTTCAGTTCTAGTTGCCTCATTACTGGAAAGACATTGAGGCTTCAGAGAGGATGCCGGGGAGATTTACCAGGATGCTGCCTGGACTGGAGGGCATGTCTTACAAAGAAAAGTTGAGGGAGCTAGGGCTTTCGCCTTGGAGCAATGAAGAATGGGAGGTGACATGATAGTGGTGTATAAGATGATGAGAGGCATTGGTAGAATGGGTAACCAGAGACTTTCTCGTAGGGTGGAAATGGCTATCTCGAGCAGGCATAATTTTAAGGTGATCGGAAGAAGGTTTGAGGAGATGTCAGAGGTAGGTTCGTTACACAGAGAGTGGTGTGTGCTTGGAATGCACTGCCAGCAGCGTTAGTAGAGTCAGCTGCATTAGGGGATATTTAAGTGAGTATTGGATAGGCACATGAAGGATATGTCAGTTAGTCTGATCTTCGAGTAGGATAAAAGTTCAGCAGGACGTCAAGGGTCGAAGGGTCTGTATTGTACTGTACTGTTCTGTGTTTTATGTTTCACCCAGCCTGTGGATTCTTATCAATTGTTGAATGTGTGAGGGAGTGATCTGTGTGAGATGAGGAAGCTGGGGAGGGGCGTTAGGCCAAAACTTCCAGTTATGTTGTTCATTGTTACATTCACCTGAATGTCACTAAAATATGTGACGTGCCCTACACCACGCACGCTCCGCCAAGTTCAGTTATTAACGTGATTCTTGACTTGTCATTTGCTGCTTTTTTTTAAGATACAATCTGTTGGGTGATCCATCTATTAATCAGATGTTTGCTATGTTTCGTGAATTGGGCAAAAGTAAGATGTATGATTAGTATGATTATGAAAAGTATGATTATTCGACCGTACTCTAATATCTGAAAAAAATTAGGTTGATTCTATATTTATGGAACAAAAATATAAACTCCTGTCAAGATTTTCTAACACAGAAATAAAGAATGTACATTTTATTTTGTATCGAACAAACAACATGGATGTAACTCTTTTGGTGATCAGAATTACACACACAATGTCAGGATTCAAAATAATGCATTGTCACTCCAACATTTTGAAAGTGGTTGGCTTATGAGTGATTACATGTTCAGGGTGAGCAAACGATTGAATAATCAAATACAATTAGCGTTCTTATACATTTATACATAATCAATTAGTTTAGTTTCTCACTGAAATGCGCAAGCTTCAGCTATTTGCCAGGGAATTAGAAATGGCTATAATTCAACATGGATTGTGAATATTAACCTAAATAAATGATTTGTGCTATCAAATGTTAGTGAACAATACTTTGAAAACTTCTAATTTTTAGAAAGAATGTTATTTAATATGAAATGTAGACAGTAAACAAAAAGCGATGAACATATTATCATGTGAGAGAAAAATCAAACCTTTTCAAAGAGGATTGAGCCAAAGCAATGACAGATTTGTTTTAGTAATTTGAATACAACAATTAAAATATTCGTGTTCTGAGCAATAATTAGACTACAAAATGAAGCTGGTCTTGTAAATCTTGCATTTAAAATGCTTATTCTGCACTAAATAGTCAGGTATTTGCGAGCATTTTCAATGGGAAATAATCTGATACTGACTTTTATTCGCATCTAGCACTTGATAGAGTGCAAAACTTTAAAGTACAGGAGGAGGCCGTGGGCCACTGTGTGTGCATCAGCTCCAGGAATGTGGCCCAAAGCCCCTCCCATTTGCCAACCCTTTCTCTGCAGCCTGTTGAATTGATATTTTCAAATGCATTACCAGTTCTCTTTTTAATCTTCATCCACAACTCTCCCAGGCAGTCCATTCCAAAACCTAACAACCCTCTCAATAAAGAAGTTTCTCCTTATCTCACTCCTGGCTCTTTTGCTGACTAGCTTGAAATTAGAACTCCTTGAAGCTATAATGCCAACTAACGGAAACAGAGTAGTCCTGTTTTACTCTTCAATTTTTTTGCATACTTTTGAGCACCGCAATAAGTTCACATATTTGTCTGTTCTCCCCCAGGAAGAATAAGCCTTGCAAGAACTGTAACAAGCACTACATCGGAAAAACAGGCAGAAAACTAGCCACCTGGATACATGAGCATCAACTAGCCAGAAAAATGACATGACCCACTTTTACTAGCATCGTTACATACAGATGAGGAAGTACACCATTTCAACTGGGTCTGCACATCAATCTCGGACAAGCCAAACATAAACACGCACGACAATTCCTAGAAAAAAATTCCTGATGAAGGGCTTTTGCCCGAAACGTCTATTTTACTGCTCGTCGCATGCTGCCTGAACTGCTCTGCTCTCCCAGCACCCCTAATCCAGAATTTCTAGAAGCATAGCATTCCAAACGGAAATCAATCAACAAACACATCGATTTTGATTCCATCTAACACTCTCTGAGAAAAAGAACCGGACATAAAATCACCAATACTGCAAACTAATCACTGCCTCAAGCAAACCTAAACACATAAATAGCAAGTGGGATATAACACCAACACTTCACCAGAGGCTCATTCATAATGTTCCCTAGTACAGTGATGAACCATCTGAAAATGAACTCTCCAGCTCAGCGAGCAAACTGACATCAGAAGAAGCGCAATTTCTCTCATCCTCCCTTTAGCTAAATCCTTCATTCCAGTTTTCATTCCCATTATTTTAAGGTTATTTGTATTCTTCTGCAAAGTAATGTGGTGTCTGTCTGTCTGTGTGTGTGAGAATGTGTGTGTGAGAGAGAGAGATTTTGAGAGAGAGATTGCGAGAGAGAAAGAGAGAGACAGAAGAGAGAGACAGAGAGAGAAAACAATCCACTGTAATCTCTGGATTACTTCCCGCGCCATATGGAAAAGTGGGAAGGATGAGGAACACAGTATAGCTTAACATGTTGTTAAAAAGCTAGTTCAGGGTTGATAGTTTCAGATTTTTGGATCATGGAGATCTCTTCCAGAACAGGTGGGACCTGTATAAAAAAAGACAGTTGCATCTTAACTGGACGAGCACCAAAATCCTTGTGGGGAGGTTTGTGCAAGTTAGATGGATTTGAATCAACAGGAGGGTGAAAACCACAGCAGCGGATCAGGAACTGAGCAGAAGGTCGAGGTGAATAGGACATCAGGCACGGCCAGTCTAATGACTATGCCGAGAGAAGGAATCAAATCAGTCCAAAATGTGAGTTGGGAGTTGGAATAAATGATCGAGATGAGGCGCAGGTTTTTCAGGGATTAACAAATAAGTATAGAGAGTGTGGGGGATGTGAGGGAGCGAGGTGTGTGAGATCAGGGAGACAGTGAATAAGAAAATATTAAAGGGAAAAGAGGTTGAGGTGGAGTGAGTTGGGGAATTCTGTGATAAACAACTGGCAGCAAAACTCAGGAAAACTTGCAGTTTCTCAAAGTGAATACCTGGAAAAGAATTTATTATGCTTCAGAGAAATAGCAATCTTATTGCTAGAGGTCTGTATTATAATGAAGGGAAAGCTGTGTTCATGTTATGGCTGTACCTATAATAATGGTGGCAAACAGCTAGAATAATATCGGTGCTATTGGTGGACAATGCTTGCACTGAGCATAGAATTACCCTGGATATTCCCAGAGATGGCTGGGCTGCCTTTGGTTGAGTAAGTGCTGAAGCTTCATGAGATGATGCTATTTTGTGATGTAGCCACTTACTGAGTTCAGTCAAAGGAACAAAGCAGCAACTGCCATTGTTTATTGCTTCAGAATATATCAGAGTATCCATGGCTGCCACTGCACACAATCATGCAATGAAAACCAGGCCTATCACGCCTGTGCCAGCAAGTGCATATCCAAAAGTTTTTTAAACGTTTGTGAGGTTACCTGCCTCAACCACCCTCCTAGATAATGCATTCCAGATTCATACCACCCTCTCAGTTCGAAACACATTCCACAAATCCTCTCTCAATACCCTGCCTTTCACTTTAAAAGTCTGTCCCTTTGTTTTTGATCATTTGACTAAGGAACACAGCTGCTGTCTGTTTATCCTCTCCATACCCCTTATGCTCTTGCACACCTGTACCACATTCCCTCCTCAACCTTCCCTGCTGCAAAGAAAAAAGAGCAAATTTAGCCCTCCTCTTCCATACTCACTTTTGAATATTCACTTGTCTTGTTACTTCTGACGTTCATCTTCCCAATTTATCGGTGTTACATTTTATTGGCCATTGATCTGGCTATCTAAATAATCTGTTTATATCCTCCTGTAGCCTAACACTTTCCTCCTGACTGTGATCCACCCAGATCATTTTTGTGTCATCCACAACATTGATCATCATTCCATTGCTCCCCACATTCCACATTCTCACAATCGTCATTTCTGAATATCGTAAACAAACCGTGATTTCCTTCCTATTCTCCAAATGTTATTCAGAGGATGATTTGACAGTTCCAGTCTCTTGCCTTTCCAATTTTGGTGAATTTATCAGTGATGTAGTTGACATATTTTATGAGGGAGCCACAAATAGTATTTTCGACAAAGAGTTGAATTCACCTTTTACACTCTGCCTCTCTGCATGTTTTATTTCTAAACCATCTAAATAATTTCAGATAAACTATGGTCTGGCACCTTGCGCTGGAACATGAGCATTTTGTGTGGCAATGTTCTTTCTAACAGTCCTTATAATAGCTAAAGCTGAAGAAATTTTTGATCTGCAGGATGGACATGGACTCATTCATTGTTTGTTTGAATCAGCGAATGTGATGAGGATAAATGTTCAATTAAGTTCTATGTTAGGGACAAACTGCAGAAGATCAAATCATATTCTCATTTCAACCTTGAATTGGAAGCAAATACATACTGTAATAAAATCAAAAATGTTTAAACACCACAGTAGGGGAGAAAAAAAAAAATGCCGTCTGTACTTGATGGAGATATAGAAATATAGAGTACATGTACAACCTGGACAAGAATCAAGTGAAAGAAGAAAACGTACAAGAAATCTTTTCTTAATTTTGAATGGAATCCAGATCCCGATTTTCTTGTACAGTGATGTTTTCTCATCCAATCTCACTTCCTCAAAAACAAGCTTTTCCCTGTCACTAAAACTTCATCTGCCATTCTTCCTCCTCCGTCCTACTCTTTCCTTACACTCCGACTTCCTTTGCACTACCCCTCCTGCTGCTACATTCTCTTACACTGATTATCTGCCTTCACACTCTTCTTCTGCCACTCCCACTGTAAGTTACACAAATTCCCCAGTTTCTCCCACTTTCTCTGGCCATCCCTTCCCCTTTTTGCTTTCCAACTGGGATGATGGGAGCCGCTGGCTTCTGTGCTGCTATTTGTCATCAGTCAATGATGAGATTGAGATGATCAATGTCCAATAGGAACAGACAATAATGTGTTTCTGTCACTGTCTGATGGACCGTGGACAGGCTGGTTTTGTTCCCCATGGTACAGAGTATAGTTTCTTGCTATCTCTGTCACAGTACTTAACCAAATAGCCTCATCACAAATCTACAAACCTCTCCTCAGAATCAGAAGTCCATGCATCAGTTTTCCCTTAAACATTGTGAGTCGAGTGAGCACATTGTTCAAACAGGCCGTATACTGTCCTTTTGTTCTTTATTCATTTAATTGATTTTCCAATGTCAGTTGAGGTGAGGTCAGAGTAACTTGCGTTGCATCAAAGTAGTATTTGACTCATGTGACATCAGGGATCCTGAGAAAACTGTGATCAATGGGAATCGCAGGAAATTCTGCGGTGGTAATTTCCTCACTGAGGAATGACACTTTCCCTACAGCTATTGGGAATGACAAATAAACTCTGCGCTTGCTAGTGCCTACAAAAACCAGGTATAGATTTGCATTTATAAAAAAATCGAGACATATTATGTTTTCACAATTTGGTATAAAGTCTCCGAAAAATAAGACCTTACTGCTTGAGTGTCACTTCAGTGAAATCAGGACGTTACAATAAGATTACCTTCCCAATTATTTTCAATCCGTTACTTTCTGAGGACTGATCGAGCGATTTCAGTGCCACTGAGTTCAACAGTTTCTCTGTGCAGCAGTATTGCATCACATTAACTCAAGGGTGCACCACTCCACAATTCTAATTTATTCACCGGCTCATTCGCCGTGCTGACCAGATGTACTGGGCATACAATTTGCAACAACGTGGAGATGCCGTTGACCCTCTGGAACCTTCGTGCCCTCCCATACCCTGCCTCTGACTCTATCCCCTCCTCCAATTCCACCTCCTATCGTTTATTTACCATCCCTGCTGAAATTTCACTCTCTGATGCTGAATGTTCTGTACTAATCAAATGTCTGAACTTTACATCTCTGTGCCCCCACTTTAATGAATTTTAGGCATGACATTTAGTTGAGCTCTTCCGCTTGTCTTCGCCTCAATGCACATTTCTTTTGGCAAGATTCCTCTTCCTGCCCCATAGACCCCGTTACCCAGCTGCAACACTCTCCCTCCACCTGGAACCCTCCCTCTAGCCTTTACTTGAACTAAATCAGTTCATTGAGAAATCTCAACATGACAATTGGTTGTCTTAATTTTATTGCACTCCCCTCACCAAATCCAACCTATCACTGTCCGAACGGCCGACACTCCATGTGCTTAGATCCAAGCATAACTGTGTCATTCAGCCTGTGCTGATAAGGGTGATGCTGCTCCAGCCTGGTGGACTGACCTCGACATTGCAGAGGTTGAATGCCCACTCTCAGATACCTCCTCTAATCTCCCCCTGGACCATGACCCTACCATGGTACATCAAACCATTGTATCAACTATGATAACTTGACCACATTACATCTGGAGATTCCTGCCCCACTCGCCCCCTTCCCCCGAACTGCCGCCGAGTTGATGGTCCTCTGATAGCAGAGCTCGCTTCTATCTCCTTACAGAAATTCACAAAGAGACCTGCCAGGACATACCCATTGCTTCAGCCTACACCTGCCGCACAGAGGAACTTCATGGATACACACGTGGGCCCCAGTTATGCCTGTTCTTTTCTTGGGGTACGTCGAATATTCACTGTTCCAGTTCTATTCCAGCACCCATCCACAACTCTTGGTCCGATATATAGATGATATCATCGCTGCTGCTTTTCTCTCTTGTCCGGAATTGGAAAAGTTCATTGATTTTGCTTGGAATTTGAAGCCCTTCATCACTTTCACCTGGTCTCTCTCTGACTACTCCCTTCCTTTCCTCAACATCTCTGCTTCCATTTCTGTGGATAGACAAGCCACTGATATCCAGTACTAACACACCGACTCCCACAGCTTCCTGGAGAATATGTCCTCACACCAGGTTTCCTGTATAGACTCAATTCCATTCCCCCAGTTCCTCCGCCTCCATTGCATTGCTTCTGATGATACTAAATTCAACAAGGAAGCCTTTGAAATGTCCACCTTTTTCCTCCATCAAGGGACTCCCCATCACTGTTGTCAACAGGGTCCTCCACCGAGTCTGACCCATTTCCTGCTCTTCTAGCTTCCCCCTTCCCTTCCCTCTCACAACAGAGTTTCCCTTGTCATAACCTAATATCCCAGCAGCCTTCACATGCAGACGAGTATCAGCCCACATTTCCCCCACCTCCAGCGAGATGTCCCCACCTGCACATATTCACCTCTCCTCCATTGTCCATCTTCTAGAGGGATTATTCCCTCCAGGACACACTGGTCTACTCTTTTTTCACTGCCACCACAGGTCCACTTCACTTTCCCCTGCCGGAGGTGTGGCACTTTCCCATTTACCTCCCTCCTCATCAGTGTCCAAGGGCCCAGCCATTCATTCCATGTGAAGCAGCCCCTTACCAACATTTCCCACAATCCAGTCAACTACATGCGCTGCTCACAACGTGGTCTCCTCTACATTGGTGAAATGAAGGGTAGACTGGGTGACAGCTTCACAGAACATCCAAGTTGTACCACTGCAAAAGACCCTGAGCTTTCATTTGCCTGCCAGTTTAACAGCCCATCCTATTCCCTGACCAATATCTCTGTGTCAGGTTTGCTGCAGTGTACCAGGCAAGTTCAGCACACGCTGGCAGAACAACATCTCGTTATTCACGTGCGGACCCTGCAGTCCTTTAGACTCAAAATCAAGTTCAATAATTTTCGGGCCTGAACTCCCCAAAGTCTGAGCCCCCTATCCATACACCAGGCCTAATTCTCACATAGCCTTCTATTTCTCACACCCTATTTTTAGCTACTAACAGTTTCCATTAAGAGCTATCCAGTCTCTCCTGCATATAAACCAACATTTTCTGTGTTAACATCAGTTCGGAGGAAGGGGCACTGGACCTGAAACGTTAACTCTGATTTCTTTGCACAGATGTTGCCAGACCTGCTGAGCGATTACAGCAACTTCTGTTTTGATTCAACATTTTCATCGCAAGGTCTCACAATGCAATACGTCACCGATATTTAGAACCCTGTCAAACATAGTAACTTTGTAATTTATCGTTTCATGTCCATAACAAATTAATCGAGATTCATCCAAGATAACAACTTTGCTGTTATCATTCAGATCAAACACTTTGTCACAGTTCAGAAAGAAATCAAAAGAGCTGGAGCGAAACTCAGTGGATCTGGCAACATCTGAGGAGAGATGCAAAAAAAATTGATTCTAATAGGACTTTTCAGAACAGTGTCACATCATATGACGTATGTTAATTCTGTTGCTCTCTGCAGACACTTCCTCACCTTTTTCGTTTCTCCAGCATTTTCTGTTTGTATTTCATGTTTCCATTATCTCTATATTTCATGTTTCTTGACAGGTCTACATGTTGACCTTGGTAATATTTGGACAATGTGGTCCTTTCATGTTTCTATTACAGTTGGTGTGTCTGTGATACCTGAATTACAGACGAAATCTGTTTCTTCTTTAAGGCAGAAAGTAAAAAAAATGCTGAACATCCTGAAATTCTCTGGAAATCTATTTTGTTTGAAAATGCATATTAGAGGCAGTTGAACTTCATGAAATAATAGGGATAGAGTTTTGATGATGGAACACTTGTGTCCTTCATTGAACTGGCTTGTCTCCCCAATCTCCAAAAGCTTTCAATGCATAACATCGAATTATTACAGCAAAGGTGGTGAAAACTCAGCCCATTGTCTCTTCCAGTTTGGAATGAGCGATATTTCTACTATCATTCTCCTGTATTGTCCCCGTAGCCCTGTACATTTTGTTATTAGCATCTGCTTTTAATTGTAAGCATCCAGCCAGATATGAAAAACATGATCAATCTCAAACAAAAACCGACGTTGGAGGGAAAGCTCAGCAGGTCTCGCTGTATCTGTGAAGAGACATCAAAGTTAATGCTTCAGGTGCGGTGACCCTACTCAATCTGTATTCCCAATGATTAAATGGTGTGTATATAAAATATAGTTCACTTTATCACATTTAAAATTATCCTGTTCAGTTCACATTGTCATTGAGCATTGCATATCCCAATCGTTGGCTCGTTCCTTGTTTTGAACTGTATTAATTCTATCTGACGTTAAGAATGATGATGACTGGGGAATATTATTTTACTCCCCATGCAGTCTCCACAGCCACTATCCCCATTCCGCCATATCTACTAGGTAAATCTGACTCATTAATTCATAAGTCTTAATGAATAAGTTCACTTTTGGCTTGAGACTGAGGGGGAGAAAGGTGAAAAACTATTGCTTTACAGCAAATAAAACTGCATTAAGATGTTTGTCAATTTGTATAAATTAATTACTGAAACATATTCTATATGGAATGTTCAACGTTTCTTTATTAGAGCAGTGAGAGGACCATTCAGAGAAGTCCACACTTCCTGTCTAAGTTCAAGTCAATTGTGCACAGTGACAGTCTGTTGGCTGGGGTTTGTTCCCGTGAAGGAGAGATCAGCACAGTAACAACATCCTGATTGTGTTTCTTTTTTTGTGGAGGGGTGGAGATTCGGGGTAAGATGGTGACAGCATTACAAGCGTACAACAGAGCAGAGTCATCTAGCTTGCGATAAGAAAACGTCCATCATTCTTCCTCACAACTGACTTCACTAGAGGAATTGGTGATGGGAGATCTGACCAATAGTCAGCGATGTCAGCACCAAGTCCAGTTCAGTCCAGTTATATTGTGAACTGAATGTGCTGTATTGAAAGCTAGAGCTGTTTGCTCAGTGACTGCGATTGATGTCAGTCTCCATGCATTGTAACTGTGCCCTATTGGTGAGGAGCTTCACTCAGTGCGCTTTCCCAGCCGAGGAGCCGATGCATCAGCTCCAACAGTAACAGATGTCAGCAGCTGTACAGACGTGGAGAGGACAGGCCTGAATCTGCGAATAACGGACTGGATAATTACACCAATGGAGAGGAGGCTTTCCTTGGGTCTTTTCAACATTTTCTCTGTTGGAAATGTCTACCTTATCGGATATTAGTGGTGCTGATTGGGCGGGGTGGAGAGTGTGTTACTAACGTATGTTGGAGGAGCGTCGCTCCGAAAGCTAGTATGCTTCCAATTAAACCTGTTGGACTATAACCTGGCGTTGTGTGATTTTTAACTTTGTACACCCCAGTCCAACACCTTCATCTCCAAATCATAACCTATTCTCGCTTTTGTTGGTGTTCTCTACTTCTGTCCATTCATTAATCCTTGAGACAATTTTGAACTTCATTGCAATTTCTGTTATCTATATTTGCCAATGAAAGAAACTTTTATCTTCAATTTCAATTGCAGTTTCTATTCATCTGAATTGCAGACCACTCCGTTACATCAAAGAACAAAACTGTGCACAACCTCGAGATCAATTTTTGCCCTGAATTGATTTATGTCTCTTGTTCTCTCTGTCACTAATCCTGTCCACTACCAGCTAACAATATCCCCAGTCTCCATCTCTGCGTCAGTGCTGTGGCTGCACAAACCATTGTCTACACGTTTGTAAAATTCAGACTTTATATTTCAAGCTCTCTTCTGGCCACTTTTCCAGTTACAAGTATTTCAATCACAAAATTGTTCTTGTCTCGGACGTTACTTCATGATTAGAACAATGTATCAGAGTAGGAATGTCGTTGGATGTCATTCAGGAGCAAAGTTTATTAAACGAAAGACATTGTTTCAAGTGACTTGTGTCAAGTCCTTCCATAGATGATGGCTAAACTTAAATAAAAATGATAAGAATTGGAATAAAAGTGCTTTTCACAAAAAGCACCTATAAAACCCACATTTTGTCTGAAAATTTTCCTGTTTCACTGACGACCGTCGGGAAAGAAGTCTAACGTTACTACCCGATCTGGGTTAAGTGTGACTTCAGACCCATATCAATGTGCTTGACTTCATATTGGCTTGAGCAATGGCGTCAGAGTCAGGGCAATTAGTGATGATTAACAAATGCTGCCCTTTGTAGAGATGCCGACTTCCCATGGAATAACAAATTTGAAGGTTAAACCAAATAAAGAAAGATGCTGGAGGTCTGAAATTTCATAAATAATTTAAAGAACAGATCGGAAAGTGCTGGGAAGCTTTTCTGAACTGAAAGCAGCTGGAAAATAGTGTTGACAATGCTGGTGACAGGGAAGTCTGCTTTGAAGGGCAGGAGGAGTGAGTTGAATCGATAGGGAAAGAGAGAGACAGAAGAAAAAGAGCAAACAAAGGGAATGATGATCAGCTGGGGTGGAAATAAAATATGAGATCCTTCTCATTTATTTTTAACTTTTCCCATCTTCCTGAATATCATGCCCATGGCGGTACATGGATACCCCACTTTTCAAAAATTCGCTTTTTTCCACTTCTCTTATGAAAAACCTCCATTATGTCCTGTTTTCACTAACCAAAAGAAATCCGAAGAGGATTTTCACTTTTAGCAAGAAAAGTAAATTTGTCACACATAAATTAATGCTACTTCACTTTGTGCCTTCTCAGTTTATGAAAGGCTTTGCAGGGACACTCTACTTTCAGATACCGAGGGGAATCTCGATCTATCTAAGATCATGTTTAAAGCGATTTGATCCAACCTGTCTGTGTTCCCTGAGTGTCGTCATGTACTTATATTTATTAATAGGAAATAGGAATCGCTGGTTGGGCAGCATTAGTTCATTTTGTTGATTGCCCCTGAGAAGATCTTGAGCCTCACGGGGCACTGAGACAGAGTGTGGCATACAAGGTGACAGCTGCACAGGAGCTGTGGAATTAAACATCGACTTTAGCAAGATTACCATTATTTGAAAAATTACAGATGTCAATTCGTCAGTCTAATTACGGTAGGGAAGAAGGTGTTACTGAGCATGCTGGTCCATGTTTTCAAGTCTCTGTATCTCCTCCCTTTTGGAAGAGGTTGTTGGAGATCATTACCATTTTGGGAGAGATATTTGATGTTGCCAGCCTTTCACTGAAAACGAGAAGCATAAATGGATGGAAGGTTGTCCTCCATGATAGTCTGGGCTGTGCACAAATCCGTCTGTAGTTTATTATGGTTCTGGGAAGAGCATTACCGTCACACTATTATGCACATGAATAGAATGCTTTCCGTTGCCAGTATGCAGAGCGTGGGAGAAGGCAGTTCCAAAATATTTAGATGTAACAATTGACCGTTAAATGGATATCTACATTCTGATTGCTGTTTTGACAACAATTGAAATTTAACCAATAAATTTAAATTATGTCTAAGATACCAAATTGAGTTTATTGTATTGCCAACATCCAACCAAAGAGCCATCACATGCTTCAAAAGAATAGAGAAGACATCATCATGACAATGAGGGAGAAAGAGACAGACGCGTATAAGGAGAGAGAGAAAACACAGCGAGGGAAACAGAAGGACAGTCAGTAAAACAGAGAAAGGAAACAAAACAAGAAACAAACAGTCACAAGAACAGGAAGAAGGGGAGATAGTAAGTTCTGGGAAAGAAGCAGAAGACAGAGAGAAGGAAAACACGGAAACAGACATTGTGAGAGAAATAGTGAGATACAAAGCACACAGGGAGCTGGGGATAGTGTCACAGTGTGCTGGGGGTGGGGATCAGAGACAGCTGGGAGTGAGCACTGGAGGAACTGGGGGAAGGGAGGTGAGGGTTTACTTTTACCTGTACCAAGATATACAGGCAAAGCATAGTAAACAATGATGTACAGAACAATGGCTATAAAATATGTTTTAGACCCATTCAGGTTACGCTGCACAGGGCGTGGGCGAGGCGAGATCAACAGGAACAAGATCAGCATTATTTGAGATTAGAGAGTATACTCATCAGTCTAATAACAGTCAGGAAGAAACTGTTCTTGAACCAGCTGCTCAGTGTTTTCAAGCTTCTGTACCTTTTAGCCTGATGGAAGAGGTTATAGGAGAATATTACTGGGGTCTGATGGGTTATTTGTTATAATGTTATAACAAAGAACATTCCAGCACAGTAACAGGCCATTCGTTGGGACAAGTCTGTGCCGATCCAAATCCTCTATCTAAGCCTGTCGCCAATTTTCTAAGAATCTGTATCTCTTTGTTCCCTGCCCATTCATGTAAGTTTCCAGAAACATCTTGAAATAAACCACTGGTCACAGTTCTCCGTTTTGAGAAACTCCCTCCCCCGCCTATTCTCTGCCTCCTGTTGCCCAGCCAGTTCTTTATTCACCAGCTCGCGCACAAGGTGACTTCACTTTCGACATACCCCGACCATGTGAAACATACCAAACGCCTTCCTGAGTCCACATACATGACATCTACAGACCCTCCCTCATCAATAAACTTTGTCACTTCCTCAAAGAATTCCATTCATTTGGTAAGACATGACCTTTTCTGCACAAAACCATGTTGCCTATCACTGGTAAGACTATTTTCATTCAAATAAGAATTATTCCAATCTCTGGACCCTGTCTTTGTGGAGTTTTTTTACAATCTCCCTGTGTCTGCATTGGGAGAATTAACTCTTCTCTCTCCACAGCATGTTTCTATGTTTGTTTCAGGCCTCTGCCATCTGCAGTATATTTACTTGTATTTGATGGAGAATTGCTGCAAATATGACGGGTTTGTTGTAAAAGTGGCACTAGTGCTCGGGCTCCCCGAGTGCTTGGGAATCTTGCCCAGCTACTTATGTGAGTACATGTCCCTGATTACCTACTCTGTCTCTCTCAATCCCTGAGTCCATCTGTCACTGCATGCAGCCTTTCATGGAGCCACCCCGGGATTCCCCACACCCTATCGCCTGGCACTGGATGCTCCCTACGCAAAGAGCGCAGAAAGACACTGGCCACTTTTTGACCCACCAGGGATGCGGGGCAAAGACTCTGCCATTAAAAGGAACAGAATAGCTAAAATCCAATTGCACAACAAAGCAGAGTAATCAGGCTGAATGGCAGCCATCTGTTCTGACATTTTCTGGTCTTTTGGACTAATTCTGTTTCTCCTCATCCATTTACAAGTAGATGCTCCATATGTATACCTTGTCATACAGGTTTGGTGAAGGTGATAGATATCAGATCCTATGGTCATTGCGACTGATTCATTGGGCTCCACTTTCCTGCTTAGTGAGATCACACTAAGTTTTTATTGTCTAGTCTATCCATTTCAAAGTGAAGATCTTGCCGGAGTTGTGCTGAAATGATTTTTGAATGTTGGAGAGACGAGATTATGCCACGTGTCAGCGAGGTTAGGAATAGGAAAGCAGTACAGTTAAAAACATGGCCAAAGAGCTGGTAGGATAGGCAGCACTTCCAATATGGATTCCCGGGTTGGTAGGATATACACAAGAAGGACAGGATGCATCGGAACTGGCAGCAATCTCCGATATGTGGTCATTGGGATTCCTGGGTCAGTATGAAATACACAAGAAGGACGGAATGGACGTGAACTGTCATCAATCTCCTGGCAGGCAGGTTTGCTATTGTCACTCAGGAGGGTTTAAACTATGTGGTTGTGGGGTGGGGGTGGGGGGTAGGGGGGAGCCAGAGCAGTACGTCCACAAGCACATGACTGAAGAGTAGTTGGAGACTAATCCCAGTACAGCTAACACCAATAACAAACTGGCAGAGGGGAGTGAACACAATGGGGCTGGCAGTCTGAAGTGTGCTGATTTTAATGTGAGCAGTATGACAGGCAAGGCAGACGAGCTTGGAGCTGGTATTTTAATGAGTGCATATAACTGTGATATAAATATTGCAGATATTTGGTTGAGAGAGGGATCAGAAAACAGTTAATCCAAGAGGTGCAGAGAGAGTTGAAGAATGTGCATTGAGAGGCTGGAGACTATTGTTTGAAGCATAATAATTACCCAGCAGTTTATTGGAATTGGACAGTGTGTGATGCAATGTACAGATAGAAGGGATAAGGGAGGAAACCGAAATTATCAGTTTGCAATATGTTCTGCTTTACTGACAGTCTTTTCTAATCTCCTATTACCAGAGAATAGACGAGGAGAATTTACATCAGGGAAACTCAAACCAAGTATCAGGTCAGGATCTGATGGAGTTGTGCTGAAGTGTATTTATTTCAATGGAAGAATTATTATGGTTAAGACCGATGAACTAACAGCCTGAATCCGTGCATGGGACTATGATGTTGCAGCTTTACAGAGACTTGGTTGAGAGAGGGAATGGACTGTCCGTTCAACATTCCAGGGTTTCATTGTTTTATGCGAGATGGAGAGAAAGGTAAAAGAGGTGGACCAGGTGTTTTACTAATAAGGGAGAATGCTACATCTGTACTTCAAGAGGACATACAGGAGGGATCATCCACTGCAGCAATATGGCTAAAGCTCAAGAATAGGATGGCTGCAGCACTGCGTTATTATAAGCCTTCCAACAACCACGGAGGGATTGAGGAACAGATGTGTACGTCGATTAAGGAAAGGTGTATTAAAAACAGAGTGGTCATAGTGAGTGACTTTAATATCTCCAGTAATGACTAGGAGTCCCTTGGAGCAAGAGGCTTAGACGGGGCAGAATTTATTAACCGCAACAGTATGTGGATAGTCCAACGAGAGGAAGAGCCATACTGGACCTCATATTGGCTAATGAGCCTGGACAGGTGACTGACCTTTCAGTGGGACATAATTTTAGAAAGAGTCTATGACCTCTTACACATCCTTGAACTACCGTAGACTCATTCTCTAATGAAAAGTGTAAGTGTTTTGGAGGTGGTTCAAAGGAGGTTTACTAGACTGATAGCTGAAATGACTGAGTTGTCTCATGGATAATGTGTGGAAAGGCTATTCTTACAAACAGTTTTACTGCAAATTGAACCCAAACTCTGGGTCAGATATGTGGATAACACCTTTGTAATCATTAAAACACAGAAATAGAGAACACACACCGGATCATCAACGCCACACTCACAGGAATCCGATTCACTAGAGAGAATGAAAATGACAACCAACTCTCATTCCTAGACGTGATGGTACAGAAAACACTGAACGGAGAATTCACCACAAAGGTATACAGGAAAGCCACACACACAGACCAAGTCCTGAACTACGAAAGGAACCACCCCAACACACACAAAAGAAGTTGCATCAAGACATTATTCAAAAGGGCCACAACACACTGCAGTATACCAGAACTGCAAAAAGAGGAAGAAGAACACCTATGCAATGTATTCGCCAAAACGGATACCCGCAAAATTCCATCAATGCCGTAGGAATGATCACTGAAGCGCTTCACAGGAGGCTCCCAATCACTGAGCATGTCACCTAGACAGGGGACGAAACGTCTGCAACACAAATTCCCAGCTCTGCAAACATAACCACAACAACGAGCACCCGAGCTACAAATCTTCTCACAAACTTTTAACACATTTTATGACTGAGGAAGAAAGGACATGTTCCGATTGGACATTCTTCATCTGAAACTTGCTTGGACCAGAGTCCGCGTGAATCCTAACCAAGGAGGTAGACAGAGCATTAAACTGATTACGAGTGTGTGTGTGTGGGGTGGGGGTTCGGTTATAGGGTTTAATTAGAAAAGAGCAGGTAAGAGTACACAGCTCAGGAGAGGTTATTAAAATCAACAGCATAGACGCAAATAGGACATAGTGTATGGAAAGAATAAGCAATCAAACGTCAATCACACTATAAAACAAATGGCAATGAGAAGAGGGACCGTTAATACAAGATGGAAGGGTTATGTCTGAATGCGTGCAGTATAAGGAATAGGGTAAATGAGCTTGTGGCATAGACTGAAATTGGTAGATATGATGTGATGGGCATCACAGAGAAGTGGATGCAAGGGGATCAGGATATTCAAGGACATATATCCAATGGGAAAGACAGAGGGAGTGGGTTTACATTATTAATAAGAAATGAAATTAAATCAACAATAAGAAAGGAAGTAAGGTCAGATGGTGTAGAATCTGCATGGTAGAATTGAGGAACCACAAAGGTAAGACAACCACAGCTGGAGACTTGCACAGGCCTCCAAAGAGTAGTCAGGAGCTGGGGCACAAAATACACCAGGAGATAGAAAAGATCTGTAGAAAAGGCAAAGTTACAGTGATCATGGGGGATTTCAATATGCAAGTGCAATGGGAAACCAGGTTGGTAGTGCATCGCAAGAAAAGGAATTTGAAGAATGTCTTTGGGATGGCTTTTTGGAGCATCATGTGGTGGAGCCCGCTCGGGAACAGATGACGCTTGATTTAATGACGCAGCAAGACAAGGGAGCTTAAGGTGAAGGAAAACTTCAGAAGCAATAATCAGAACATGGTTGAATCTATTCTGCAATTTGAGAGCGAAGATAGAATCAGAGTTAACAGTATTTCAGCTCAATAAAGGCAGCTGGAGAGGCATAAGGGAGAAGTTGGGTAGAATTGACCGGGGAGAATGTGAGGACTGCAGATGCTGGAGATCAGAGCTGAAAATGTGTTGCTGGAAAGGCGCAGCATGTCAGGCAGCATCCCAGGAGCAGGAAAATCGACGTTTTGGCCATGAGCCCTTCTTCAGGAATGAGGAAAGTGTGTCCAGCAGTGTCAGATGAAAGATAGGGAGGAGCGACTTGGGGGAGGGGCGTTGGAAATGCGATAGGTGGAAGGAGGTCAAGGTGAGGGTGATAGGCCGGAGTGGGGGTGGGGGTGGAGTGGTGAGGAAGAAGATTGCAGATTAGGAATGTGGTGCTGAGTTCGAGGGATTTGACTGAGACAAGGTGGGGGGTGGGGAAATGAGGAAACTGGAGAAATCGGAGATCATCCCTTGTGGTTGGAGGGTTCCGAGGCAGAAGATGAGGCGCTCTTTCTCCAACCGTCGTGTTGCTTTGGTCTGGCGATGGAAAAGTCCAATGACCTGCATGTCCTTGGTAAAGTGGGAGGAGGAGTTGAAGTGTTTAGCCACGTTGTGGTTGGGTTGGTTGGTGCGGGTGTCCTCTGAAACGTTCTGCAAGTAGGCGGCCAGTCTCCCCAATATAGAGGAGGCCACATTGGGTGCAGCGGATGCAATAAATGATGTGTGTGGAGGTGCAGGTGAATTTGTAGCGGATATGGAAGTATCCCTAAGGGCGTTGGAAGGAAGTAAGGGGGGAGTAGTGGGCGCAAGTTTTGCATTTCTTGGGATTGCAGGGGAGGGTGCCGGGATTGGAGGTTGGGTTGGTGGGGTATGTGGATCTGACGAGGGAGTCGCGGAGGGAGTGGTCTTTTCGGAACGCTGTTAGGGGAGGGGAGGGAAATATATCCCTTATGGTGGGGTCCGTTTGGAGGTGGCTGAAATGACGACGGATGATACGCTGTATATGGAGGTTGGTAGGGTGGGAGGTGAGGACAAGTGGGGTTCTGTCCTGGTGGCGACTGGAGGGGCGGGGCTCAAGGGCGAAGGAGCGAGAAGTGGAGGAGATGCGGTGGAGGGCATCGTCGATCACGACTGGGGGGAAATTCTGGTCTTTGAAGAAGGAGCCATCTGTGTGGTACGTTATTGGAACTGATCCTCCTGGGAGCAGATGCAGCGGAGAGGAAGGAATTGGGAATATGGGATGGCGTTTTTACAGGGGGCAGGGTGGGAGGAGGTGTAGTCGAGGTAGCTGTGGGAGTCGGTTGGTTTATAGTAAATGTCCGCGTTGATTCAGTCGCCCGAGATAGAAATGGAATGGTCTAGCAAGGGGAGGGAGGAGTCTGAGACGGTCCAGGTGAATTTGAGTTCGGTGTGGAAGGTGTTGGTAAAATGGATGAATTGTTCAATCTCCTCGTGGGAGCACGAGGCAGCGCCGATACAGTCATCGATGTAGCAGAGGAAAAGGTGGGGAATGGTGCCAGTGTCGCTGCGGAAGATGGACTGTTCCACATATCCTACGAAGAGGCAGGCATAGCTGGGGTCCATGCGGTTGTCCATGGCTACTCCTTTGGATTGGAAGAAGTGGGAGGATTGGAAAGAGAAGTTGTTCAGGGTGAGGACCAGTTCAGTCAGTCGAAAGAGGGTGTCAGTGGAAGGGTACTGTTTGGTTCGGCGGGAAAGGAAGAAGCGGAGGGCTTTGAGTCCTTCGTGATTGTGAATTGACCTGGACAGGCGTTTAGCAGGAAAGACTGGGAAAAAAGAATGGCTGGAGATTCCACGATAATTTAAATGACACTGCAGAGATTCATGCTGAGTAATAGAGACATGGTACAGGGGGGATGAGGCAACCAGGGCTGACAAGGGAAGTCAGGGATTGCATAAAAGTAAAAAGCAAGCAGAGTGAAGGGCAGTGGGGAACTGGAGAACTGTGGCCAACAGAAGGCAAGAAAAAATAAATAAGAAGGGAGAAGATTAAGTGTGGGGGTAAGCTAACCAGTAATATAAAGGAAACTGTAAGAGATTCTTTAGATATATAAAGTGCAAAAGAGAGATAAATGTGAATATGGACCACTGGGAAATGATGCTGGAAAGACAGTAGTGGGAAACAAAGAAATGGCTGAGGAATTTTGCATCAGTCTTCACGGTGGAATACACGAGTTATTTCCCAAGGTTTGAATAGAGTGAGAGGGCAGTCCTAAATACAGTGGCCATTACCAAGAAGAACATGTTAGAAAACAGAATGGCCTGAATGTGTATAACTCACCTGGACCAGATGGACTACACCCTAGCCTTGAACGGGAGATCGCTGAAGAGTTAGTGAAAGTGTAAGTGGTAATCTTTCAGGAATGACTAAAATCAGGAAAGGGCCAAGTGGCTGTATAATTGCGAGCATGACACCCTGTTTAATAAGGTAGTTAGGCAGAAGATGGAAAACTGCAGACTGATTAGCCTAACCTTGGTTGTGGGTAACATCATGGAATCCATCGTGAAGAATGGGATTTCTGAATGTTTGAAGGCTTTTGGTGAAATAGGACAGAGTCAGCATGGTTTCATCAAGGGGAGGTCATGCCAGACAAGCCAGCTAGAATACATTGAGGGCGTAATGTGCAGATTTGATCAAGGAGAACCGATAGATGTTATCCATCTGCACCTCAAGAATCCTTTGTCAAGGTGCCATGCATGAGACTATTGAGAAAATATGGTTCCATGGTGTTAGAGGCACGGTGGAAGTTGAAGTTTGCCTGTCTGACAGAAAGCAGAAAGTGTGGATTAAAGTGTCCTACTCAGGATGGCAGCCAGTGACAAGTGGTGTTGCACATGACTCAGTTTTGGGACCACAACTTTTCACTTTGTGCATTCATTATCGATATGACGGAACTGAGGGCATTTGGGCGAAGCTTTCAAACAGTGCAAAGATAGATAGAGGGACAGGTAGCATTGAAGAGGTGGTTCAGCTGCAGGAGGGTGCTCTAGCGCATCTCCTCACCTGCCCAAAACTCCGCCCTTGGACTCCACTCTTCCAATGACAACCAGTTAGAACCTCCCTGGTGCTTGTCTTCCATCCCACCAACCTCAGGATACAATGCATCATCCTCCACCATTTCTGCGACCAACAGTCAGACTCCACCACCAGAGTAATACGTCCCTCCCTACCCCTATCATCATACTGCTGAGAACATTCCCTCACAGCTCCCTCGTCATGTCCACGCAACCCCAACAAGCGACCTTCCACTCCCGACACTTTCCCTTTGCCACTACAACAGATATGAAACCTGTGCCAACACCTCCCTCCTCACCTCCACCCAAGGCCCCAAACGATCTTTCCACATCAGGCAGATATCATCCTGTGCATCCAAACACCTCTTCTAGTCTGTCCATTGCTCCTGGTCTTCACTACATTGGCGAGACAGGACGTCAACTTGCAGAACGGTTCAGGGAACACTCTCGGACACACATACCCAACAACCCACTGCCCTGTGGCTGAATACTTCAACTCCCCCTCCGACTCCGCCAAGGCTTTGCAGGATTGTGACCTCATCCACTGCCAAATTCTAGCTACCTGACGTGTGAAGGAAGAACGCATCATCTACTGCCTTTGGACCCTCCAAACACACTGTATCAAGGACAATTTTACCAGTTTCCTCATGTCCCCTCCCTCCACCTTATGCCAGATCAAACCCTCCAACTCAGAACCGCCATCTTGAACTGTCCTACCTGTCCTCTTCCTTCCCATCTATCCACTCCACCTTCCACTCAGACCTATCACTTCCACCACCCACCTTCGTCTCGCTGTCGCCTTCCAAGCTACCTTCCTCCCAGCACCAGCCCCTCTCATTTTTCTCTCTGGCTCTTTCCGCCCACCCCACATTCCTGATGGAGGTTTTATGCCTGAAACTTCGAATCTCTGCTCCTCGGTTGCTGCCTGACAGACTTTACTTTTCTATGCCCACACTTTTTGACTCTGATCTCCAGCATCTACGGTCCTCACTTTCACCTGCTGAAGGATTTTTACAGGTTTAGAGAGTGAGCAAAGAAGTGGCAGATGTAGTACAATGTGGAAAAGTGTGGGAAAGCATTTTGCCAGGATGAATAGAGGCATAGACTATTTTATAAATAGCAAGCAAATTCAGAAATCTGAAGTGCAAAAAGACTAGGGCGTTCTAGTCCAGGCGTCTTGAAAGGTAAAGTTGCAGGTTGTCAGTAGTTAGGAAGGCAAATACAATGATGGCATTTATTTCAAGAAGGCTTCAATATTAAAGCAGGGATGTACTTCTAAGGCTCGACAAGGCTCTACATGCTACATTCGGATTATTGCGCGCAGTTTTGGGTCCCATATCTCAGGAAGGATGTACTGGTCTTGGAACGTTTTCAGACGAGATTCACGAGAACGGTGACAGGAATTAAAAGCTTAACATATAAGAATATTTGAGGGCTCTGGGTCTGTATTTGATAGAGTTCAGAAAGATGTTAGGAGGTCTAATTGAAACTTACAGAATACTAAATGTTCTGGGTCAGATTGGACTTTGGGAAGATATATCCAATGGTAGGAAAGACTAGTACCCGAAGGGACAGTGTAAAGAGAAGACCTTTACAAACAGAGATAAAGAGAGACCTCTTCAGACAGACAGCGGTGAATCGATGGAATTCACTGCCACAGAGGGCTGTCGAGTCCAGATCATGGAGTATATTTAAGAGTGAGACAGATAGGTTCTTGACTGTAAAGGGGATCAAGGGTTACAGATAGAAAGCGGGAGAATGGGGTTGAGAAGCTTAACAGCCATCATTGCATGGCAGAGCAGGCTCAATTTGCTGAATGGCCAAATTTCTGCTCCAATGCCTTCTGGTCGTATGGTTAATATTGGCTCTCCTCATTCCTCATTGGAGTTGTATCCTTGAATTTGACCTTCAAGTGATTTACAAAGAGTAATGTTTCACTACTGATGATTGGGAAATATCATGTTCCCTCCCTCCAGTCTCAGCACCGTTTCCCCAACAACAAAATGACACTGCAATTGAAATCCAATGGTACTTAATCACAGCTGATTGACATCGATAACATTAACAGCATGACCCTCACCTGCTCTCTCTGATTCTCGAATAACCACCTGAATTATCTATCACGTCATATTCTCTGTTAACATATCCATGTCATTTGTCCGTTATCACTCATGTTGTCGTAGGCACATTTTCCTGTCAGATTCTGGACTAGAAAAGTTCTCGCTATATTTTACTGACATTATAATCTCTGATCAGTAGTTACAGACTGTATGTTTCCATTTATAAACGGAGAAACCTGTTTATGTTCTGACAATCCTTTGACGTTACTCCCATATCCAAGGCAGATTGAATGATTGCACGCAATCAATCTACCATCTCAATATTCCATCTCTCAGTCACTCCACATATCCCATGCCAAGTTTTAAACGTTCTTTTGAATTTTATTAAAATCAATATTAAATTGAAAAGGGTTAATTGGAGCTATTTGTTCAGTGACTGTGATTAATTTCAATCTCCTTGGATCCTAATTATCCCAGTGGATAGTTTCCATCTTTGAATGATAAGTGGGCTCTTTTCAGCGTGTTATCCCATAGTATGAGTCGGAGCATCACTGACAGTACGAACAGGGATCATCAGCTCGAGAGAAACGGAGAGTAGAGATCATAATCTGAGAACATTCGACTGGAACGTTGCAATAATGGTTCAGAATGTGAGGACCTTCGATTGGAATGTTCTAATAGTGAATCAGAATCTAAGATCAGTAAACTGGAATGGTACAATAATGGATCAGAATCTGAGATCATTAGACTGGAATGATTCAACAATCGATCAGAATCTGGGAAAATTAGACTGGAATATTACAATAACAGACAAGAGTTTATTCTGGGGTCTTTACTTTCTTTCTCGGCCTTGGATGTCATTAGCATCACGGATCCAGGATATCCTTTGGATTATTCAAGGTGGTTACTATCCCATCCTCGCGTTAGTTGGTGTTCCTGGTAAGTCATTATATTTGTCTACTCAACCGGGTTGAACTGAATTTCTGCTCATGATATATAAAATTTGGAAAGTGCAAGACAATGTCTTCAGTTACAACAAAAACACCTTTTCTTATATTAATCAGTATCAAACTACTATTTCTCAATTACTCACTGTTATGCAAGAAGGAACCAGACTGTTCTCAAACTCCATAATCCATTTTGTCCTTCACAGATTTACATCTCTATCTCGTCCCCACTCACCAATCCTGTCCAATACCACCGTCATGATATCCCAGTCACGTCCTCAGTCTCATTGCAACTTCTGAATAAATCATAATTTGTGCCTTTGTTTAATCTGGATACAACAGTTTCAAGTTCCTTCTAACTATATGTCCGTCACTAAAACATTGCTCTGGAGGATGTTAAACTTGTTCTCTGTACAAATGGGACGACAGTTTATGGTGATCAAGACTCATACTCTAGAGCCACAGAATAATAGTCTGTTGATATCTCATGAGGGAAATTAAAAGCAACTCTTTTCATCTGCCATAAAAGCCCATCTGCTTGCCCCAAGTCCTTAAGCGAAAACAATGTGTCATTCTTCCCTGGTCAGGTTTCAGTGTGACTTCTGTGATGAACATGTGGGTGTTCTGCACCTTTAACAGAATTAAGAGCCAGCAATAACTATCTGACAGCACCAAGTCTTCTGAAAAATAGATTTAATGTAACATTTGGTTGAACGTCTCGATTAGCTTATTTTCTCAAGACATAAACAAATTCAGCCAAATAGTTTAAATTATAACCCAAAATGCCCACCTCCAATCAAGTGTGAATTTAGTACATTGATAACCTTAAAAGTCAATGACACAGTCCAATGGTTTGGGGGTACAAGACCGCGGGAAATTGACAGTTGAGAGGAGAACTGCCAAGTTACCAGCAGGCAAAAACTGCCTGAAAATTAGCTCTCCTCTCGGTAACTTTATTGATTAGTAACTGGTAAAAGCAGAATCTCAAAGAAGAAAAGAAGACAGGAATGTGGAGAAGAACCGAAAGCTTCTTGGTTTTGAGATAAGAAGTTTTGTTTTGTAAATCTTAATTAGGAGTCTCATCGGACGAGTATAGTCGGGGGTTGGGGTGGGGGGTGGTGGGGAGATAAAATATAGCTTAGAGGAAAAAGCTGTAAATATTCGTTCGTCTATTATTCCCTATTATACTTTAAGAAATAAATTTGTTAATTTTTACTTCAAATAGTTTTGGACTCTAGAATTATCATGGATTACTGCAGTGGATAAATCTTTTCCCTGTTGCTGTTTTTACATTAAGCAGGAGAATGTTTCCTGTGTTGTAACACTGCAATCCCACAGGAATGTGCTTTTCTCTTTACTGTTCTGTGGAACAGCTGAACCAAACACTCAGTTCAAGATCGGCATAACATGCTGCCCTGACCAGGGCTGAAGACATCCTGTGAGGGAAGAACAGAAGTAAAGATAGCTCCCTTCCTATGTCTGTTTCCCGTATTCCTAGAGCTCATTTCTATTCAGGTAGGTGATCATCCCCTCTTTAAGGTGTATTCAATCTCATTGAAATTCTCCCCGAGAGTGATGCACATCTCCATACGCATCTCTGATGCTGGCTTTGTTGATGCTGACGTACAGATTTAAGGAACTTATACATTCCATGTCAGTCGTAGTACAGAGATAAGGAATGGCTTTTTGTGGCACAGGAAAGAAATGGCGATGTTTAAGTGAGAGAAAAGGATTATTGCAATCATCCCCGAGAGTGTTGTGGAGGTAGTATTTAGGGTACTCCAGATAGACTTTCTCTCAAGTTTCACCAGACTAATCCCTGGGGTGATGGCGCCATGAACAGTGAGTGAAACTCTGTGACACAATAAGAGATGGTTGCATTGAACCTGAAGGGGGGTGGACAGTCACTCATGATGTTCTAAACGGGCACTGATACGATTATAAATTCCATCGCTTTTATTAACTCGGGTTAAATGATTGTCAATAGGTTAAGAGCCTCAGAGGACGTTCCCGTCAGCCCACCCCCACTCCATATGTTGATTGTGAGAGACAGAGGGTCAGTCTTTGATTAAATTCTCCCCACATTCATACAGTGCATTTAGTGTGTGATCCTGCATTAAACGTCATGTTAGCCACAATCCCGACAACAGCCACAATACCTTCATTATAAAACAGTTAACTATTCCCCCAGCTTCTGACGTCCATGGAGAACATGGATCTGTCTTCTCAGAGATGGAAGATGCCTCTCTGAGACTTGACACAAAGCATCTAGCTACCTTCCTAACTGCCAGCAAACCACATTAAAGTGTCATGTCTCCCACAGGTAATGGAGCCACGAGGAACATCGTGGATCCGTCTCTGAGTGCATTCGATGCTCCATTGATTTGTCAGGTTGGAGCATCAATGACACCCTCCTGTTCCTGTATAAGTGTCTTGAGGTGCTGAATGGCCTCCTCCAGGTCCCATGGAACAGGTTCATGGGTCTGACGTGGCTCTGCCCGTTCCTGTTTAACAACTTGATGTGGTAATCAGACCCTTCTCTTCCTGTGGAACAGGCAGAAGGATTGATTCGGCTACTCCTCTCTTTGTTCAGTAGTTTCGATGGGCTGAATGGCTTCGACATATCCGTTTCTAATGTGCCTGAGATGCTGAATGAGCTATTCATTTAATTGTGGAAATGTAGAGTGTCTGGCCTTGCTGTTACATGAATGTTACCGACACTTTAACAGCACAAGCCTCAGTGCTGTCTGGGACTTACTGCAAATGGACACAGACTAGTCCAGGAGCTGAGGTGCGACACATTGTTCTGACCATTGGGTGATCTTCAGTGACCATCCCCGTTTCTGATCTTATGATAAGGAAAGACAGTGATGAACCAGCTGAAAATGTTTGTTTTGAGGCAGCTAACCTGAGGATCTCCTGCAGAGATGTCCCAGGACTGAGAAGATTGTCGGTCACCGAACACAAACATCTTCCTTTGTGCTGTAAAATACCCCAACCAGTGGGGTGGGTACACCTGATTCCCATTAAGCTCAAATAAGAAATGGGCGGCACGGTGGCACAGTGGTTAGCACTGCTGCCTCACAGCGCCAGAGACCCGGGTTCATTTCCCACCTCAGGCGACTGACTGTGTGGAGTTTGCACGTTCTCCCCGTGTCTGCGTGGGTTTCCTCCGGGTGCTCCGGTTTCCTCCCCCAGTCCAAAGATGTGCAGGGCAGGTGAATTGGCCATGCTAAATTGTCCGTAGTGTTAGGTAAGGGGTAGATGTAGGGGTATGGGTAGATTGCGCTTCGGCGGGGCGGGGTGGACTTGTTGGGCCGAAGGGCCTGTTTCCACACTGTACGTAATCTAATCGAATCTAAAAAGATGGTCCTGATGCCATCCTCAGTCAAATGCTACCTTGTAACAAGGCCATTCACTCTTTCCTGAGCACCTGTGTTCACCTCTTGTTTATATCAATAGATGATGGTGTCTGTGTTGGGAGTGTTTTCCTCAGCTAGAGGGTAACCAATGCCAGGAAGTATCTGGGCTAGAGAGTGAGGGGAGTTACATCACTGAAAGTATTCAAAAAGGTGGTACATGAATTTTTGGCCTATTGGAGAGCTAAAGGGTGTGAAGAATTGGACATTAAAGACCAGTTATTGCTAACAGTAGGTCAGCCATGATGGTATACAATGGGTTGATCGTCCGAGTCACCTAATCTTGCTTCTTATGTTCTCATATTCTGTAATTGCAAAATTAATAATTGTAATTTTCCTGAACGTTCTGTTATTGAATGTTGCAATCACAGAGAATAAAGTATTTTGAGAGTCATCTCAGGGTGAGGTATGGGCGCTGTATTCACAGTGAATCTGGGTCTCCAACATGACCAACAATTGAAGCACAAGTTGCAGAGAGGAGACACTCTGTAAAGAGTCCAGAGGTGTCTTTCGAAACCAGCCTAGTTTTCCAAATAACATTTTCCAACCCACACCAAACCGTGTGTGACCGTCTTGAGGGATTGAATGATATCTTGAGTTCCGGTGGACCAGGTATTTGCCTCCATCTGCTCATATCAAGAGCTGTGAGGAGCTGAATAGAACATAGGGACATAGGACTGAACAGCAGGAGTGGGATATTAGACACTTTGTCACCGCTCCACCACTCACAAATTCCATGGGTGATGTGAATGTCGTCTCAGCAGCGTTTTTCTGTCTATACACCATTTTCCGACATTCACTTGTCTGTCAAATGTCACCAAATATAACTTTGAATAAATGCAAGCATCCAGGCACCACAAATTTCTGGGGAAGGGAATTTTCACTTGAACAGCCCTTTGAAAATTTCTCATTTGTGTTTCAACCAATGTTGGAAGGTCACTCCGTCCTTTTCCAGTCCCACTCCTCCACTGGTTACACCAATCTTAAATGCAACCAGTTTAGTGATGTGACCAATGATGTAGGTCTCAGAGTAGGTCATTTTCTAGAAAGGTGTGAGACGCAGAAAATTGAACTCATAACAAATGGTAAAATGATAGAGTGCTCCAAACGTTATTCTGCGTTTGAAGTTATTCTGCTCACACAAGCTACTAGTCGTGGGGTTTCACTCTGGAACAGTTGAATTTGGCTGAATTCCCTTTGTTTCAGGCAGTGAAGAGATTCCAGTGAATTCTCACCAGAAATCCTTCACAAGTGGTAAAGTTAACACGGGGATTTTATAGTCTCACACTTTGCTATCGGATGGAACAACGTAAGAGAGAGAGATCAATAGGCTGCTGCTTCTCAGGCAGGGGACATTTTTCTCCCTCTCTGTGTTGAAACATACGATAATGTCAACTGAACACCAAACTGGACCAGGTGTGCTCTTCTGGAACATTCTTTGGAAAACCCGATTATAGATTATATGCAAGTGCATTTGTTTCAATCGCAAAAAAGTCCCCACTTTATAATTTGAAGACATGCTTACATGTGTCTGTGTAATTTGTAAATATTGGTAGGTGTCTTCATAGTATGTGTGTTAATATAAATGCATCTTTTTCTTAAAGTTTATTCTCTAGCTTTAGTCTCCCTGACAAGAGATAATATGCATCCAGTTGATACACTTTTCAGAAAGTCATGGATGGTTCAATACTATTTCTCAGCTAAGATCGAAACTGATAATCCCCGATAACAAAAGGGCGGCATTCCAGGAATGAGTAAAGGGAAACCTCTTTGAAAATCTTCGAAAATAATTAAATCCTTTCATTTTAGTTTCGGGGATCAAATCAGCACACAGTGCATCAAATGTGGTCTCAGTAATGCCCTGTGCCGATGCAGTTAAACATTGCTGCGATTAAACCTGATACCTTTTGCTAAAAACAGCATCATTCCACTTCCCTTCCAAATCACTTGCTGCATCTGCAGACTGACGTCATATGATTCATGTCCCAGTAACATGGAAACCGCCTGAATCACAGAGTTCTGCAAGCTCTCTGCATTTACATTGTTAACCATTCTTTTCTTCTTCATGCCAAAATAGACAACCTACCTTATGTTATTTCTGCTGAAGGTTTGCTCTCTAACATTCCCTGTCTGTTACACATTGCAGACTCACTACCTTCATTTGATGACACATTAAATAACCATCTTGGATTACGAGCGAATTGAGCTCCAAACAATTCCCTCCCCTTCCTTTAGATCTTTGATCCAAATTGTTGATCATTGATGACCCCACAGTGATCTCTGAGGCACTCCATCAGTTACAGCTTTGCAGCCTGAAAGTAAGCATTTGTCTCTACTCTCGGTTTCCTGTTAGCGACTGATCTTTGCTGGACAGGAGAGTGAATGTTCCCTGCTCCTGGGTAGCCGTTCAGGCTTGTTGAATGGCCTCCTGCTGGGCTGTGTAATGTACTCAACGAGCTGAATTACTTCATTCTATATTGCTGTGCAATTCCTTAGATTAACAGAATGGTCTCCTCCTGTCTCATTGTATCGATCCTGTCTGATTGAATGGGGTGATCCCCTACCATGTAATAGCCTCGAGGGTGGATCGAGGGAACAACACACGGGGTAGGGGTAACAGTTGGTCATTCGGCTGCACCATTCAGAATGCTCATGGCTGATCCGAGTGTGTCTGTCCATCCGTCTCCTGTCTGTTCCCAATAAGCATTGATTCTTCTGTCCAACAAAGATCAGTCAAGCGCAGACTTTCACACTTAATGGCAAGGTCCTATGGATTGTAGCTGAACAAAGAGAGCTTGGAGTGTAGGTTCATAGCTCTTTGAAAGTGGAGTCGCAGGTAGATAGGATAGTGAATAAGGCGTTTGGTATGCTTTCCTTTATTGGTCAGAGTATTGAGTACAGGAGTTGGGAGGTCATGTTGCTGCTGTACAAGACATTGTTGAGGCCAATGTTGGAATATTGCGTGCAATTCTGGTCTCGCTCCTATCGAAAAGATGTTGTGAAGCTTGAACGAGTTCAGAAAAGATTTGCAAAGATTTTACCAGGGTTAGAGGATTTGAACTACAGGAAGAGGCTGAACAGGCTGGGCTGTTTTAACCGGAGCATCGGGGGCTGAGGAGTGACTTTATAGAAGTTAACAAAATTATGAGGGGCATGGATAGTATAAGTAGGCAAAGCCTTTTCCCTGATGTCTGGGAGTCCAGAACGAGAGGGCATAGGTTTAGGATGAGAGGAGAAAGATACAAAAGAGACCTAGGGGACAACGTTTTTCATCCAGAGGGTGGACTTGTATGGAATGAGCTGCCAGAGGAAGTGGTGGAGGCTGGTACAATTGCAACATTTGAGAGGCATTTGGAATGGGTATACGAATTGGATGGGTTTGGAGGTATATGGGCCAGTTGCCGGCAGGGGGACTAGATTAGGTTGAGATATATGGTCGGCATGGACGGGTTGGATTGCAAGGTCTGTTTCCATGCTGTACATCTCTATGACTCTGTCAACGAGTCTTCACTGGTCCTTGAGGATGAGGACACCACAGGTAGCACAACCCTAAAGTGAAAGGTACGTCCTTATTTCTTTGAGGGACCTGTTATTTTCAAACTTTATAAGTGAATATCAAATCACCACCTCTTTGCAGATATAAGGACAGAAAAATTAGGAATAAACATAAACCATTCCGGACTCCAAACCTGTCCCACATTCCCCCTGAACATTTCCAATCGAATATGCATCAAACCCAGCCTTTGCTGCTGTCTCAGGAAGACAATACTTGTTAGCATAGCACCACATGAAAAAAGAAGCAGAATGAGGCCATTCGGCCCATCGAGACTGATATGCCATTCAATAATTTCTTATATGTTCCTCAACCTCATTCTCCTGCTTTCCCCCAAGAATCCTTGATCCTGTTATAAACCAAAAAAAACTTATCAATTTGTATCTGTGTCTACGTGTGCGTATGTTTGTCCATCTGCTTGTCATCTGGGTATTTGTGTATCTAAGTTTGTCTTTCTGTGCATCAGCCTGTGTGTCTCTATCTATGTTTGTGCCTATTTGTGTGTGACTCTATATATCTGCCTGTGTTTCTACGTGTGTGCATGTCTGTTCCCTTGTATGTATTGTGTTTGTTTGTATATTGGGGTGATACCAATAATTCTGTGTCTTTCTGTGTCTGCATCGCTGTGCAGTGAGGTAACTGTATTTGGGGGGCGGCAGGTGGGAGTTAAAGGACCGTCTTTCGACATGCCAGTGTATTTACAGTGAGAATTGTCTTTCTCTGAGAACGGCTCCTTCATCGATCAGTGGGACATGGATGTTTCAGAAATTTCACGCGAGGCATCCCAGTCCGCTTCATCTTGTATTAGGTTCCTCCGCACATGGCGGGTGTGGGGGGGGGGGGGTGGTGTGAGGGAATGCATATTGGGCACTCCACCACCCGGCTTGGCCATTTCTGTCCTACTCCAGGCTGTTTCTCTTGGAATAGGAGAAAGGGATGAAACGAGTGAGGGCAGGAGTGGATGGCCTTGCTGTTAGTGCTGGTGGAGGTTGATCTGGGAGGAATTGTGAGGTGACCGGAATGAGGCAGTCGTCAAATAGCAAGGCGCAGCAAATATTGGAGTGTTATATATCGGTTGCAGAAAATCTGAGCATCATCTGCTCTGGAAATTAGATATGCAACGATCATGGATACTGCAGTTTTATTGGATGTTCTCAAGCTGCTTCTAAACTGTATTAAGTAAGTGACTGCTTATGCTATGCAAAATAAATTCTGTACATGTATGTGAGGTGGGTTGAAAAGTATGTTGTGAAGCAAACTATAGACCAGTTTATTTTGGGTTTTGTATTGTGTGATCAGAAGGAAGAATTAATAACCTTGCTCTGAATCAGCTTTGAAGAAATAGAGACGTTATTAAGGTGCATTTTACACGGTGTCTGCATGAATATAGAATGCTTGAACGTTCTGGTTAAACATCATGGTAGCCTGGAGGCGAGAGGGTCAAGTTCGCTCCAGTGAATTGGGAAAGTACAATATAACATACAGTGGGAGGCAAGCAATATTTGTTGGAGTCATAGAGTCAGACAACACGGAGACAGGTCCTTCGGCCCAAACACGTCCATTCCAATCAAAATGTCCATCCACGCTAAACCCATTTCCCTGCCGTTGTCCCATATCTTTCTAATCCTTTCCTGTCCATGTATTTGTACAAATGCCTTTTAAATGTTGCGAATGTTCCCTCGTCAACCTCTTCCGCAGGTACATCATTCCATATGCGTATCATCCCTGTGTGAAAAGCAGTTGGTCCTCAGGTTCCCTTTTATTGTTTCCCCTCTGACCTTAAACTGATGCCCTCTTGTCCGTGATTGCCTAACCATGAAAAAAAAACTGAGTGCATTCACTCTGTCCGTCCTTCCCATGATCTTATAGACTTCTCTCAGATTCCCCCTCAGCCTCATACATCTACAATAAAAATTCCTAACTTGTCCAACCTCTCCCAACAACTCAGACCATTGAGTCCTTTGCAACATTCTTGTAAAATTCTTCTGCACTCTTTCCAGTTTAATACCATCCTTCCCATAGCAAAGTGAACACAGCTGAACATAACGCTCCCAGTATGGCATCACCAGCATCCTGTATAACTGCAACGTAACTCCCTAATTTCGATACTCAGTGATAGACACTGATGAAGGCCAGTGTGCTAAAAGCTTTCTTCACTGCCCTGTCTACCTCTGAATCAAATTTCAGAGAACCATGTACCTGAATTCTAAGGTCCCTCTGTTCTACTACACTCCTTAGGACCCAACCATGCACCAGGAAACTACAACCTTGATTTGACTTTTTAAAATGCAAGAACTTACACGGATCTATATTAAAATCCATTTGCCATTTCTCAGCCACTTCTCCAGGTGATGAAGGTACTGCTGCATTTTCTGAAAATTCTGATAAACTTCCTCACTCTCATGATGCTGCCTATTTTAGTGTTGTCTTCAAACTTATAAATCATGCATGTTCATTCTCATCTAAACCATAGATATATGTAATATGTAGTGGATCCAGCACTAACCCGTGAGGCTTTCCATTAATCACAGGCCTCCAGGCTGACAAGCATTCTTCCACTATTACCCTCTGCTTCCCACCATCAAGACAATTTTGTCGCTAATTTGGCAGCTCCTCCTCAATTTCATGCGATCTAACTTTCCAGAGCAGCGTACCATGTGGAACCTTATTGAAGGCCTTACTGGAATCCATAAAGACTGCATACACCATCCTGCCCTCCTCAACGTTGCTAGTCACTAAATCAAAGAATTCGAACAAATTTGTGAGCGATGATTTCGCATGCACAAAGCCGTGCTGAGTTTGATGATGGGCCTTTCCCCAAAACGTTGATTTTCATGTTCCTCGGATGCTGCTTGACCTGCTGTGCTTTTCTAGCACCACTCTAATCTTGCTCCTAATCATACCCTGTCTTTCCAAATGCATGTATATCTTGTCTCTCAGAACCTATTCAAGTAAGTTACCTACAACAGATTTTACGTTAACTGGTCTATAGTTCCCACGTTTTTCTTTGTAGCCCTTCTTGAGTAAGGACACAGCATTCTCTGCCCTCCAGTCCTTCGTGACTTCGCCCGTTGGCCAGCAATGATGCAAAAATATCAGCCAGGGCTCCGGCAATTCCTTCTATGTCCTCCTGCAGTGTTCCTGAATATATCTGGTCAGGACCAGGAAATTTGTAGAAATATTGCAAAGTCTTTTTCTTTTAGATACAAGCATCAAAGAAAGGGAAAGTGACATAATGATGTTTAACATAACAAATTCGAAAATGTATTAATGATAGGAAATGGCTTCAGAAAAATGTCAGACATTGTGGAAACCTGAGAATTCTCAGAAATTCACGAAACAGAAACTAGTGCCATGAAACTGATAAGGAAATCAAAAATAGAACATGAATGCTCACAAGCAGGAACAAAAACACTGCATAAATCTTCAATGTGTATTTCAAAGGAAACAATGTAAAAGCAATGTCAAATATGGAAATTGGTAATTGGGAGAGGAGAGTTTATTGTGAAGAACAGAGAAATGGCCAAGAAAATAATCAATTGCTTTGTATTTGTCTTCAAGGAGGAAGATCCATAAAATCAGCCAGTAATACCCAGTGATCATGTAGCGCTTGTGCAACTGAAGACAAAAAGTCAATTTATATCAGTAACAAGGTAGTATTTGAAAGTGTAACTATATTGAGCATTGCTCAGCCTGAAAAACCTGATGTACTTCATATTAAAATGTCAGACATAACTCATCAACAGAAGTATTAATTGCACTGTCGATGACTGTGTTTTATTTTCCTATGGTATTCTGCAGAGGCCGGAAGTCATTCCAGATAAATGGAAGTTAGAAAACATGGTCCAAGCACTTTAGATTAATGGAAGGGATCCAAACATCTATAAAGGGAAGAAGGCATAGTTTGGAGAACTGCCGACCAATTAACTTGACATCTGCAGGGAAACTGTTGGAATCTATTATGCAGCATGTGACATTGGATATTTAGAAATTAATAGCATCAATGGAGAGAATCCACATGTATTCTGGCAGATGTCTAACTCGATGTGCCATTATTTGTTAGACCCCATCTACCACTCCCTGAGAAAAGGAACAGAAAGTGACTTCGCCACAGGAAATGACATCAACACCCCAAAGAAACCCTTAAAAAGAAAGCAGGAATGTGTAGCATCGCTTCGCTAGAGGTCCACTGAAGATGTTACCTAGTAAGGGAAGGAAACGTCGGGAAATTAACTGGTCAGCTCAGCGAGCAAACCTGCATCCATTGTGTACAGGGTTGGTGACCCAATCTGAGAAAGAATATACTGACCACAATAAAATTGCCATGGACATTCTCTAGATTAATCCCACAGATAGTGAGAATGTCTGATGAGGAAACCCGGCCTATGTTCTCTATTGTTTCAAAGAATGAGACGTGGGTCACAGTGAAATTTACAAAATTCACAAAACATATGACAAATTGGAAATTAACAGGACGCATCCCTGGCTGACAAATCCACATTCAAGGCAAATAATGGCAAGATAAGGGATTGGCCACTTAAAACAGTAATTTTGAGGAAATTCATCACTCGGTGAGAACTGCCTAAAACAGGGTCATACAAACCTGCTGGCAGGGTAAGATTAAGGAAAATCTCCAGATATTCGGCAAGTGTGTCAAGCGGAAATGTATAACACGGGAACAGGTACGAGTCATTAACGACTTGCCAAGTTGCATCCAAATCAACTTAGTGTTAGGAGACAGAGTGTAGTGGTTGAAGGCTGTTATTGAGACTCGAAACCGATGTCCAATGGTGTATCACAGGGATCAGTGCTGTGATTCGGAGGTGCTGGTGTTGGACTGGGGTGAATAAATCTAAAAATCACATAACACCAAACAATAGTCCAGCAGGTTTATTCAGAGGCACGAGCTTTCAAAGAACACAACCACCTAATGAAGAAGCAGCGCTTCGATGTTAGTGCCTCCGAACAAACTGGTTGGACTGTAACCTGGTGTTGTGTGATCGTTAACCTTATTATTTGGGGTATTCCTAAATGATGCAGCTGTGAATATAGACGGGGGTGCAGGGAGTGTGACAACTAAGTTTGTGTTTGATACAAAGATTGGCCGGGTGGTTGGCAGTGCGGAGGAAGGTCTTATGGTACAGGAAGATACAGATGGAATGGTCAGATGGGCAGAACAATGGCAGATGTAATGTAACCTTGATAAATATGATGTGATACACTTTGGGTGAAGGAACTGGACAGGGAGTACTCAATGAATGGCAGCACACGAGGAAGCTCAGAGGGTGTTTCTCCACACTTCCCTGAATGTGACTAAATACATTAATGCACAATTTTGAGAAAGTATAAGGGACCGTAAACATAATCCCTATTCATCAAGGCATAGATTATAAGAGCTATGCGGAACTTTGGTTTGGCCAAGATGGAATACTGTGTGTAGTTCTGGGAATCACATTACGGGAAGGATCTGATCGTGGTGGAGGGGGCTCAGAGGAGATTCACCAGGATGTTCCCAGGGATGGAGCATATCAACTATGGAGAGAGGCTGGATAAGCTCAGGTTGTTTCGTTTGGAGCAGGGAAGGCTGAGGGGGCCGTAATTCAGAAGGATAGGATTCCGAGGGACATGGACAGGGTGGATAGACTGCAGCTGTTCCTTTTAGTCAAAGGGCCAAGAACAATGCAGCACATTTTAAAGTGACGGATTTGATATTTGGAGGGAATTGAGGTCTGTTTTTCACCCGGGGGTGTTGGGGTCAAGAATGCCCTTCCTGAGAGAGGAGTTGTCATGGTAACTTCATAACCATTAGTAAATATACGGCTGTGCACTTGAAATGCCGTAAGATTCACGGCTACGGGTCTTGTGTCGGAAAGTGGGGCCAATGTAGACTGTGCTGTATTGTTGATGGTACAAAGTCGGTGCGTCTGTGTTTGTATGGCTGTGGAAGGTCAATCATTGAGTAGCTTAAGATAGGAATTGATGGGTTTCTGAAGAGTATACGAACAAGGGTTTTAAGATTGAACTTGTAACATCTTCTGAAAATATGTCAATGGCAAAATTAAGTGTTAAAAGGTGCAGCTTTCTTACAGTCTGATACCAGAGAATGGAGGACAGGGAAAAGGCAGAACTATGGAGCAAATACTGTAATTATGTCGTCACAGAACAAAACAAAACAAAAAAGAAAACTTCCCAACAATACAAGTGAACATTAGTCTGTTGAGAAAAAGGGAATAGAATGAAATTCGCAACCAAACAGTTTTTGAGGAAGTAGATTAGATTAGATTACTTACAGTGTGGAAACAGACCCTTCGCCCCAACAAGTCCACACCGACCCGCCGAAGCGCACCACCCAGACCCATTCCCCTACACTTAACACTACAGGCAATTTAGCATGGCCAATTCACCTAACCTGCACATTTTTGGACTGAGGGAGGAAACCAGAGCACCCGGAGGAAACCCAGCAAACACCAAACTCCACACAGTCAGTCACCTGAGGCGGGAATTGAACCCAGGTCTTTGGCATTTTGAGACAGCAGTGCTAACCACGGTGCCAGCGTGCTGCCCATGAGTGTTGGAACTGAAAGTAATGAGCACAGACAAAGTCAACAGAGATCGAACAAATGGGAATCATATTTGTGAAAGTGACGTTGAGCATAATTATGGAGAAGCAATCAATGCAATATGATTGTATTTTCAGAAAGATTTTTGATACAGCCCCAAGCCTATTATGCAAATTCAAATCCTCTGGGACTGGGACAAATATGGTTTTAGAATGGGACAGCTGGCTGGAAGCAGTTAGTAGGAATAAAACAATATGGTTTTTTGAAAGGATGGCTTGGAGTATATAGCAAGGATCGGGATTTGGGCCCCAGCTATTCCCAATACACATCATATATTTTATTGAGTGGATCAAATTCAATCTTTCCAAGTTTGCTGATGGCACTAAACAATATCGGATTGTGAGTGGGTGAGCAGGGTGTCAAAAAACTGCAAGGTGATTGCGACAAGTCGAGTGTCTGGGTAAATACATGGCAGATGGAGAGCAATGGGTGGGTGGGCGGTATGGTCTGTGGGGGATATGTGATATTGTGACCTTTGATGGTAAAAACAGGACGGGAGCCTCTCATTTGAAAAGGGATTGTTTGAAAAATGTTGATCTATAAAGGAACTTAAGCTGCATTTTTGTATCCTTCCGTGCAGCCCTCCGAGGTCAGTGTAGGGCAGTGAGATCTGAATCAAGAAGTCAGTACTGGGAATGGCATTGGGACGCCGACCAGTGTACACAGACCCGACAAGTGGGGAGCTGTAACATTGAAAAGGATCTGGATCTCCCTGTGCACCGGTCACTGAAAGCAATTTTGCAGGAGCAGAAAACAGATAGGCAGATAAATCGTGTATTCACCTTCATTTCAGGGGGATTTGAATCCAGGAGTAAAGGTGTTTTACTGCAGGTGAGCAGGGCCTTGGTGAGACCTCATCTGGAACATTGTGCAGTATTGTGTGCAGTTTTGGTCTCCTTACCTAATAAAGGAGAAACCTGACATTGAGGGAGAACAGTAAATGATGACCAGACTCATCTCTGGGATGACAGGCTTGTTGTGGGAACAGAGTTTGGGGCGGCTATGTCTGTATTCCATGGGCTTTAGGAAAATGAGTGGAGATCTCAGAAAATATATAAAACTCTGTTAGGACGAGACAAATTGGAAACAGGGGTGCCAATTCCCCTGGCTGGGACATCAAAACAAGGGGCCACAGTATTAGGTACAGACATGCCACTCTGCATTGAGATGAGAATAAATGTCTGCACTCAAAGACTGGTGAACCTGGGGTAATAAATCCCAGATCAGGCTTTGGAAACCAAGGCACTGAATATAAATATGGATTTCTGGAAACTAAAGGGATAGGGAGACAGCAGGGTATGGTATGAAGATAGAGGATCAGATACCATTGCAGGTTGTTGTCCAATAACGTGATAGCTGTGTTCCTGTGCATCACTGCGTTGCAGAAAATCATCTAAAATCAATAATGTGGTCTATGGGGAAAAGAGGATAATGGGCGAACTGCAAAATATCAGTAAAAAACAAAAAATGAAGTTAGTCTAACACACACTAGCACAGTCTAATTAAACCTTTAAATCATATATTGTAATGAAATAGTGCTAATAATAACAATGCAGTCACTGGCTACATCCCTGTACCTTTCACCAAGCTCTTCACCAGAAAGCGCACAGGACTGACTGACCACGTGATGCCAACATGGAATTCCAGTTCTCCTGAAGATTCTCCCCCTGTTTGAAATAAAGTTCCTTCTAATTGGATAGAACAATTTCCCGTTTCAAGCTCAGTATCAAAGCTTGCAGAACGGATTACATTCCTGTTTTAGCTGAACACTCATCGGGTGCATTTGGTCGACAGAGGATCCTGAAGCTGGGTTTTGTTGTTCAGCTGGTGCCTGACAAGGAGTCGCGTCACAGTGAGCGGGAGCTCACTTTATAGAAAAAAGGTGCGCAATTCACGAATTGCATTGCAGTCAAATCAGTTTAATAAACACGCGTTATCAGAGAACTGCCTGTATATTGAATCGAGGAGCAAGATTGATGAACTGAAGGGACTAAACAGTTCTCATTTCATATTTCACAATGTTCAAACGTATTATTAGATATGAACACTGTTGGGAAAACTGCATTGAGGAGATTTTCTCCATGAACTAGAATGGGGAAAGCTCAATGTGTTGTATGACCTTTCCTGATGTTTCTGTGCAATCTGTGGGAAAGCACTGTTAAATGTTGTCACAAGCTCTCAGATGTTAGGAAGGAGGTCTCTGCAGGATCAACAGGACTGTGATTCCAGTTCTCTTTTCTGATATCAAGACTGGTGCCGGATATTCTGTCTTTTTTTCCTTTAAGACCACGGAGCAGTGTGATACAATAGAGTGTCTTGCTTGGCCGTTTCAGGGACCATTGAAGAGTTGATCACATGTCTGTGTGTCTGGAGTCAATTTTAGGCCATACAAGGAAAGCACGGGAGATTCACTTCCTGAAAGTACGTTGGGGAAGGAGATCAAAGTTTACAATCAACTTGGATGCAAGGTCACTGTTACAATCACCAGATTCGAGATCTTGATATTTTATTAATTGTTTTTAACGTGCACCAGCTGCCAGAGCATTATTCTGTATTGGATTAGTAATCCAGTGACATTTCCACAACAACACAGTCTCCACATAGGAACCTATCGGAAACCACAATGAGCGGGTTATTTCTGGACTGCTTGACAGCTCTGTCAAAAAGAACTCCCACAAATTTGATTATCGTGAAGGGACTGAGGGGGTGTTAAATGGCCAGAATGTAATTATTCACCTATTAAGTGACCGGACATAGTTGAGTAATTTTCCACATCGCCAGGGAGATATCAGAGGTGGAGCTGGAATGAAACAGCTTCCCCAGGAACACGGCTTGTTGTGCAGCACAAGTCTTCAGTCCTATTGCAGGAATGGGGTCAGGACCCATTGCCTGTGTCATATCTACTGTGTTCAGCGGTTTCTTCATGTCACATGCAGCGAATCGAATTGGTTGAACACTGTCATCTGTGATTCTGTGGATATCATGGCGAGGATGAGGTGGATCATCCATCCAACACCTCTGGCTGAGGATGGTGCAGATACGACATCCTTGACTTTTTCACTGATGTGCAGGGCTGTTCCATTATTTAGGATGGGGATATTTCTGGTGTCCTCTCCTCCAGTAAGTTGTTTAATAGTACACCGACATTTATGTCTGGATGTGGCAGGACTGCAGAGCTTCGATGTGATCTGTTGGTCTTGGGATCATTTCGTCCTCTCTATCAGATGTTAGTTCTGCTGTTTGGAATGAAACCACTCAAGCGCCGTAGCTGTAATGGTTTGTCATCAGCTTTAGGCACACATGGTTCTGACCTTGGCATGTTCACCCACATTCGTCACTGAACGATCACTCGGTTTGATGGTAATGGTAGACTGATGGAATATCCTGGGGAAAATGTTGCAGTTTATGTTTAAATACAATCCTGCTTCTGTTGCTGCTGTTGTCTACAGCATCACATGAAAGCCCAGTTTGAGCTGCAATATCTGCTATTCAATTCTACTGACTGTCCCCCAGTTCACATCGAGACCCCTTCACTGATTAGCCATGTACTCAGTGACTTCAACTGGTTTCTGATGCGGTAATATTTCCATTTTAATATTCTCATTCTGCTGTTGATTTTCCTTGGTGCCATGCTTCCAATAAGTTACATTACTCAAACCCTTTAACATATTCATCTGAATCTTTTCCTTGCTCGTTGTGCCATCTGCGTTTGAATTGAATGTGTTTCCCTCTGGTATTCTCCCTGACCATGGTTAAGAGGCCTGTGGTGTCAGTGATGCCAGCCTTATGCAGCTTCTGAGCGAATGAATGTGTGCACTTCAGTTCCAAGTGTAGGGCGCTCCGTGTTGGACAGGGCGTTTCAGCAGCTTTCAAACACGTCATTGGAACTTGTTCAAAAGGAGAAATTGCTGATGAAATAAAGCAGCTCTGGCTGCATCTTCCGTAGTGAATGTAGAGTTAATCTTTCGAGTCCAGTGGCCCTCTACAAAGCCTGCAGTTTCTTCAGCAATTTTTGTATTTATTTTGTATTTATTTCCAGTATCTATAATTATTTGTTTCATTGAAAATTTGTGCTGTGACTATTCGTTTATGAATAGCCTCTGGCAGAATCTGCAGAAACAGAGAAACAGAGTTAGCGTAACAATTCCAATGTAACTTGTTCTGAACTGAAAAGGGTTGGACGCTGGGCTTTTTAATCCCTTGCCGGTGATGGGGGATGGGTGACTTGGAAAAGAGGGAGGGGCAAAAGATAAACGGGCTATCAGCAATGGTGAACGAGAAGATGATGCAAAATGAATTTAAATTAAGGTATGAATGGGGAAAGGGGTTCTCTCTAGGTGAGTGTAAGATAAAGAAGACACAACCACACAAGGCCATAGGGAGAACAGGAGAGCGAATGTTGGCAACGTGATATTATACAGATCTAGATCTATACGTTTTCTCAGTATACATCACTGCCTTCACACTATGGAATTCAAGTGCTTGACCTCTTATTGGCATTAGTAAGAGTTTCATGCTGCCTTAGTTTTATAACATAGAGCAAAACTAACAGTATGATGTTTGGGCTGTTTTGTACACGTTTCATTTTTAATATTCTTTCAAATTTGCAGAGCGTATCGTTAAACGTTTGATTTTGAAGTTAGTATCAGATGGAGTGTACGAGGTTGAAGGGTGGCATTCCAGAAGTTTATAATTTCATGGGAGGCATGGATAGAGTGAATAGCGAAGGTCATTTCTGTAGGATCGGGGAGTTCAAATACAGATGCACAGCTTTAAAGTGGAAGGAGGGAAACTTGAAATGGACGAAGGGACAACATTTTTTACACAGAGTGTGATGTATGTATGGAATGAACTGCCAGAAGAACAGTGGGAGATGCAAGCACAGCTACAATATTTCAAAGACATTTGGATCAACATATGAATGCGAAACGTTTCGAGGCATATGGGCCAAGTGCAAGCAGATAGGATTAGTTTAATTTAGAAAACCTGGTCAGCATGGACAAGTTGGACCAAAGGGTCTGTTTGTGCACGATATTACTGTATGAATGTAGAAACAGAGGAAAATGTACGAAAAGATATGATGTAATAAATTGGTAACAAATATAAAAACAAGTATCTTGAGCTTTTCTGTCAACATAAAAAAAGCTTGAAGATGTGTGTGTGAGCTGAGGCGGAAGTGAAGTGAGGAAAGTACATTGAGGCCATTAGGAGGATGTGACTGGAGAACTGGCCACAGGGAACAGGCAGATAATTTACACTATTAATTTGAATCACTCCTCATGAGAAAAGTACTGTAAGCATGTCAATGGTATAAACAAAATGGTGACAGGAGGGAAGTTATTGAACTGTCTCGAACAAAAGGAACAAGGTATTTACCTAACTAATGAGAATAAGGGTAGGCAGGTCAGCAATAATTCATAGTTAATTTTAAAAGAAGTGGTCACAGAGTGACTAGCGGCATTGTGTGAAATATTCCATAACTCTTTGGATTACAGGAGTGTTCCAGTGAAACTGGAGAACCTCCAATGTGGCGCCTGTCTTCAAGAAAGGAATGAGACAGAACGCAGGAACAATTTAGCCTAACCATTATTGGTGGGAATCTGCTAGAGCCTGTTATTTAAGAAGGAATTGCAGAGCACTTAGAAAATCTTAATGCAGAGTTGGCATAGTTTTGTGAAGGGGAAACTATTTTTCTCTGTAAAATCATACAAATTCATTTTTGGAGATCCCTGAGAATGTCAAGATTAGAGTCATGCTGGAAAAGCACAGCATTCAAAGAGCAGGAAGATCAATGTTTTGGGCAGGAGCCGTTCATCAGGAATCCCTGAGAAAGTGACAAGCAGATTTGATAAAGGGAACTAGTCAACATGAGGCTTTCCAGAAAGTTTTCACAAGATATCACAAAATAAACGTTCTGACACAAGACAGAGGCTTGTCGTATGATGAATAATATATTTGCATGGGATAATGGTTGCTTAACACATAGAAATAAGAGAGTCAGGATTAATGGATCTTTATGATAAAGACGTATCTGCTGGATTACCACAAATATCAGGCCGATGGCATCAGTTATGCACAATCTATACTGATAGCCTCACGGCGGGAGCAGAGTGCAATAAACATTGGATTTAGTGGATCACTTTGAGAACCAAAATGCAGACTGCTATTTAATGAAGAGGACTCCCATAAAGGAGTAGAACAAAGGGATTGGAGTGTTCCTGAGTATGAAACGTAGCGTCAGCATGCTGATGCAGCAAGTAACTAGTTTGGTTAACGAGGCGGCTTCCTGAGATGGAAGGGTTGAATTATTGAATACATTTAAAATGGTGAGGAGATTATTCATTGTGGTTGAAATGAATGATTGTGATATTATTGAAATGTACAAGATACAGAGGGGGCTTGACAAGGTAGATGTTGAGAAGGTGTTTCCTCTGAGTCTCGAACTCGAGGCGGTAGATACCGAATAAAGAACATCGATTTCAATCTGAGGTGAAAAATGATGCATTCTCTCAGAAGGTAGTGAATGTCTGGAATTCCCTAACCCAGGGAGTTGTGGAGGGATGCAGGAAATTGGGTAGGAAAGTGGAGTTGAGCCCGGAAGTAGTTCAGCCATGTTCTTATTGAATGAGAGTTCAGTCTTGAGGGGCAGAATAGCCGTCTCATGTTCCTACTTCTTATTTTTTTATGTCATGCTTTTGGAAAGTAATTGGTTATTTTCCTGGAAGTCGTGTTGTACAATGTTGCATTCGGGAGAGGAGAAAATTTGCCTGAGTTAACCCTGGATGAGATATGGGAACTGCATTCAAAGCAATTCCTGAGCAGAAGTTACAGAGTGGGGAAACCTGGAAAAAGGGATTGTGGCTGGGGGTCACTTCCTGACCAAGCCTGGAATTTCCAAGTGCATTTCCGAAACTATACCTAACCATCGGCGTGGCCTCGATCTGCCTGTTTGTAGCAGGTCTGAAGGGATGAATGGAACATCAGAATAAAGGGCTGAGGGACATGAGTGGGCTAAACGGCCCTTTGACACTACTCCACCAGTAAATAAGGTCATGGCTCATCTCACTGTGGTCCCAGCTGCACTTTTCTCTCCATGCACCATTACCCCTGATTCACCTGTCTATCGAAAACCAGCCTCGATATAATATAATGATTCAGCCATCCCAAACTTCTGGGAAAGGGAATACCCACTTGAGTGAAATCCGACTTTGTGAATTTTTCCTCAGTCCGGTTCTGACTGAGGTTGGAGGGTGTCACTGTTTCCTTTTCTCGTCCCACTCCTCCACTGCTCACAACAAATTTTAAATGTAACCGAGTTGGTGATATGACCGATGATAAAGGTCTCAGACGGGTCAGGTTTAGTGATAGGAACAAGTCAGGCAGATTTCTTTCGTGGTGGTACAGTGGTTAGCACTGCTGCATCACAGCGCCAGAGACCCGGGTTCAATTCCCGCCTCAGGCGACTGACTGTATGGAATTTGCACGTACTCCCTGTGTCTGCGTGGGTTTCCTCCGGGTGCTCTGGTTTCCTCCCACAGTCCAAAGATGTACAGGTCAGGTGAATTGACCATGCTAAATTGCCTGTAGTGTTAGGTAAGGGGTAAATGTAGGGGTATGGGTGGGTTGTGCTTTAGCGGGGCGGTGTGGACTTGTTGGACTGAAGGGCCTGTTTCCACACTGTAAGTAATCTAATCTAATCTTTCATCAGACGCAGATAACTAATAGCGCTAATGAAGCAGCATGTTAGATTTTTGGTTCGCACTACTGGCTCATATCAGCAAGGAGCTGAGCTCAATTCCAACCTCGTCCGACCCTCCATGTGGAGTTTGAACATTCTTCCCGTGTCTGTGTGGGTTTCTTCCCAGTTCTCCAGTTTCCTCCCACAGTTAAAAGATGTGCAGCTTAGTTTTATTGGCCATGCTAAATTACCTAGAGTACCAGGAATGTGAAGCTTAAGTGGGTTAGTCATGTGAAATGCAGGGTTACATGGATAGGGGAGGGGAACAAGCCTGGATGGGATACTGTTCGGTGGGTTGGTATGGACTCGATGGGTCGAATGTCCTGCTTCCATGACAACTGTAGGGGTTCAATGACAACAGTATCAAGTTTGGGCTCTACAAACTCCCAGTTAGTATATAACTGGTTCACTCGCCTCAAGGCTTTGTATATTTCAATAAGATCAGCTCTCACTCCAAGGGTAAACTCTTAACGTCGCCATAATATCAGCCCTTCATGCATGGAATAAATTAAGTGAAACACCTCTGAATTGCTTCCCGTGTTACTATATCCTTTCTCAGACAAAAATGCAAAAATAAAACTAATCACACATGCCAATGACTCTGTTTAGTTTTGTTTTCTCAGGGTGTAGTGAGTCTTTGGAACACTCTTACCTGCAGACCATTCGAGGCAGAGATATTGAATATTTTTGAGGGAAGGTTCACGAATCACAGATGATTTAAGGATTATCGAGGAGTGGGCAGCAATGTGCAGTGTTGGGGAAAATGTAGACAGTGGTACTGAATGACACGGCTCCAGAATATCCAGGAATTAAATTAAATGATAACATCGATAAGGTTTTAACGGGGAAACAAGATGGCAGCGATCTGAAAGGTCAGCGTTGCTGATATCTGCATCACAATAATGCTCTACCCCACCCCAGCACAGTCATTTTAATGCAATTGAACACTAGAAGAACTATAGAATCCTTACTAATGCCATTTTGTCAAGTGGAAATGACAAGACGTGGGAAAGGATCGAGTAAGTCCCAACTCGCAGCGCACCCGTCAGAAGCATTCAGCATGCCTGTGGCCGCACTTGTAAAACCCTCTGCTCGTTCAATGGACCGAGTTACTCACCAGGACTGGTCACCGAGTTCACCAAGTTACGGGAAATGACTGAAACCATGATTGAAGAAACAATCAGCAGGAAGATAGAACCACTCTCAGCAGTGCTCCAAAAACATGAACAGCAACTTGGAAGCCTTGGAAACAGAACGGATGAGATCGAGCGCCAAACTGCAGGGGCAGAGACTGTGATCGATTCCTGTAAGGAGCGGATCCTCACCCTTAAAAAACAGGTCCGTACCTTAACTGAACAAGGTGACGTCCTCGAGAACTGGGACAGGATGAAGAATGTTCACATAATCGGTCTGCTGGACGGGACATAGGGTGATCAGTCAGTGAGTTTTTTTGCGAGAACTGGTTGCAAAGACCCCAACATATCTGCCCCAGAAGTGGGATAGAAGTCACGTAAGATTACATTGTCTACAGATGATGGTCTTAAATTTTTGTTAAATCCCACAGTTTTAGTACCTCACCTCATGCAATGCATCAGTTCGTTGGGTGCCTTTTCCGGCTATAATATTGATTTTACAAAGTCAGAGGCCATGCCTCTGGGCGAACTCAGGGAAATACCTGATGCTGTGGGAGAATCCTGATTTCCTTTTCAATGGTCCCAGGGGGAAATGGGGATGCTCCCTATTTAGGTATATTCATTAATCCTATCTTTGAATTATATTTAACGTGGCATTTGTCCATTTGTTTGACAAAAATTAAAGAAGACCTTCGAAGGTGGGAGACACTTCCAATATCCTGGCTGGGTTAGATAGCTCTTATTAACATGAATTCCATCCCTTGTTTGCTATACCCCGTGTGACTGCTTTCTTTGATGTTTCCCAGACAGATATTTAGGAGACTAAATGGATGATGTAGCTCTGATTTGTCACCATAAACGACCCCTTATCAAGTTAACCAAATTACAACGACGCCACAGTTTGTGGGGAGTAGATCTCCTGGATATTAAAAGCTATCAATTAAGCTCTTCTTTACCCGATGTTAGTGAGGCCTCGGTATCAATATGGTTAGATATTGAATCTTCTCAGGCAAAGTGCTCCCTTAGTAGTCTGCTACTCATAGACAAAATGAGGGCACTTACGAAGTATTACCATTTCCCAATAAATATCAATAATTTTAAAGTAGGGAGTGTAAGGTGTCGGATCGAGGGCAACATAGCCAAACCCCATGTCTTACCCCAAAACGTGGTGTACCATGTTTCCGACCGGGGATACTGGATTCCATGTTTAAACTATGGACAACCCGTTGGTGTATCTTGCTTTGATGGTTTATCTGAGGGAGAAACAAGGATGTCCTTTGATCAAATAAGTCGTAACTATAGACTACCGAGTAGAGATCTCTTCTGTTTCCTTTTTATCAGATCAGAGATGTTATTCAGAAAAGAACCACGCTTTTAACAGGCCCGTACAGATCCGATACAGAAAAGAGGGTGCTTATTGCTAAGAACACACTCTCTGTCAGTGCAGAGAATCCCCCTGTCACACTCAGTGAAAATCACTCAAAGATAAATTATTATTCGATTCAGACGGATGAGTTGAAGACTCTGCTGTCCCCATTCACTGTTACAGAGCTGCAGAACAAATCCTCATCCACAACTCTTCATCATCTGAACTCACACCAAAATTCTGTTCACCATCATTCCTGGTAATACTGGCTTATTTTACTGGATGCTATCGAAATGTCTATATTTCAGCATTCTGAAACCTGTGAGCACATCCTTCCATGATATTGTTGCTCAATCTCACCCTTTCTGTCTATACCCAAAACCACTTTCATGCACGGAGACAGGACCTTCAGCCAAAACTGGTCCGTACCAACCAAAATGTCCGGCCACATTAACCCCAATTCCCTGCACTTGGCCCATATTCTTCTCTGCCTTTCCAATTCATATATTGTTCGAACAAAGTGCAGCGAGGTTTTGTGACATCAAGGAAGGCTTCAGGAAAGATCTCGCTGAATCTACCATTCATCTCACCCCAGCAATCAGATGACACAGAAACAATTTGACTAGAGGTTATAAACAAGAAGTACAAGCAAACACTGGTGGGAGATGTGTATGGAAGTCAATACTGCAGGGAAAAAAATGTACGTTCTAAACAGAAGATTAGATATACAAGCGTTTGCAGGCAAGACCCGAAGGGTCTGGTACCATCTGAAGGAAGAAAGTCGGAAGTTTGGCCCTCGAATAGCACAGCAGGTTAGGGCACATCCAAGGAGCAGGAAAGTCTATGTTTCGGTCATAAGCCTTTCATCAGGGATTCACTTCAGAATTCACTTTTTCCTAATCCTCTGGAGGAAGAGAGTGAGTCAACATTTTTAATTTGGAATTTTTTCATCAGAACAGCTTTTGTTTTTGATCTCGAGTATATGCAGCTCTTTGTTTTATTTTAGATCAGCAATTATCTTGCATGTTGCAGTATTAGTGAACAACTTGATCTGGGAAGAGGGGAAGGGGTGAGGGCAAAGAGCAGGCAATGTGTCAGTCACAGCTTAAGGCCCTGTGGAGGTAAATGAAGGCTTGTTGGAAGCACCACATTGGAATTCGGCATCATTTGAACAGATGTGACGGATTCAGAGAAAGTGGGAGGATGCAGTTTCTCGCGCAGCTGGTCATTGAGTGTCACAGTGGCGAGCGAAACTGCCTTACAGCATCAATTACCTGGGTTCGATTCCACCCTTTGGTGACATTCTGTGTGGTGTTTGCACGCTCTCCTTGTGTGTGCGTGAGTTTCCTCTGGGTGTTTGGTTTTCCTCTCACAGCCAAAAATGTACAGGTTAGATTCAGTGACCTCACTAAATTCTTCTGCAGTATCCAAGGATGTGCAGGTTCGTTGGATTGTCTGTGGAAAATGTAGAGTTACTGGGGTAACGTTTCAGTTTCTTTCTCGGGATGTTATCAGGAGGGTCATTGTGGGTTCGGTGGGCCAAATGGCCTGGTTCCACACTGCAGGGCTTCTTTAATTTGTATGTAGCTGTCTGTGTTTGAAAACACTTCCCAGGATGCTACCTATAAGTGCTAACACAATTTGCCTCAACAAAATGTTACACCTTCCATTTCTATCTTTAATGTGAATGTCTCTGTCCATCTGATTCTTTCCCTGGCCTTGGTTTTTCGTTGTGTATTGAATCGAATACTGGCATCATGAATTTCAGAAATAATGTAATGGTGTGTTCACTTCACGTTGTGGCTATTGTTCACTTCCCGTTGTGTCCCAAGTGTTACTCCATGGACAGGGGAGTGTGTGCTGTGCTGTTGTCCACTTTTGGTGTGTCCCTTAAGGTGCTTCATGAAGAGGTGCGTGTGTATTCAGGGCAGCTGTTCACTTCCCGGTGTGCCCCACGTCGTGCTCCATGTTGGACAGTGGTGTGTGCGCTGGGCTGTTGTTCACTTGCTGGTGTGTCCCATGTGGTGCTCCATGGACAGGGGGTTGTGTTTCGGGTTATTGCTCACTTCCCAGTGCGTCCCAAGTTGTGCTCCATGTTGGACAGGGAGTTTCAGCATCTTTGACTTATGTCTTTAAAATTTGGTCTGTGCCTGTCTTCTGAACACCTGTGTTTGCCCCTTTCAGCTGATCACGTGGTCAGAAACACGCGGAGGACCCTGAAGTATAATTAGAAAGGAGTAGATATCTCACTTTTAGTGGAGGGAAGTCGGATTGTCTCCTGTTAATGAAAAGTTAGTGGAGTGGATGGGGATGGGGATGGTTTTCTGGAGGTTGTGCTGTGAGCAACCTCAGACGTTCATGGAGACCTGAGGATTTGGTGACCCAACTCTGGATGGAGCATTGGGACTGTAGTTACAACATCAGTGTGTGTAACATGAACAACAAATGGAGCAGAGGCTGCAGAGCATGGACGCTCTGAATCCACGGACTGGGTGTGTATGGGGAAAGGGATCAGCTAAATCTGTCTGGTCTTAAATTGAGCACAGACTCTCACTCTCATCCTTAAACATACACGCACACACACCCTCTTTCGCTCACACACATGGAAAGAAACATACACATCCTCTCTCTATCACTCGCACGCCACCCCCACCCTGCCCCCACCCCCCGCCACACACACACATTCCGCATCTCTCGCACAGACACACCTATAAATCTGGGGGGCTAATTTGCGTTTGCAGTTTTATATTTGGTGGATAGATTGTATTTTGTACGCAGCCAATCATGTGGCATTTTATAAAGTCCTGCATTGGAAATAAAACCAGTATGACTCCAGGGTAAAACAAGTCGGAATCCACACAAGACCTTCCATGGTTTATGCAGGGAAGGTCACATCTTAGCAAACGTAATAGAATTATTTGAGGAATGAAAAAGTTGATAGTGGAGAAAGGGATGTAGATGTCATGTACATGGACTTCAGTAAGGCGTTTGATGAGATAGACTGATGGAGAAGGTGAAGCCTCAGGGGTCCATGGTGTACTAGCTAGATGGATTAGAGAACTGGCTGGGCAACAGGAGGCAGAGTGTAGTAATGGAAGGGAGTTTCTCAAAATGGACAATTGTTCTGCGTGGTGTTTCACAGGATCCGTGCTGGGACCACTGTTTGTTATGATATACTGCATGATCTGAAGGAAGGTATAGGTGGTCTGATTAGCAAGTTTGCAGATGACAATAAGATTGGTAGAGTAGCAGAAGTTTGAGGGGACTGTCAGAGAACACAGCTGAATGTAGATAGATTGGAGAGTTGGGTAGGGAAAAGGAAGATGTGAGGTGATGCATTTTGGAAGATCCAATTCGAGAACGAAATATGCAGTAACTGGAAAAAGCCCTGGGGAAAATTGATAGACAGAGAAATCTGGGTGTTCAGGTCCATTGTTCGCTGAAAGTGGCAGGTCGATAGAATGATCAAGAAGGCATACAGCATACTTCCTTCCTGCATTCTAACAATTTAAGAAGTGGAGAACCACAGACCAGTTAACTCGTCACCAACAGGAGGGAATCTGTTTGTATCTATTTCGTACAAGTGTAGGCAGGCCGTATTACAGTTGTATAGGACTTTGGTTCGGTCACATTCGGAATACTGCGGACAGTTCTGGTTGCCACATTACTGAAAGGTTCTGGATGCTTTGGAAAGAGGGCAGAGGATTTTCACCAGAATGTTGCCTATTATGGTGAGAATGACATATAAAGAGAAGTTTGATAAATTAGGATTAATTTCATTAGAAAGATGGCGGTTGAGGGAGGACTTGATTGAGGTCTACAGAATCTTGAGAGATGTAAACAGGGTGGATAGCAAGAAGCTTTATCCCAGAGTGGGGGACTCAGTAACTCGGGGTCAGGAATTCAAGATGAAAGGGGAAAACTTTATTGGAGATATGCTCGAAAAGTTCTTTGCGCAGAGGGTGGTGGGTGGCTGGAATGTGTTGCCAGCTGAGGTAGTAGAGGTGGGGACGATAGCATAATTTAATATGAGGAAGCAGAGGCATACAGATCCTTAGAAACTAGGTGACAGATTTAGACAGAGGATCTGGATAGACACAGGCTTGGAGGGCTGAAGGGCGTGTTCCTGTTCTGTGATTTTCTTTGTTTATTGTAAATACTGGCGAAAAGTGTCTGTTGATACTTGAAAGAAAAATTAAATCAAGATCAAATGTGGCAAAGCGAATGTGTGGTTCCGAGAATGTATTGGAGAGAACAGAAAACTGACAAGGAGACGAAACAGTTACATTACATCTGTCTTCAAATAGGAAGATCCAGAAAATCCCCCAGAAATACCAGGTCACCACGGGATCTTTGTAACTAAAGATTAAAATAATTCATATACAGTTACGAGGTAGTATTTGGAAACAGAACTGGGATGAGGATTGATCAGTCTGACAGACCGATATAATTCAAACTGAAATTTCAGAGAAAACAGCAATACACATGTAGATTACAAAAGGGGCCACTGTATTTCTCTGTATTCACTTCGGAAGGTTCTAAATGCATTCAAATTATTAACGAAGGGAAGGAGTGGGAGAGTGGAGGACTACAGGCCAGTTAGTTGTTATCCACAGTAGGGAATCTGTTGCAACCTATTGTAACGAAGATCTTATTGGACACGGAGAAAGTAATAACAAATTTCAAGTGAATTGTTCTGCATTTATGAAAGGGAAGCTACAATTTACAATTTTTTTTCTTGAAGATATCTCTTGTATTTGTAAATACTGGCGAATCAGTGAATATGCTACAGTCAGATATTCAGGAGGAGTTTTAATCAGCACTCGCAGTAAGTTGGCAGAAAACATTCAAGCAAAATGTATTGGGAGGAACATATGCAAACAGAGGAAGGTAAGCACTGGAGAAACTATTGGAGCACATAGGTGGTGGTAGAAGGCTGTTTGTGTGACTAAAGCCTGGTGTACGCTGGTGTGCCACAGGTTTCAGTGCTGTCTCCCTTTAAACGCCTTCATTTAAAGGGAATCCGAATACAGATGAAGAATCAACTAGACTCAAAGTGTTAGCTTGATCTCTCTTTACGGACGTTGTCTGACTCACTGTTATCTCTAGCATTTGTTGGTTTCAGTGCAGATTTTGTTTCTGCAGTGATTTGCTCCTACTAGAAGTAAAGGTATTCTGCACGAGTAACACAGAGATTTGGGGAGACTGTACCTGTACAATTTTGATGTCGTGATCTAAGTAAAATATACTGATACACATATACTGAATGGACATTCTCCAGATTAATCTCTCAGATGGCACAATGGTCTGCTGAGGAGACTTGGTCTGAGATCAAGGTGGAAATTTGTGTTTGAAACTGGAGACGCTGATTGATTGTTATATGAGAATTTCACGTCTGTTTTACTTTGGAAAAGGAGGAGGCAGGTACAGAATTCAAGAAGATGGACTGGGAAGCTCTTGAACAGATTGATGTAAGATGTGAGCAGGGTTTGATGTATTGGCTGGTATAAAATTGGACCAATCCCCACGTCCAGATCAGTTACATCTCAGGCTGTTGTTGGAAACAAGGGATGAAAGGCGCTGATGCAAATGTTTAAAAAGAATCTGGTCACAGGTGAGGTGTCCGAGGACTGGAGAACACCCTTTATGGGAAGGGTTGTAGAGATAGAACAGGGAACTATACACCAGTGTGTTTCAGATCAGTGTTAAAGAAAATTTTGCACAAGATAGGTGGTATTAGAAGGCTGTTTGTGTGACTGGAGACCGGTGTCCCCTGATATACCACAGTGATCAGTGCTGTGTCCCTTATTACTTGTGGTATTCATAAATGGTGCAGGTGTGGATGTAGAGCTGGAGTGGGAGTGTGATAAGTAAGTCTGTGTTTGATACAAAGATTGACCGGGTGGTTGGCAGTGAGGCGGAAGGTCTTATGTTACAGTAAGATACAGATGGAATGGTCAGATGGGTGATTCAATGGCAGATGGAATGTAACTCTGATAACTGTGGTGATGCACTTTGGCAGAAGGAACTAAATGGGGAATACGCAATGACGTGTAGCATACAAGAAAGCTCATAGGGAGCTTTTCCACACATTCTTGAATGTGACGTGGGAGAATAAAAGGTTACGTAAGAAGTCAATGGAAGCAGTAGGCATAACCTTTACTCATCGAGGCATAGATTACAAGATCGATGTAGCACTATGGTGAGGCCAATATGGAATACAGAGTGAGTTCTGGGAGCCACATTACAGGGAAGTATGTGATTATTTTGGAGGGGGTGCAGAGATTCACCTGGATGTTTCCAATGATGGAGCATATCAGCTACGGAGAGAGGCTGGATAAGCTCGGATTGTTTAGTTTGAATGAGAGAAGGCTGAGGGGGACGTGATACAGAAGTATAAGATTACGAGGGACATGGATCGGGTAGATAGACAGCAGCTGTTTCTTTTAGTCAAATGGCCAAGAACAGGGGAGCACACGTTTAAAGGGAAGGATTTGAGGTTTAGAGATGATTCAGGGATTGTTTTTCACCCAGAGGGTCATGGGATCTAGAATGCACTTCCTCAGTGGGGGCAGTTATCATGGGTCACCTCACAACCATTAAAAATTAGTTGGACGAGCACTTGAATATCATGGCTATGGGACAGATGTAGGAAATTTGGAATAATATAAATCGTGCTGTAATTATGATGGTACAGAGTCTATGCTTCTGTGATTGTATGGCTGTGGAAGGTCAATCATTGAACAGCTTAAGACAGAAACTTTGGAAGAGTACATTACCAGGCGTGAAATGTAAAATCTACTCAACATACAATATACCAAGGTGAAATGTTGGAGAAGATAATTGTAGCTTCCTTACAGTCCAAAACCAACGAATGGACAACAGGAAAATGGCAGACTATGAAGCATCTACTTCAGTTCTGCCTTCATAATAGGATATTTAAAAAATGCTTCCAAACAATTCGAGGTCTACTGAGAAAGAAAGGAAATACAATCAAATCACTAAGTAAGCAGTTTTAGAGAAATTATTTGTACTGAAATCTGGTAAATTCCCATGGAATCATAATCTATATGTCTGATTCCTAAAGGAGGTGGCCTTGGGAATAATGGATACTCTGCTTGCCGTCTTCAAATTCCAGGTGATTGAGTTGACAGATTTGAGAGCAGCAAATGTAACCCCAGTATTTCAAAAGGAGGCAGGGAAACAGCAGGAAATTACCGTCTGCTTACTACCAAAGAAGCAGTCAGGACAATACAAGAGTCTATTAGAAAGAATGCTTTGCCAGGGAACTTTGAGAATTAAGTTAATTTGAAAGTAATGAACATGGATCAAGTCAATAGCAAATTATTGAAGCAATAGATGCTGTGAATTTGAATTTTCAGAATCATTTTTGATGATGTCCCAAGTGTAGTGTTGTGACAACGCTACTCCTTTAACAAGGTTATGCTGTCCTTGTTTTTTTTTCATAGCAGTCTTAAAAGCAGCGAATCCGAAGAGTCTGGGTTTGAAAACTTGGGACTGCTTTCAAGTCTAAAATTAAAACACATACAATGAGGAGCGAGCTATGCTAGATCCGGTCCTGTGTAATGAGACAGGAATAATTAATGACCTCATAGTTAGGGATCAACTTGGAAGGAATGATGACAGTATGGTTGAATTTAATACACATTTGGAGAGTGAAGATAAAATACCAGGGTACTATGCTAAAACGAAGGAGACTGCAACAGAATGGAGGGAGGACTTGGCAAAAGTCGACTGGAAACAAATACTTTATGGTGAGAGTTGAAGAGCAGTGGAGGATTTTCAAAGGATTTTTTCAAAGTCCTAAGCAAAAGTATATTCAGTGAAAAGGAAAGGGGCAGTCTGCCGTGGGTGTCTAAGCAAATACGTAAGGTTATCAAATTGATAGAGATGGAATGCACAGTGGCCAAGAACAGCAGGAACCAGAAGATGGTGAAAAGATTAAAGGTCAACAGAAAGCCACTAAAAAAGCTATAAAGTAAAGTAGGATAGAACACGAGAAAAAAAAATTAGGACAGAATATGAAGACAGATAGCAGATGATTCCCTAAATATATAAAATGAAAGTGAGTGGCTAACTTAAATGTTGGTCCTTGAGAGGATAAGAAGGAGCATTTAGTTATAGGATATGATGAAATGGCTGAGGCATTGAACAGGTATTTTGTATCAGTCTTCATAGTGAACGACACTAATAACATGCCAGTGATCGAGGAAGAAATGAAGATTCTAGATTAGAGTGGTGTGGGTAAAGCACAGCAGTTCAGCCAGCATCTGAGGGGCAGAATCATCGACGTTTCGAGCAAAAGCCTTTCATCAGGAATGCTCTGAACTGTTGTGCTTTACCAGCACCACTCTAATCTGGAACCTGGTTCCCAGCATCTGCAATCCTTGATTTTACCAAAGAGATGAAGGTAGGTGAGGACTTGTGAACAATCATTATTACAGAGGAGGTAGCATTGGGCAAGCAAATGGAGTAATGGAGCTAAGGTTAGATGTAATGTATCCCAAGGTACTAAAAAGATAGCAGGAGAAGTAACAAGTGCACTTGTGGTAATTTTCTACAATTTGCCGAACTCTGAGGCAGTCCCAGCAGATTGGAAAACAGCAAATGGGACGCCATTGTTTAAAAAGGCAGGTAGATAAAAATTGGGCAATTATAAACCAGTGAGCTTATTCTGAGCATTGCGGAGGATGCCTTGACTGTATTAACAAGGAAGAAATAGCAAGGTATTTTAATAGAAAACGGCCCATTGCACAGATGCAGCATGGGTTCCTGAAGGGCAGATCGTGCTTAACAAGTCTTTTGGAAATCTACGAAGACATTACGAGCAAGATAGACAACGAGGCAACAGTGGATGTGGGGTATCTAGGTTTCTAAAAGGCTTTGACAGGGTGCCCCATAGTAGGCGGTTGCATAAGATAAAGATGTATGGCGTTACGGCTGAAGTATTAACATGGATAAAAGATTGGTTTCAAAACGGGAAGCAAAGAGTGAGTATAAATGAGTGCTATCCCGGCTGGCAATCAGTGCTGAGTGGTGTGCCTCAGGGATCAGTGTTGGGGTTGCAATTATTCACAATTTATAAAGATGATGTGTAGTTGGGATCATGCGTAGTTGGACAAAGTTTGCAGATGGCACAAAGATGAGTGGCAGAGCAAAGTGTGCAGAGTACTTTGATACTTTGCAGAGGAAAATAGTTAAATTGCATGAATGGGTAAAGGTCTGGCAGATGGAATAAAATGTTAATAAATATGAAGTAATTTATTTTGTTAGGAATACCAGTAAAAAGGATTATTACTTGAATTGTAAAAAGATGCAGCATGCTGCTGTGCAGAGGGACCTGGGTGTCCTTGTTCATGAACCACAGAAGGTTGATGTGCAGGTACATCAAGTAATTAGGAAGGTAAATGGTATTTCGTTCTTCATTGCAAAAGGGGTTGAATTTAAAAGCAGGAAGGTTATGTTACAGCTGTACAGGGTGCTGGTGAGGTCATACCTGGAGTATTGTGAGCAGTCTTGGCCTCCTTCCTTGCAAAGCGATGTACTGGCAGTGGAGGTGGTGCAGAGGCAATTCACTCTGGTGAATCTGGAGTTGAGGGGGTTGTCTTATGAGCAGAGACAGAGTAGATCAGCATTATATTCATTGGAATTTATAAGAATGAGTGGAGGATCTTATAGAAACATAAAAAATATTATGAAGGGAACAGGTAAGAAAAAAGTAGAGAGGATGGTTCCACTGGCAGGTGAAGCGAGGACAAGATGGAATAACCTCATTATTAGAGGGAGCGGATTTAAGATTGAATTGAGAAAGAATCTCTTCACCAGAGGCTTGTAATTATATGGAACTCCCTGCCCAGTGACGTAGTTGACAGTACTTCAGTAAATGTTTTTCCAGCTGAGATAGATATGTTTTGAACAATGAAGTAAATTACGGATACAGTGAGAGTGCAGGTAAGTGGATTTGGGTCCACGAGTCGATTAGCTTTGATGTTACAGAATGGCTGAGCAGGTTAGAAGGACCAGGTGACCCACCGCTGCTCCTAGTCCTTCTGTTGTTATGAAAGGGAAGTGGCCAGTTCTCCCAGCGCAGACCCTCTGCTTTGATTTGCGTGGACTGATCTTTCACAGACTGGCTGTTTACTGAAAGCAGGCAGCCAGTTGTGAAGCTATCAGGCCAAAGAAGAAGGTCCATGCTGATCCCACCCCCCCTCCCCCTCTCCCTCTCCCTCTCCCTCTCCCTCTCCCTCTCCCTCTCCCTCTCCCCTCTGATATCTCTCCTGGAAGAACCTGGGTTTGATGTTTCCTTTCGAATTTTCCATGGGGTAGTTTATGGGGATTGTTTCAAGTACTTCGAACAACACCTTAGATTAGTTAGATACAGATTACTTACAGTGTGAAAATATGCCCATTGGCTCAACAAGTCCACACCAACCCCCCAAAGAGCAACCGATCCAGATCCATTTGCCTACATTTACCCCTTCACCGAACACTACGCGCAATTTAGCATGACCAATTCAGCTAACCGGCGCATTTTTGGACTGTGCGAGGAAACCGGAGCGCCCGGAGGAAGCCCACAGAGACACGGGGAGAATGTGCAAACTCCACACAGACAGTTGCCTGAGGCAGGACTTGAACCCGGGTCCCTGGCGCTGTGAGGCAGCAGTGCTAACCACTATGCCACGTTACCACCCAATGGCTTCCAACCATTTTCAGATTCTCAGTTGAGAAGTGGAGTGCTCCTGAAGACCAGAAAGCTTCACCTGGAAGATTAGTTGAGTAGCCAACTTTTAATATATTTTTAATATTTATTTACAAAACTTTAAAATGACAAAAGCTGGGAAATGTCACTTTAGTTCTACTTACTGTGGAACGAGTAGCATGGATATGGCTTCTAATTGGCTGCCTCTTGGTCTTGTCATCCCTGATCATATTACACAGTAATGCCCTACATTTTTGCCGGCTGGATTGAAAGTCAGTTCTTGGTCTTCCCATGTACCCACTCCTTATGAATTTAATTTGCTAACATCATTAAGTTAGGATAATCTGTTGGGTTTTCGGATAGGTTGTTATTCTGCATGCTATTCTCTTCTGTTTGTGTTTTATTCCGTTACCTTGAAAATAATTTCTGTTTTATTTAAAACTAAGTGGCTTGACCAGCAGCGTCACTCCTGGAATATCTGCCTTACACCTGCTTAAGGCAACAAGCAAAGTTTGAGTCTGTACTACTTCCTTGAAATGACTCGAGGTGCTCTGTCCTGGCCCATAACAGTGTGCCACAGTGAGATATAATATACTGGCATGGGTTGAGAATGGTAGACAGCTGAAAGAAAAAGTGAGTCAGAATAAACAGCTCCTTTTTTGGGATGGAAAGCAATTGGGAACAGGATTATCCCGGAATTGATGTTTGGCTCCCATCTATTCAGGAAGCAGATTAAACATCTGCGCGAGGGTACTAAATGTAATCTTTCAAAATCTGCTGATGGCACCAAACTGAGAATTGATTGGGTGAGGCGGATGTAAAGAAGTTCAAGGTAATTGAGACACGTGGAGGGAATGGGCAAACACGTGGCAGATGAACAGCAATGTGGATGGACGGAACACTGAATATTTTGGTTGGAAAAATATAATATCAGGCCAGTATTCCAAAAGGAATTGAAGTGAAAATGTTGATCTGTGAAGATACTAACATGCATAATTTTGTTGACTTCTTCACCGAACTCTGAGTCCATTCACAGCAGTGAACTCTGAAGCCAGACGTCAATACTGGGATTGGTATTGGCATGCTGCCCCGTGTACATAGACTCACGAAGTGAGTATATGTAACATTGAAAAGGATCTGGATCTCCCTGTACACCAGTCACTCAAAGCATTATTGGAGCAACTGAAAGCAGTTAGGAAGGTAAATGATGTGTTGACCTTCATTTCCAGGGGAATTTGAGTCCAGGCATAAGGGTATCTTATTACAGCTCTACCTGACCTTGGTGAGACACCATCTCGAACATTGTGCAGTATTGTGTGCAGTATTGGTCTCCTTACCAAATAAAGGACAAACCTGACATTGAGGGAGAGCAGCAAAGAATGACCAGACTGATCTCTAGGATGACAAACTTGTTGTGGGAGCAGAGTTTGGGGCGACTGAGTCTGTATTCCATGTGGTTTAGGAAAATGAGTGGAGATCTCAGTGAGATATATAATACTCTGACAGGGCGAGATATATTGGAAACAGGGATGATAATTCACCTGGCTGGGACGTCTAAAACAAGCGGCCAAAGTATTAGGAAGAGTCAGGGCATACTGCATTGAGATGAGAATAAATGTCTGAACTCAGAGACTGGTGAATCTGGGAATTCTATGTGACACAAGCCTGTGGAAGCCAAGACACTGAATTTCGTTAAGTATTTCTTGACACTAAAGGGACGAGGTTGCAGCAGAGGTTTGGTGTGGGGAGAAAGGATCAACCATCATTATATTGAATGGGAAAGCAAAATTGATGGACTGAAGTTCCTAATTCATATTGTTCCAATAATTAGTCACTTCAAAGGATATACAGTGAGCAATGTTTGTGAAAAAAAATTGAAGATATGTTAGACCAAAAACTAGAATGGGGGAGGCTCAATGTGTTGAATGACCAACTCCTTTCCTACTGTTTCTGTGCAGTCTGTGGAAAAACGCTGTATTTGTGTCACAAGCTCTCAGCTGTTAGGAAGGAGGCATCTGCTGGATCAACAGGACTGTGTTTCCCATTCCCTTTTCTGATACCGACACTGGTGCTGGGTGTTCTGTCCAATTTTATTCATTAAGGGCTCGGAACAGTTTGATACAATAGAATACCTTGCTTGGCAATTTAGAGACCGTTGAAGAGTTTGCTACATGTCTGTTGTCTGGAGGCACTTTTCGGCCAGAACAGGAAAACAGGGGAGATTCACTCCCTGAAAGTACATTGGGAAGGCAATTGGTGTTTGTAATCGACATTGGCTTCAAGGTTACTGTTACTGACAGCAGATTTTAGATTTCGATATCTTATTAGTTGATGTTAACTTCCACCAGCTGCCAGAGCATTAGCCTGGTCGGGATTGGTAATCCAGTGACATTTCCACAACAGCACCATCTCCACATGGGGACCAATCGGAAACCACACTGAGCAGATAATTTCTGTGCTGCTTGACAGCTCTGTCAAGAATAACTCACACCATTTTGTCTATCGTGATGGGACTGAGGGGGTGGTAAATGGTCAGATTGTAATTATTCTTCACTTAAGGAACTGGACATAGTTGAGGAATTTTCCACGTTGTCAGGGAGATGTCAGAGTTGGAGCTAGTATGAAACAGTTTCCCTTGGGACACGGCTTGTTATGCAGCACAGTCTTCAGTCCTATTACCGAAATGGTGTCAGGGCCCATTGCCTTTTTCGTACCTACTATGTTTCTTCATGTGAGGTCAGCGATCGAATTGGTTGGAGACTGGCATCTGTGATCCTGTGGGCATCATCTAAGGAACACTTCTGGCTGAGGATGGTGCAGACATTTCATACTATCTTTTACACTGATGTGCAGCAAAGTTCCATTCTTTCGGGGAATGGCAAAGTAATAACCTAGTGGTATTGAGCTGTTAGTCTAGCGACCCAAGCAATGCACATGTGACCTGAGTTCAAATACTGCCACAGCAAAATGGTGGAATTCAAATCCAATAAATATTTGGAATTAAGAGTCTAATGATGATCATGAAACAGTTGCTGATTGTGTGGGAAACCCATCTTGTTCGCAGATGCCCTTTCGGGAAAGAAACTGCCGTTCATTCCTGCGCTGGCCTACTTGTACCTCCAGACCCACAGCAATGAGTTTGACTCTTAACTACCCTCCGGGCAATAAATGATGACCTACCCAGCGACACAATCCGCTTCTTTCGTCAGTTGTTTCATAATTCAACTCCATTTCTAACTGGCTGTGGCAGGACTGCAAAGCTTCGATCTGATCTATTTGCTTTGTGATCATTTCGTCCTCTCTATCAGATGTTAGTCCTGCTGTTTGCAATGTATGTGAGTAGTCAAGTGTGGTAGATTTAAAAGGGGTGTCATCAGTTTTAGGTCCACACGGTTCTGACCCTGGTATGTTCACCTACACTCGTGACTGAAACATCATTCAGCTTAATGGGAACAATGGACTGAGGAATTTTCCTGGGAAAAAAGTTACAGATTGTAACTCAGTACAATTCTCCTTCTGTCCAAATGTGATCTACACTATTACATGAATTCCTGGGTTTGAGCTGCAACTTCTGCAATGCAATTCTGCTGCCTGTCGCCCAATTCATACCGAGACCCATTGACCCGTACCCTGCGAGGTACTCTGGTTTCTGATCTGGTAGCACTTCCATATTCATATTCTCAATCCTCTGAGCGTTTGTTTATTGTGTCACACCTCTTACTTGTCATGTTTTTCAAAACTCCAAACATATTCCGTGAGGTATCACTATGGCTCAGTGTTTCGTGCTGCTGCCTCATAGCGCTAGGGACCCAGGTTCGATTCCATCCTCTAGCGACTGTCTTTATGGAGCTAGCGCATTCTCCGTGTGGGATTCTTCTGAGTGCTTTGGTTCCCTCCCACAAACCAAAAATTTCCAGGTTAGGTGCATTAGTCAGGGGTAAATATAGGATAAGAAAATGGGTGTGCTTGGTTTACTCTTCAGAGGATTGGTGCGGACTTGTTGGGCTGAAGGGCCTGTTTCCACAGTGTAGCGATTCGAATTCTAACATTCATCTGAATGTTTTCCCATGCAGTTATGCCACTTTCGGTGTTTAACTTGAATGTGCTTCACTCTGCTTCTCTCCATGACTTTCATTAAGAACTCTGTCGTGTCAATGATTCCAGTCGTATGTAGTTTCAGAACCAAGATATTTGTGCATCTTTTGTTATTTTACACTTCCCAGTGTACGGCAATCCAAGTGGGTCAGGACTTTTGAGCAGCTTTGACATGTACCTTTGAACATGATCAAAACCAGAAATTTCAGGAGAGACTCAGCAGGTCTGGCAGCATCTGTGCAGACAGAGAAACACAGCTAGCATTTCAAGTCCAGCGTGGCTCTTGTTCAGAACTGAAAAGTGCTGCTTAATGCCTTGGCAAAAGTGGATGAGGGATGATAGGAAACAGAGCATGTGGAGACGCAATGGCACAGAGGAATGGGTTTTTAATTGTGGTGAAAAAGAAACAGATATAAAATTGGTGTAAATTAAAGTGTAGATGGCAGACATGGGTTGTCTCTATTGAGTGCAGGATAAACAAGACACAGATGAGATCATTGGGAGGCCAGGAAGTAGAATATATGAAAAATGGAGGACAGCCATAATGGAGTCAGGCTGTAAATTTGGAATTGTGTATTAACTCCTGCAGGCTGTAATACATCAAAGTGTATAGTGAGGTGTTACTCGAGCTTGGGCGGTGTTTCATTGGAATATTGCAGCAGCTCAGGACCGAAATCTTAGGATGAGAACAAGGTCAGTTATTGAAATGAGAAGCAATGAGAGGCTCAGGGTCATTCCTACAGAGTGAAAATGGTCCTCGAACAAGCCTCTGTTTGACCTTCACAATGTAAAGGAGACAGCATTGTGAGCAGCAATGACAGGAGACCGGATTGATAGAGTAAAAGGGAAATGCTACTTCACCTGGAAGGTGTGTTTGGGGTCTTGGACAGTGAGGATGGAAGAGGTGAATGGGCATGTGTTGCAGCTTCTGTAATTGCATGGGAATGTGTCATGGTGAGTTGGGAAGTGTTCGGGATGATGGAGGGTGTTACAGAAGAAATGGTCTCTGTGAAATGCTGTCAGTGGAACGCGAGAGGAAGATATGTTTGATAGTGCTGTCCCATTGGAGATGGTGGAATAGTGGAAGATGATTCTGTGAATGTGGATTCTAGTACAGTAGAAGTGAGGACGAGAGGAGATCTATCATTGTTCTGGTAAGGAGGGGACGGAGTGAGGACAGAAGCGTGTGAGATGGGATAGTCATAGCTGAAGGTCCTGTCCACCGGAATTAGCGGATTTCTGATTTGATGAAAAAGGAGGTCACATCACAGGCAGTTCACTGGAATGTGGCGTCATCAAACGGAAACAACAGATACGGAGAAACTGGGAGAATGGAGTCAGCCTCCGCTGATCATGTGTACAACTACATGCAGAAGTCCCCCCTGAATGATTGAAAAGAACCAGACATCTAAATTGATGCTTTCTGTCTCACATCTGATCTGAAGCAGGATGTGGAAGTAGACCCAGAGGAAGGTCAGTGGGTATACCTGGGCAGACATTCAAGCAGATATCTAATAACGCTCAGAAATTGTTGTTTCTGTTCAAAAAGAAGGACTCGATTAGAAGATGTACCACCCATGGTTGACAAGGATACTATGATGAGCATTAGTGTAGGGCCAGATTTAGGATGTTTATTTCAGGAGTCACAAGCAGATGCTGGGCATGACTTCAACTGTGCTTCCTGAATGCCCCCCCCCCCCCCGAGAAACCCCTGTCATTGCTGTTCCATCCTTTTCCCTGCTCCTCTCCCCTTCCTGATTCTAGGTTCTCAATCTCAAATTACAGAGCACTGGCATCAATCTGCGTTTTGTGCTGCCACCTTGCCTCTTGTCTAAGTGTGGCCTGGCCTCTTCATTCATGCTGTCTTAGACCTCCCACTCACATCTCACTCCGGAAAGTTTCATTCTTGGGAGTAAACCGTATTGGAAACACTATTCTCCCTTTGCACTGAATTCACATTGTGATCCCAAATCCACAAAGTACACCCAGCCTTCATCTCACTCTGCTAAAGGTTCATGCTGAGCGTATGGTATAATAATTCTTTTTTTTTACATAGAACTGGCCAAAGATACGTTTTCCCTGTAGAGATCATCACCCCCTTTAAACAAAGGAATTTGTTTGCTTGACGTCTTATTAGCACTAGTAAGAGTTGCAAGCTGCCTTAGTATTGTAACATGGAGAAAAACAAATCACATTATGAAGTTTGGGCTGAGTGTTGTTTTCCTGTCATTTTTAATACTCTTACAAATTTGCAGTGCTTATCGTTAAATGCTTGCTCTTGAATCTAGAATCAGATGGAGTGTTGAGGGGTGACATTCTAGAAGTTTTAATATCATGGGAGGCATGGATAGGGGGAATAGCCAAGGTCTTTTTGAGAGGATAGGAGAGTCCAAACATAGATGACGTCGCTTTATGGTTAAAAGGAGGAAATTTAAAAGGGACAAATGGACAACATTTTCACACAGAGGGCAATTTGCTTATGGAATGAGCTGCTAGATGAAGATACAAGAACAGCTACAACATTCAAAATACATTTGGATAAACATATAAATGGAAAATGTTCAGAAGCATATGGGCCAAATGCAAGCAGATGAGACTAGTTTAGTTTGGAAAGCTTGGTCAGCATGGATAAGTTGGACCAAAGGGTTTGGTTGTGCGCGATATGACTTTATGAATCTTGAAAGCAAGGAAAAAGGGGAAGAAAGGATATGATGTAAGAAAACTGGCAAGAAATATAAAAGCAAGCAGCGCAAGCTTTTCTCTGTATAGAAAGAAAGTTCAAGATGAATGTATGCCCTTTGGTAGAAATGAAGTCAGGAGGACGTTTGGAGTGTATGCCTAGACGGAACAGACAGATAATTTACACCAGAATTTTATATCATTCCTCACATTAGAAGGCACTGTAAGTATTTCAATGATATAATCAAAATAGCAATAGGAGGGAAGTTCTTGAACTGCCTCTCACAAAAGGAACAAGGCTTTTTAATAAACAGATAAGAGTAAGGGTACGCAGGTCAGCAGTAATTCACAGTTGGTTTTAAAAGCGGTGGTTACAGACTGACTGGTGTTCCTGTGAGAAATATTTCATAACTCCTTGGATTGCAGGAATGTTCCAGTGAAACTGGAGACCCTACAATGTGGCGCCTCTTTTCAAGAAAACAGCGAGACAGAAAGCAGTAACCATTTAGCCTCAACATTATTGTTGGGAATCTGCTCGTGTCTGTTATTAAGGAAGGAATTGCAGGGCATTTAGAAAAGCCTCACGCACGGTCAACATGGTTTTGTGAAAGGCGATCTATATTTTGCCTGTGAAATCATGCAAAGTTTTTTTTTCTGGAGATCCCTGAGAATGTAACAAGCGGACATGATAAAGTGGATCTCGTAGAAACGAGGCTTTCTCGAGATTTTTCATAAGGTTTCACGAAATAAAACTTGCTACACAAGACAGAAGCTCATAATTTGACAGTTAATATATTAACATGGGATGACGGTTGGTTAACACATAGAAATCGGACTGTCAGGGTTAATGGATCTTCCTGATGAAATATATCTGTATCACAAATATCAGTCCGATGCAAGATTTAGTTACAATCTATACTGAAAGCCGGAGCTGAGTGCAATATATATCCCAGTTTGAGGATGACACTGAGAACCAAAAGGCTGGCTGTGACTTAATGAAGAGGACACCCACAAAAGGAATAGTGCAAAGGGATGGGATTGTTTTTGTGGCTGAAACATAACGTCAGCATGCTGATGCAGCAAATAACTAGCTTGGTTCATTAGGCGGGTTCCTGGAATGAAAGGGATTAATTATTGAGTACATCTAAAATGGTGAGGCATTTCTTCAATGTAGTTGAAATGAATGTGGACGATATTACTGAAACGGACAAGATGCAGAGGGGGCTTGACAAGTTAGCTTTCGAGAATGTGGATCAATTCCAGGGCAGAGTGTCGAACTCACGGTTGTAGATTCAGAATAAGGGTTATCCATTTCAAACTAAGATGCAAAGAAACATGTTCTTTCAGAAGGTAGTGAATTGCCTGGAATTCCCTAACCCAGAGGTTGTGGAGACTGGGTCACTGAATGTATTTACAGACTGGCTGGATTGGGTTTTGACATATCAGCGAGTTGAGGGATACAAGGGGTTAGCGGGAAAGTAGAGTTGAGCCCTGAAGTAGATCAGCCATGTCCTTATTAAATGACAGTGCAGGCTTGAGGGGCCGAATAGTCTGCTCCTGTTTCTATTTCTTACATTCTTATGTTATTCTCCTGGAAAGTTGTTGGTTATTTTCCTGAAAATGGTGTTATACAATGTTGCATTAAGGGAGAGCAGAGATTTATTTGAGCTAACGCTGGATGCGGGTACAGGGCTGTATTCACAGCGAATCTGGATCTGTAACAAGACCCACATCTGGAGCAGAAGTTAGAGACGGGAAGCCTGAAAAGAGAGATTGGGGTGCGGGTCAATACCTGGCACAGCCTGGATTTTCCAATTACATTTCCCAAACTACATCTAACCATCGGGGTGGCCTCGATTTGCCCCTGTGTAGAGGGTCCGAAGGTCTGAATGGAACAACAGAACATAGGGCTGAGGGACACGAGTGGGACATTCGGCCCTTTGACACTATTCCACCAGTTAATAAGGTCGTGGCTCATCTCATTGTGGTCCCAGCTGCACTTTTCTCTCCATGAAGCATTATCCCTGATTCACCTGTCTAAGGAAAATCAGATGTAGCCAGCCTCGATATAATATAAAGCTTCAGCGATCCCATACTTCTGGGAAGGAGAATTCCTACGTGATTAAATCCCCACTTTGTGAATTTCTCCTCACTCCGGTTCTGATGAGGTTGGAGGGTGTCATTGTTTTTTTTTTCTAGTCCCACTCCTTCACTACCCACGTCACATTTTAAATGTGACCAGATTGGTGATATGGCCGATGATAAAAGTCTTAGACTAGGTCTGGTTCAGTGATAAGAACTAGTCAAGCAGATTTCTTTAGTCAGACACAAGTAATGTGTATAACTAATGGAGGAGCATGGTTGATCTGTGTTTCACACTGCTGCCTCACATCTCCAAGGAGCTGGGTTCAATTCCAACCTCGGGCGTCCTGTATGTGGAGATTGAACATTCTCCCTGTGTCTGTGTGGGTTTCCTCCTAGTGTTCCAGTTTCCTTCCACTGTCCAAAAATGTGCAGATAGAGTGGATTGGCCATGCTAATTTGCCCATAGTGCTCAGGGATGTGTATGTTAGGTGAGTTAGTCTTGCGAAATGCAGGGTTACAGAGATAGGATGGGGGGCAGGTCTGGCTGGGCTGCTGTTCGGTGGGTCAGTGTGGATCTGATGGGTAGAATGCCCACGGTTGAGGTTCTAGAACAATGGCAAGAAGTTTGGACTATACAAATACGCAGTCGATATCTCCCTGATACACTCTGCTGAAGGTTTTGTATGTTTCAGTAAGATCACCTCTCTTTCTCTGAGTAACCATAATATAAGGCCTTCATCCTGGAATACATGAAGTGAAACATCGCTGAACTGCTTCCAATACAATTATATCCAACCTCAGGGAAATAGACAAAAATTAACCTCACACCCCAGGTGAGGCATTTTTTTTTGTTTTCTCAGTGCTATGAGTTTTTGGAACTCTCTTCCCCGCAGACAATTGGAGGCAGAGATATTGAATATCGTTGAGGCACAGACGGAAGATTCATGAGTAACAACAGAGTCAAGGATTTTCAGGAAATGGGCTGGAATGTGCAGCATGGGGAAATATTGACAATCGTACAAAATGACACTGCTTCACAACATCCGGCAAAACGAGATGGTAATCTAGAAAACATTTTAAAATGCTAACAGTGATAGAGCAGAGTTCCAAGGGACCATAAGAATGCTCTGTCATTAGAGAGAGACCACTTGCGGTCGTTTAAGCTGAGGGTCACCACACCTCTGGTGATGGGTTGAGGGTGAGACAGCGTCCCCATCCGTCAGTGTGGTGAATTGAACCGGCGCTGTTGGCCTCCATCTTCATCGCAAACCAGCTGTCCAGCCAACTGAGTGGGAGACAGTGTAACTGTTACAGACAGAAACAGTCACAGACAAAGGGCAAGAGAAACTTTCATAACAAGGAAAAAGGTACAATTCAGATAACAGTCAAAATAACGACTGAGGGTAAAAACGTCATTTGCAAGAAATTGTATATTATAATGAGACAAGTATTTCAAATCTGTGTTTGGCTGAATACGGTAAGGTGAGAAACTGAAATAACCAGAATTATGAAGTGTGATTGGATATCGATAACCATAAAATCCGTGTAGATTTTTGATTGGTCTGTGTAAAATGTGTTTACCATTACATAGATGGAGAAAGCTGATGGAATATATTGTTGGGAGAGTGCGGCCCCTTGGGAAATGCCCTCGAGCAGGCGCTTGAAGAAAACCAGGGTAAAAGTGCCTGAGTGTTGTCTGCTCAGTGACAGGAACCCAGGGGGTTGAATGACTGGAAATTAATGTGACATGGAACTGAGAAAAGCATCAGATCAGCCACAATCTTCTTAAATGCTAGAATGCGTCTGAAGGGCTCAATGGCCTCATGGTTGATTTGAATTGCATGTGATTTGAAAAATTTACAACTTTGTTCCTTCCCCTTCTGTGTTACATGCTGGGGCATTGACATTTTCCTGAAAATGGGAATTATTTGGAACACTAACTTGAACATTCCAAAATCAGCATTCTTCAGAATATTCTATCATGGGAGTATTGCAAAGGCGAGAGAGAGAGAGAGAGAGAGAGAGAGAGAGAGAGAGAAGGCTTTGCATGCAGTCGTGAGAGTTGTGGGCCATGAATCGTGTTCGGCTGTCGGTGCTATAACAGATATACAGTGAGTGTGAGGGAGCAGGGAGAATACAGTGACCCTTATCCTGACAGAGTGGGGAAGGTTATTAAAGCTTGTCCTATATTGCTGAACATTTCTTCAGACCGCAGATACTGCACTGAGCTGGTTGGTGAGCTCAGCCCATGCTTGGTGGGTCTGGTGGTGTGGCCCGTCTGGGAAGAGAATGGTCCCCCTCTGTATTGGCCATCCACCAGGAGTTCCGTGTCCCTGTCGACAAACCGTGGTGTAATTGCCCCATATCTGCCATGCTCGGGGTAAACTGTGCAGGGCAGCTCCAAATTGAGAGAGCTCAATCGTGTATCCATTAGCTTTAAAAGATGGCACCAGTGCCAGGGATCATGGAATATCGGGGGATTCGGGCGATCGTGAGTAACTCCAGCCATGATGGGTGGGATCGGGTTGGCATTGAATGACAGGGACACCATGGGGTGGCTGGGTAGTTAATGAGGTGAGTTCGATACGATAATACCAGGAAACTAGCTCACCCTAGTGCAGACAAACCATCTGTCACACTCATTGAAAAACATACAAAGATAAATTACTGTTATATGCAGCCCAATGATTCAGAGACTCTGCTGTGCCCACTTTCAGCTACAGAGCTGTAGAACAAATGCTCATTCAAAACTGTCCATCATCTGAACTCACACCAATATCCGGTTCACCCATCAATCCTGGGAATATTGACTCATGTTGCAGGGTACTGTCAAAATAACTTCAAATCAGTATGCTGAAACGTGTGATCTTCAATGAAATATTCTCTCATTCTCCCTCCCTCTTTTTCCCAAAATTCTTTTGTTTGTTGTTATTTAAACTGATTTCCTCACCATCTCTCCCCGGCAGTGATTTTCATACACACAGCACCCGTTGTCATGGCACAATGGAGATATGGAGCTGTAAATGGATGAGAGCTGCACATCCTTTCACTTCCAGTATGGGCTGCAAGCTTCCCCACGCTGGGCAGTGATCTAACACAGTGTTACTGAACAATGCACGGGGGTGGTGTGCACAGATCTACATGATGGGAGGGCAACTGCTCCCGGTTTACCGACCAATTCACTGCTTGTCACTGTACAGCTACCCACACTGATCAGAAACCTGTTTATAAAGCAAGACACTGGTGTGGGCTGCATATCACCCCATGCTGGACAGATCGTTTCATCTGGGTTATTGAATCCATGCACCTGTGTGGTCCGTGCTGGTCCCCATGTTGGACAGATAGCCAGTAACATGGTGAGACTTATGCAGTTTTCCATCCTGGAGAGATTGCTGGGTTGTACTGGGCCTCGTCTGCACAGTGCTCCATCCTAGACAAATTGCTGGGTTGTCCTGAGCCGGGTCTGTACAATGCTCCATCCTGAACAGATTGCTGTGTTGTTCTGAGCCTGGTCTGCACGGTGCTCTGTGCTGAGCAGTTATCTTATCTAGGTTTATACGTGTCTGGGCTGGATCTGTGAAGTGGATTGAGTATCCGGTATAATTCTTTAACGATCTATCACTCCTTCAGCTCGGCGCAGTCCGCTGTTAAACCCCGTATTTCTGCAACATGTTGTCCATTAAGTAATTATCAAATTAAAACATGAATATCTGTCCTTCTTGCGATGCACATGAGCAGACATACCTGAAAATATATGAGGAAGGTTGTCTCAACCCGAACGTTTTCTTATTTTAAAAGTAAGTATGAGATGTTCTGTTTCAGATGCAATTCGCTTGGTCAAAATATTCGACATTCATCAAAATACAATATATTCAAACATCGTCGATAAAATACAACAAAAGCAGGAGCAACTTGTAATAACTTAATTCTATTGGAAAACATAACAGAATAATACATTATTTAACTACTACAAAGTAACTACTCCAAAATGGCAGCATCCAATAAACACCCACTTTTCACAAAACTAATTCAGGAAAGAGATTGTCTCACATGCAGTTCTCCAATCCAGGAGGAACGAACATCAAAAGACAATTCTAAGAGAAATATCACAGCGAGAGTGCAGCAATCGGGAGAGATTTCCTGCCTTCCAACCCTACTGAGACCCCAGCAATAACTGGCAAAAGGTAAAACTATAAATCCTGCTTCTAGGAGAGCTTGGCCATCACTCCACAGTACCAGGCTGCAGCTTCAAAGACCACAAGGAATAGAGTGTATCTACGCCGTCTATGGCACTGCAGGAGCCTCTCAAAAATGCCTAATCCCACCGAAGCCGTTAAATGATGGTAAGATAAATGTCAAAGTTAAACATGAATAAATAAAACGAAAGCTTGCAGCAGGCCTGGTGATCAGTCATAGACGGTCTGGGGAACCCAGCAATTCCTACCCTGCCAAAACACAGTAGAATCATCGAGCTTGTGAAGAGAAAGCATCATCTACTCCGTCACCTCGAACTTTACAATTGGAGATGTGCCTTTCACCCAATAGTCAGCGATGTCAATACCCCACCCAGACTAAGTATTATTGTGATCTATAAGGGATGCAGTGAAATGGGTTAACTGGAGCTGTTGGTTCAGTGACTATGTTGGTCAGTCTCCATGGACCCTAACTGTGTCACTGGAGAGTTTCCCTCTTCCATAATTAAGAGGCTTCTTTGAACCTGTTGTCCCGTAGTATCAGGGGCAGCGTGATCCTCAACATGATAGGGATAGCAGCTCCAGAGAGAGGGCGAGGAAGTGAATCAGCACAAGAGACTGAAATGTTCCGTCAATGGATCAGAATCTGAGAATATTACATTGGAATGTCACTACAATGAACGGGAGTTTATCTTTGGGTCTTTACTGGCTTTCTCAGGATTGGCCATCGTTAGAGTTGCGGATCGAAGCCGTACTGAGGATTATCCAAGCTGGTTACTACCCCATACTCGCTATTCTTGGTGTTCCTGGTAAGTCTGTCCCTGTCAATTCTATCAACTATGGTGAAAATCATTGCTAATTCTGTTATTTATATTTCGCAAAGACGTAGAGTATTTTATTCAGTTTCAGTCACAAACTCCACTTCCTTTAAATTAATTTCAGACTCTTCACTCATAAACATCTCAGAAGGAACATGACTGTTCACAACCTCAACCTGACTTTTGCCCTGAACTGTTTTATGTCTCGGTATTCCCTCTGTCATCGAATCTGCCCACACTCAACTCGATAATATCCCCAGTCTCGACTTTTGCCTCAATGCTGTTGCTGAATTAAACATCATCTAGCCCTTTGTTAACTTCAGAATTTATGGGTCCTGTTGTATTCTGACTGCGCTACCCGTGACAAATATTTTGACCACAAACATGTTACCATCACTATAGGTACTTTACAACAGGTACTCTGTATGAGTTTCATAATGTCACTGCACGTTTAATTCAAATGCAAAAGTGATGACTCTAAAGGCTTTGTTTGAAATCCTACCACAGCCGATGACTGAACTTAGAGTCGAATGACAAAACTTGGAATGAAATTTCACTGATGGAAAAAATAAACAATCAGGATTTCTTTTAATATTTCACTGATAGCCTTTGGTAAAGAAACTTAACATTATTGCCCCGGTCTGGACTAAGGGCGACTTCAGTTCCACAATAAAATGGTTGGCTCCATGTTGTCTTGACAAATGGCCTCACAGTCAATGGCAATTAGGATGGATAACACATGCTGCCCTTGCCAGTGGTGCTGACATACCATGAAACAACAACATTAAAGGTGAAATAAACCAAGGAAATGTGGATCATGGAGATCTGAAATAAAATTCTCTAGTGTCCAGAGAGAGAGAGAGAGAGACAAAGGAAAAGAAAACAAAAGGATTGCTGATGATGGACTTGAAGGAAAATAGAATGGGAAGCTATTTTAACATTCCTGACTTTCCCATATTCCTAAATATCACGTCCATTTCGGTATGTCCCTGAATAAAGTGAGTTATGTTCCCTCTGTCTCTCTTCTCTGAGTGTGGTGATGTATTCCATTGGCAATACTGGTGCTGTCCTGACAGTTGCTGAAATACAGAAAAGGGTAATGTTAAAGTGTCAAATGCTTCTTTGGAGAGAGGAACTGTTACTGTGGGTCTTTACAGAGATGCAACAGCTTTCTCAGCCAGGAAGAGAAACTAAGGAGAGGGAGCCATTTTCAACACTGAATGGGTGCAGCATGTGTGTGGGGCATTGACTTGCTGCTGTCATTCGAAAGTCAATGGAGTTTCTGTGGATGGTGTTCTCAGGTTTGTTTTGTCAGCTGCTGAGTTCGTTCAGGGAGACCCGAGGGTCTGGTGACTGCACTCTGGACACTGCATTTACAGAGTGTCTGGGCCCATGGTAAACAAATGGAGCGAAGACTACACAGAGGGGAAGCTCTGGAAACAAGGAGGAGCAAAGTACTGCACTTTCCTTCTTGGGATTTCCAGGAACATTTGTCTAAATTGGATCCATTGAGGTGTAAAGTGAAACCAGCTTGTATCAAACATGAGGTCCTGACTGAGCTGTGTGCTTCCTTCAGTATAACCTGTAGCCTCACTCCAGGGACAGGACTGTGCTGACTCTCACTATGAATTTACCTGTTTTAATTCTGGAACTTTCCAGGCAGGAGTGGGTAATGTATCCACCATCTCTGAAGTGTAGTCCTCCGATGTTTAACGAGCTGACAGAAGCCATCTGCCTGCTGAGAGGAATGCATTGGTTCCATCTCCACAGGAGAAGGTACAGAAACCAACTTCCAGATATACAAGAGAGAAGGGGGACTGGTGAAAATGACTAAATGCAGGAAATTAGAATTAATGCAGGGTATCCTATTGGAAATCTAATTGAACTGAAGTTTCATAAGTTGCTGCATCTGATGAGTTACATCCCAGAGTATTGAGGAGATGAAAACAGAGCTAGTGAAAGAATTGTTGATTATTCTTCAAGGCTAGTTAGATTCTGGAAAGGATCCTGCAGACTGGAAAACAACTATTGGAAACATAAATATTTAAAACAGGATGGAGAGGGAAAACAGAAAACGAAATAGCTTGATGTTGGCTGTGAGAAAATAAAAAAATCATTGGAACCTTTTATAAGAAACGTGACAACTAGACACTTGGAAAATAATGATATGATTTGGTAGAATCGGCCTAGATTCAGGAAAGGGAAATGTTCGTCGATAAACCTTTTTGTGGAGATTGTGCATTGTGCCATCGACAATTGAGAACCAATGGGAGTGGACTATTTGAGTTTTTAGAAGACGCTTGACCTGATTGAATACAGGTGAGTGGGGAATGTGAGAGTCCATGGGTATGTCGGGGAGGAATATATACCACATAGATTAAACATTGGTAATGGAGAATCGAGAAGAATACTGTCTTTCTCTGGACTGAAGGATTGATGGGTGGCAGCAGGATCCATGTTTGGGCAATAGCTGTTCACAAGGTATAGAAATGATTCAGATGTGAACAACAAATATCATCATGTACACTTATATTTATTAAATGGTGATAGATTGGGAAGTGCTATTGTTGAAAAGGGCCTGGAAGTCCTTGGTCACAATTCGCAAACAGAATTCTTTTGGGGCAGTAAGTAAGTTATATGTGGCTGTTCATGCAAAATCATTGAAGCACCAGAGTTCGAACATCTTTCCCATTGGTCGTGTTTTGTTGAGAGAGTATTTGTTTGGTCTGCTTTATAGATAATGATCTCCTTGTCACCGAGACAGCACCAAGGAGTTTTACCAGATTAAACCCTGGCAAGATGGGTGAGTGACCACGCAGAGTGAGTGCAGTCACTGTGTGATTAATGTGTAGGGCTCTGAGAAAATAAAAAGCTGAAACTTGATGATTATGAACGGACATTCATTCTGTCCCAAACAGCTGAATAGTGTGAAAATTCCATCCTTTCCATTGGATGATTGATTCCCGAGAGTTTACATGTATCTGCAGAGCCCCATGTCGATTGACAGAGAGCTCCAGGCTCTGAATGAACTCGGGACACTTGAATGTACAGTTAGTGTTCGACACTACATTGAATGTCACTTTGTGCACAATCCTGTCAGCAGCTACCATAACTTCATTTTGAAAGAGTTAGTCATTCCCCACCAGCTTCTGACCCCCATGGAGACATGGGTCTGCCTTCTTGGAGATTGAAAGCAATTATTTGTAAAATACTTTAAAAAGGTTGGCTTCATTTCGAATGCCAGAAAACCATATTGAAGTAACACTTGTGTACCATGAGTAATTAAGTCATGTGGATCAATTTGGAGCAGTCTATCTGTGCAGCCCTACCTCCATTTGTTTGCAACGTTAAAACATCTCTGACCCTTTCCTGTTCCTTTGTTAGTGGCTTGAGAAGCTGAATGACCTCTTCCTGTTCCTTTTTAATGACACTGGGATTAAAATGGTCTCTTTCTGATCCTTTGTAAGTGGGTGTGGGAGTGAGCAGATTCCTTCTCTTCCTGTTTTATAGGCAGGAGCGACTGAATGGGCTATCCCTCTTTTGCTCAGGAGTTTTGATGGGCTGAATGGCTTTCTCATATTCTTGTGAAACCAGCTTGAAGTGTTCAATGTGCTCCTCGTTTTACTGTGGAAATGTACAGTGCTGTAACATGAATGTTACCCAGATTTTAATAGCACAACCTTGAATGTTGTCCAGGTCTACTTGCACATGGACACAGACTGCTTCAAGAGCTGAAGAGGGACAACTTGTTCTAAACATTATGTAAACTTCAGTGAATATCCACACTTCTGATCAGTTTTGACTCAATGGGCTGAACGGCCTCCTTCCAAGCTGCAGGATTCCCCGCTGACAAACAGAAGATGCCTTAGGCTGAGGGATCTACCTTGAGGATCTCCTGCAGAGATGCCCCATGGCTGAGATGATTGATGCCCACCAATGGTAATCATCTTCCCTTGTGCCGTGAATGATCCCAAACAGTGGAGAGGTCACCATCGATTCGCATTAAGTGTGATTTTCCTCAGGCTCCTTGATCTCATCCTCAGTCAAATACTGCCTTGAGTTCAGGGCCAGTCTCTCTTACCTGAGCCACTGTGTCCCTCTATTGCTCATATCAATAGGTCATGATGTAGAAGAAGAGAATGTTTTCTTCGAACAGAGGGTAGGGAATGTCAGGAATTCTCTTACACAGAGAGTTTGGGGAGCTAGATCACTGAAAGGGACCGGTGGTGTTCCACAGGGAGTGGCTCTCGGACACCTGCTCTTTATTATTTCTATAAATGACTTGGATGGGGGTGTGGAATAGTGGGTTAGCAAGTTTGCCAATGACACAAAAGTTGTTGGAGTGGTACAGAATGTGGAGGGCCTTTGTAGGTTGCAACGGGACATTGATAGGATGCAGAGCTGTGCTGAGAAGTGGCAGATGGAATTCAAACTGGAAAAGTGTGAAGTGAATCCCACTGCAAGCTCGAATGTGAATACAGAATACATGGTTAAAGACAGAATTCTTGGCAGTGTGGAGGAACAGCGCGACCTTGAGGTCTGTGTCCACAGATCCCTCAAATATGCTCCCCCAGTTGATGGTGTGGTTAAGAAGGCATATGGTGTTTTGGCTTTCATTAGAAGGGGGATTGAGATTAAGAGCCGTGAGGTTATGCTGAAGCTCTATCGAACCCTGGATAGACCACACTTGGAATATTGTGTTCAGTTATGCTCACCCCATTATAGGATGGATGTGGAAGCTTTAGACCAGAAATTTAGCAAGATGCTGCCTGGACTGGAGGACAAGTTTTATGAAGAAAGCTTGAGGGAGCAAGGGCTTTTCTCATTGGAGGAAATAAAGATGACAGGTGACTTGATAGAGGTGTGCAAGATGATGAGAGGTATAGACAGAGTGAATAGCTAGCGACGAGGGCAGAAATATCTATCATAAGGGGTCATAATTTTAAGGTAATTGGAGGAAGGTTTAGGGGAAATATCAGAGATAGGTTCATTAGACAGAGAGTGGTGGGTGTGTGGAATGCACTGCCAACAGTGGAAGTAGAGTCAATTACGTGAGCGAAACTTAAGAGAATCTTGGATAGGCATATGGAAGAACGTGAACGGAAGCATGTAGGATAGTCTGATCATAGAGTAGGATAAACGGGTGGTAGAACATCGAGAGTCAAATATCCTGTACTGTGCTCTAATGTTCTTTGTTCTGTGTTCGATGGAAGTGCTCATAGAGGTTGGAGACGGATTTTGATGTATCAGAGAGGTGATGGCGATGAAGCCATGATCTTAGTGAAAGGCAAGGCAGGCTTGGGAGGTGAACGACCTGCCTTTGTTTCTGATATTCTCACATTCTGTTATTGGAAAATTAGATTAGATTAGATTAGATTAGATTAGATTAGATTAGATTAGATTAGAATAGATTAGATTCGATTAGATTAGATTAGATTAGATTACTTACAGGAAGGTACCTTGAAGGTCTGTTATGGAATGTTGCAGTCAAGGAGCCTAGAGGACTTTGTGATCCATCTCTGGGTGAGGTATGGGGGCTGTATTCACAGTGAATCTGGGTCTACCAACAAATGGAGCACAAGTTGCAGAGAGGGGAAGCTCTGTAAAGGGAAATGACGGACCGCTTTCATATCCAGCCTGGGATTTCCAATTACATTTTCCAAATCTCCCAAACCGTGTGTGACAGTCATGAGAGAGTGGATGGTCTCTGTTTCTGTGCACCAGGTGATAGCAGTAAGTGGCCTCCAACTGCTCAGATCCAGCAGGTTTGAGGGTCTGAATGGAACACAGAAACAGGTGGCTGACGAGTAGGAGTGGGTCATGAGATACTTTGAGCCTTCTCCACCAGGCACTAAGATTGTGGGTTATCAGGTTTGGTCTCAGCCCCACTTTCCTGTCTGTATCCCATTAGCCATGACGCAGTCTCTGTGAAATCTTTAACTCACTCAGCTGTGAATACTTGCAATCAGAGAGGCACCACAAATTTCTGGGGAAGACAATTCCCATTCAAAAACCATTTTAGCATTTTTCCTCATCACTGTGATAGAATAGGAGAGTCATGCAGCATGGAAACACATCCTTTTGTCCAAATCCTCCATGCCAATAGGGCATCCTAACCTGACCTATTCCCAATGCCAGCATTTGGTCCGTATCCCTCTGAACCATTTCTATTTATGTATCGATCCATGTATCAATTAAACGTGTAATTGTACCCGCTTTCACCACAGCACTTTCCGTGCACCCACCAGTCTCTGTATGAAAAAGTTTCCCCTCAGTTTCCATCTAAATCTTTCCCCTGTCATCTTCAACCTCTGCCGTCTAGTTCTGGAAGTCGCTGCACTGGGAAAAAAAGATGTTGGCCATTGAGACTATAAATGGCCCTCAGGATTTTATAAGCCTCTGTCATGTCACTACTCAGACTCCAACACTCCAGGGGGAAAACCCCCAACCTGTTCATCCTCACCTGAAGCTCAATTCCTCAGATTCCAGAAAATCCTTGTAAATTTTTTTCTGCACCCTCCCAAGCTTAGCAACATCCATCCTTTAGCAGTGCCAACTGAATTGTATGCAGTATTCTTAAAGTGGCCTCAGCAATGTCCTGTAGAAGCGTAATATGCTACTCCATCTCCTATACTCTATGTTCTGACTGAACATTAAAACTCAATCTACCTGCTACTCCACTTTCAAGGAACTATGATCCTGCATTCGTAAGTCATTTTGTTTAGCAACATTCCCCAGGGTACCACCCTGCTTTAACTTTCCAAAATGCAAAACCTCACAATTGTCTGCATTAAATTCTATCTGCCAGTTCTTGGCCCTTTGTTTGTCAAGGGTGCCGTTGTGCCCTGAAATATTCATCACTGTCCACTGCCCCTTTTTTAATGTTACCTGTAAACCTACTAACCATACCTCCGATAATCACATACAAGTTGTGTATATACATGATAAAAAGCACTGAGCTCAGCACTGATTCTTTCAGCACACCCCGGCCCACAGGCCTACAGTCTGGAAAACAACGCATTACCTTCAATCCAATTTTGTATACAATTGGTTAGCCTTTCCTGAATTCCATATGACCTAACCTTAGTATTCTGTCTATGATGAGGAATCTTATTAAATGCCTTGCTGAAGTCTGTGTGAACAATGTATACCACAGTGCCTTCCTCAATCGTCTTCGTCACTTTTTCAAAATACCAATCACATTCATGAAACATGAGGCCACTTTAATAGCCATGTTGACTATTCCTAATAAGACCTCATGTTTCGAAATGCATGTAAATCCTATCCCTCAGAATTCCCTTCAACAATCTACTCTACACTGGCATTAGGCTGACTGAGTCTATAATTTCTTGTGTTTTGAATCGATGTTCCCTTTTCTAGTCCCACTCGTCCACTAGCCACAAAAAATAATTATAACTAGATTGGTGATATGGCCAATGATATAGTTCTCAGAGTGTGTCAGGGTCAGTGTTAGGAACAAGTCAGACAGATTTCTTTAATCTGTTAAAACAACATGTATGTGACCAAAGCAAAGTTGCTCAAACTATGATGGAAAGAAGAATGACGAGTGGATATTGCAAATATGTACATTGGTATTCCCCTTTGAAAAATACTACAGAACACACACACTCACACACTGATGGATATCAAACTGAAAAGGAAAAGCTCTGCAAAGTTATCTTGAAAGAACGTTGTCCAAGTATTATTCGAACTCATGACGGAAGGAACAATGAGAGTTTGACCCAAATGCTGTTCTACTTATGGAGTCATCAAATCCTACAGCATGGAGAGAGGCCCTTTGGCCCAAACTGGTCCATGCTGACACAAATATCCATCCACATTAACGTTTTTTCCTAGCACATGTCACTTGTTGTCCTTTCCTCTCCATGTAATTGTCCAAATACCGTTTAAATAATGTTACTACAAATGCTTCAACCCCTTCCGCTGGCAGCTCATTCCCTTTGTGTACCACTCTCTGTGTAAAACAGTTTCCATTAGTTTCCCTTTTATTCCTTCCCATCTCACCTTAAATTGATGCTCTCTAGCCCTCAATTCCCCAACACTGGGAAAAAAGGTTCAGTCCATTCACCCTATCCATGCCTCTCATAATCTTGTATATTTCTATAAAATCCCCCTTAATCTCCTACGGTGTAAAGAAAAAAAAGTTCTCGCTTGTCCAACCTGTTCCTATAATTCATACTATTGAGTCCTGGCAACATCTTTGTAAATTCCGTCTGCACACATTTCAATTTAAAAACATCCTTCTGATCGCAACGCGACCAAAACTGAACACAACACTACAAGTGCAGTCTCACCGACATCCTGTATAACTGCAACATAACTTACCAACTTCTCTCCTCCATGTCCTGACCGTTTACTGCCAATGAGCCAAAAGCCTTCTTCACTGCCCATGTCTCCCTGGGACTCCACTTGCAGAGAACGGTGGACCTGAACTTCATGGTCCCTCTGCTCAACGACACTGTTTAAGGCCTTACCATTCACCATGAAACCCCTACATTGATTTGCGTTTGCAAAAAATATTCCTCAGCCCATTTCTCCAGTTGATCAAGATCCTGCTGCAATTTCTGATAACCTTCCTCACTGTCCACAATACCACAAATTTTAGTGTCACCTTGAAATTTACTAATCATGCCTTATACATTCTGAAGAATATCATTGAAATTGATAATAAACAACAGTGGGCCCAGCACCGATCAATGAGGCATTTCATGTGTGACAGGCCTCCAGTCGGAGAGCATCCTTCCACGATAACCCTCTGTTTATTACCATCAAGCCAATTGTGCAGACAATTTGTCAGCTCCCTCTGGATTCCATCCGATTCTAACCTTCCAGACCCACCTGCCAAGAGTAATCTTGTCAAAGGCCTTACTGAAAACCATACAGACTATGTCTACTGCGCTACCCTCATCAACATTCCTGGTCACTTCATCAAAGAACTCAAACAAATTTGTGAGGCATGATCTCCCACTCACAAAGTCATGCAATCGTTCCAGTCTAAAAACAACTATTAATAATAATTATTAAAATATATAACAACAAGCAATAATAAATAATAGTAAGATGATATTTTCAATGTACAATAAATTATCCATGGTTTGTGGCATTGGAACCTGCATCATTGGTGAAGGGCAGAGTAGATTTTGTGAAGAAAGTGAGGACTGCAGATGCTGGAAATCAGAGCTGAAAACGTGTTGCTGGAAAAGCACAGCAGGTCAGGCAAGATCCAAGGAGCAGGAGAATCGACCTTTCGGGCATGAGCCCTTCTTCGGGGAGGGCTTCAGGATGCTTCCTGAAGAAGGGCTCATGCCCGAAACGTCGATCCTCCTGCTCTTTGGATGCTGCTTGACCTGCTGCGCTTTTCCAGCAACACAGAATAGATTTTGTATCTGTGTCATTGAACTGCGTTGAAAAAAAGCAAGGGTGGCATGGTGGCTCAGTGGTTAGCACTGCTTCCTCATAGTGTCACGGATCCGCGTTTGATTTCAGCCTCGGGTGACTCTCTTTGGGAGTTTGCACATTCTCCCTGTGTTTGCATGGCTTTCCTCTGGGAGTTTCATTTTCCTTACACAATCCAAAGATAGAGAAAGTGAGGACTGCAGATGCTGGAGATCAGAGTTGAAAATGTGTTGCTGGAAAAGCACAGCAGGTCAGGCAGCATCCAAGGAACAGGAGAATCAGATGGACTGATGCCCGAAACGTCGATTCTCCTGTTCCTTGGATGCTGCCTGATCTGCTGCGCTTTTCCAGCAACACAATCCAAAGATGTACAGGTTAGGTGAATTGGCCATCGCCTTATGTGCATTAGTTAGGGGTAAATATAGATTAGGGGCATGAGACTGGATGAGTTGCTATTCAGAGGGTCGGTGTTCCCTTGTTGTGCCAAATGGTCTGTTTCTATACTGTAGGAAATTGAAAAAAAATAAACTATTTCGAATCAAACCCTGTCTTTCCAAACGTGTGCATAGCTTATCCCTCAGAATCTTCTCAAGTAACCTATCGACTCCAGATGTTAGGCTTCCTGGTCTATAGTTCCCAGATTTTTCTTTGCTTCCCTTCCTGAATAATGGCACAACATTTGCTACACTTCAATATTTTGGAACCTAACCAGCGACTAACGATGATACAAAAATATCACGCAGGTCCCCATAGTTTCTTCTGTAGCCTGTTGCAGCATTCTTGGATGCATCTGTTTAGGACCAGGAGATTTATCCACCTTCATACATTCTAATGCATCCAACAAGTCCTCTCCTGTGATATTGACTAACCCCAAGATATCACCACGACCTTTGTTAACCTCCCAAATCTTCATGTATTTCTCCACGGTAAAGACAGAGGAGAAATATTCATTGAGAATCTCACACATCTCCTATGGTTCTAGACATGCATGTCCACTTTGGACCTTGAGGGGTCATATTCTCATGTAGTTATTCATTTAAATTTAATATACTTAAATAACCTCTTTGGATTCACCCTAATCTTCTCAGACAATGCTATCGTGTGCGCCCTTTTCGCCCTTCTGATTTCCTTCTTCAGTAAACTCCTGTATTCCCTGTACACCGCCAGGGATTCCCTTGATCCCAGCAGCATGGATCTCAGCAACACCTCCTTTTTGCCTGTCAAAGCCTCAATATCTCCTGACATCCAGGGTTCCCTCTTCCTGCCAACCTTGCCTTTTACCCTCACAGGAACATATAGACCTTGAACTCCAGCCATTTCACTTTTCAAGGTCCCTTCGTCTGCAAACAAACTCCTCCAACCAACCCATACAACCTCCTCTCTAATTCCATCAAAATTCGCTTTCCCCCAATTTAGAAAGTGAACATGCAGGCCAGTTTTGTCTTTCTCCATAAGGATTTTAAATCTATGGTCACTGGTCCCAGCGTGCTCCCCCACTGTCACCTCAGTCACCTGTCCTGCCCTATTTCTTAGAGTAGGTCAAGTTTTACCCCTTCCTGAATTGCACCCTCTACATACTGCTTGAGGAAACGTTTCTGAACGCATTTAATAGATACACCCCATCTCAGACCTTAATTTTATGTAATTCTCAGTCAATGTTAGGAAATTTAAAATCTACGACAATGGAAATCCCATTGGCCCTGCAAGTCTCCCCAATCTCTCTACGTATTTTAATTATTCTAATTCCCTTTTACTATTTGGGGGCCTATAGTACAACCCAAATAATATCATCAACCCTTTTTTATTTCTTAGCTTCCCCCACAAATGCTCACTGGATGATCCATCAGTTATTTTATCTCTGATTACTGCTGTGGTACTCGCCTTAATCAAAAATGAAACCCCCACACCTCCTTCGACAATCTCTGTCTCGCATAAAGCACCTGTACCTTGGTATATTAAGCTGCCAGTCCTGTCCCTCCCTTAGCCATGTTTCTGTAATGGCTATAATATCGCAGTCCCACGTACCTCTCCACTCACTGAGTTCATCGGTCTTACCTGTCAGCCATCTTACATTGAGATAGATGCAATTAGATCCAACAGGCATTCCTTGCTGCCTGTCATGTTCCTGCCTAACCTGTCTCTGCACTTTACTGTTTGTGATTACGGTATCTCCTTCCAGCCTCGCACTTGCCTCCCTGCTGTTGAGGATCCCACGCTGTCCCCCACGCCAGCCAGCATATTAGTCCCCTTCCAATTCAGGTACAACCTGTCCTTCCTGAACATGTCACCTCTGTCCCACAAAAGATGCGAGTGATCTAAAACTCTGAATCCCTACCTCCTGTACCAATTATTTAGCCACGTATTCCTCTGCCATGTCCGCCTGTTCTTACCCTCACTAGCAAGGAACACTGGAAGTACACCGGATATTACCACTGTCGTGGTCCTGACTTTTACCCTTTTTCTTCGCTCTCTATAATCACTCTGCATGACCTCATCACTACTTCTATTTGTGTCATTTGTACCAATGTGCACAATGACTTCTGGCTGCTCCCTCATCCCGGTGAGAACGTTCTGCAGCCGCTCTGAGACATCCTGGACCCTGGCACAGAGAAGGCTATACATCATCTTGGATTCCCATTTGCAGCTATAGAATCTCTTGTCTGATCCCCTCACATATCGAGTCTGAATAATTACTTCTGAAGTTATTCGTCTCGCATAACCTTCTGACAATGGGGTTTCTTCCTGAAACAGTTGGATTTGGCTGAATTACTTTACTTCAGGCAGTGGGGAGATTCCAATGAATCATCATCAGGAATCCTCCATGAGTGGAAAAGACGACGAGGCTTTTTTTCACTCCCACACATTGCTGTGTTGAGCGGCAGGGAAACAGAAAAGGAGCAATAGGGTGTTCGTTCACAGATAGGCTACATTTTTCTATCTGTAAGTTAAATCAGTAACGTTATCAGGCCCCAAACGGGACCATGTGAGCTCTCCTTGAATATTGTCCGAACTATATGACTCCATCACATTCTCGACTCCAGGTCAGTGCATTATTGCTGTTGTCATACACCGAATCAATTCATGAACAATAAATGACCCTATTTATTTTCAAGATGTGTTAATATGTGCCTGCATGATATAAACATAAGCGTTTGATGACTTCACAATATTTGTGTTAAGATGAATATGTTTTATTCTTAAACAAATACAGAAATTGCAGGAAAAGCTCAGCCTGTCTGCCATCAGATATGAAGAGAAATCAGAGTTCAATTTTTCGGGTCCAATGACTTTTCCTTTGATCTTGACTTATTCTTAAATTATTTCCCCAATTTTATTCTCCCACATAAGAAGAAATATCCATCCGGTATTCAGCAACTACACTCTTCTCAAGATCTTATATGGTCAATAAAACATCTCTGATTCTCATGTTGAACTGTTCCTTCTTCGTAACATAATGCCTTCATCCCAAGAATAAGTAAAGAGAAAAATCTTTGAAACGTTTCGAAAGCAATTTTGTTTTTATCAGTTAAGGCAATTATAACGACACATAATACATCAGATGTGATCTCAGCAATGCCCTGTACTGATGCAAAAAACATCGCTAAGATCAAACACAACACCCCTTACATGAAACCGAATAATTCCATTTACTTCCAAATCACCAGCTGCATCTTCAGAGTAATTTGGTGTGTTTCATGTACTAAGACACACAGATCCCTCTGTACCACTCTGTTCTGCATTCTCCTTGCATTTAAATAATTTTCTGCTGTTTTGTCTTTTCCCCAAAACAGAAAATTCCCATCACAGAAATGTTGTACTTTTTTTCTGCTGAAGGTTTGCTCAAAACTGTCCTCTGTCTGTATGCCATTGCTTGATGCTCTGCCGTCCCCTGTCTGTATCCCATTGCAGACGCTCTTCCCTCCCCTGTCTCTATCCCATTTCAGACGCTCTGCCCTCCCCCGTCTGTATCCCATTGCAGATGCTCTGCCCTTCCGCTGTCTGTATTTCATTGCAGATGCTCTTCCCTCCCCCTGTCTGTATCTCATTGGAGACGCTCTGACTCCATTTGACATCTTATTGATTGACTATCCTGATGTCTGAGCAAACTGAGATCCATCCTCTCCATCAAGTTCATTGGTATGGATTGTAATTTGTTGATGACCTCACACAGTTCCCTGAACAATTCCACCTTTTACAGCTTTCCAAACACAAAATGAATAATGATCTCTACTCTGTATTTCCTGACGGTACCCAAGGCACCCCTGCTCCTGCGTAACAGCCTGGGATGGTTATATGGCATCCTCCTGTGCTGTGTAATTTACTGAAATAATTTGAATACTTCATTCTATTCCTGCCTAACCCCATGGAGGTTCATAATGGCCACCCCCTGCTGTATTATCACGATGCTGACTGGCTGACTGGTATCTTTCTCTCCCTCTGTAACAGCCTTGCGGGTGAATTGACAGAGCAACGGATGAGGTAGGAGCAGCAGTTGGCCATTCGCCCCCTCCAACTTGCTGCTCAGTTTAGAAACATCATGGTTAGTCTGATTGTAACTGAATACCGCTTTCCTGTCAGTTCCCAAAAACATTGACCCTCCTGTCCTTCAATAGTCAGTCAAGATCAACTTTGAATATCCTCAATGACCCAGACTTCACTGTTCCCGGGGGATGAGAACGCCACAGATCGCAAAGTTGAAAGGAGCAACGTTATCTCAAATGGAAATGGGAGGACCCTTTCATTTTAAAATGTATTCACCTCACAGCAAGTCACCGACTCTTTTCAGGAACAAGGGCACAGCAAATAGGAACAAACATATACCAATCAGTCCCTCAAACGTAATCCACAGTCCCATTGACTGTTCAGTCAAGTATTTATCAAACTTACTGCACCCTTGGAAAATAATCATAACACCTTAAGGCCACAGAGCATAAGAAATTGGATATAGGCCATTTGGCCCATCAAGTCTACTTTGCTATTTGATTCTGTCAGGTGTGTTTCTCAACACATCTTTCCCGCCTTCTCAGTGTAACTCTCGATCGTTGTTTTAATCTAACCTTTGTCTTAAAGACATAGTTGCATCGGTGTCTCTGTATGTGTGTGTGATTGCGTGTGTGTTTCTGTGTATATCTGTTTAATGGCAGGAGGCAGGCTGATGGTGGATCGTTGGTTTTTGAAATGGAAGCCTTTGAGCAACGATGATCCAGAGGCAAAATTGTTGGGTCCTCTTTTGTTTGTCATTTATATAAATGATTTAGATGAGAGTTATAGAAGGCATATTTCAAAAATTTGCGGATGACATCAAGTTTTGGTGTACAGTGGACAGTGTTTGTATATTGGTGAACAACTAAAGATTACAAAGAGACCTTCATTAATTAAACCAATGATTCATAGAGATGTACAATAGGGAAACAGACCCTTCAACTCTTTCATGCCATCCGATTATTCAAAATTAATCCACTCCCATTTGCCAGCATTTGGCCCATATCTCAATAATCATAAAGCCTTTTAAATGTTGTAATTGTTCCAGCCTCCACCAGTTTCTCTCGTAGTTTATTCCATAGAAGCAGCATCCTCTGCAGGAAAAAAAAAGTTGTTCTTCATTGTCTTTCAAATATTTCTCTTCCCACCTTCAACCTATGCCTTCTAGTCTTAGACTCTCCTACCTTGGGGGGAAGGTACCTTCACCACTCACCCAATCCATGGCCCTCATAATTTTATAAACCTCTAGAAAGTGTAAATGTGACTCTAATCAAGACGGTTGGCTGTGCTTTCAGTCATCCTTGGTCTATAGTCTGAAATTCAGTAGTCGTACCTCTTCCTTCTCCATCAAGGCACGATTCCAAAAAAGTTTAATCAACTTGTTCAGACATATTATGGAACAGCTCTGTGGGATTTGGAACTAGAATTTGCGGCGCAGTGATAGGGACACTACCATCATTCAGCATTAACCCCTAAAGCTGCAACATGATGCTCCTGTATGTTTGTTCATCAGCCTGTTGTAACATGCTGTGACACAACTCCACAGGACATTAATGCACTCCACCTTCTCCAGAGATAGGGGCACTATCAGACATTTATGGACTGGAATCGAATCCAGAGCTCCGGCGCAGAAACTTGGGCACCATCCATTAAACAAGGCCTAAATCATGCCCAGATTTCGGGTCATATATGAAGTGTATGGATTTATTATATTCTGGTTAACATTACCAAATTATACAGGGGACATTTCTAATTGAAATAACGTACAAGTTATTAGCCTCAACTAAAGGATGTTGAGTGCATTCGCTATGCCATGGAGATAATCAATGAACATCTTCAATTGCCTTGGCTATGATTTCCGGTTTAAATGTCTTTTCCCAGTAGTCTGCGATATTAGGGAAAGAAATCCTGCAGACACACTCTGCACTATGAAGGATCTCGAGTAGATATCAATACTGAACACCAGAGAGGAGAAAGGAGCACAATTCTGAGCCCAAAACACAGGTCACTATTTCAAATCTCTATCATGTGGCTTCCCTCCTCCTAAAACCATTCATTGATACAAGGCAACTGTTTCCTTTCCAGCTTTTTCTTCCCGACTCGTCCCTCTGCCTGCACAAGGCAAACAAAGCTCTGGGTCTTTGGGAAACTCAAGGCTGGTGTTTGTAGGCCTTCTGGAGAGGGGAGTGTCGTTTTAATTCGAAGGGGGAGTGTGAGGGGGCAGTAATATCATTCACTGGGCTAGGGTGCGGCAGATGGAGTTTAACATGGATGCATGTGAGGCATTGCATTTTGGTAAAACAAACAAGGGGAGAGTTTAGACAATTAATGGTTGGCTTTGGCAGTTATATAGATAAGAGGGACCCAGGGGCGCAGGTATAATTCTTTGAAGTTGGTGGCGTAGGGTGTTTAAGGTTACTTCATTGCTCATACCTTTGAGGTTAGAAGTTGGGAAGTCATGCTGAGATTGTGCAGTATATTGATGCAGCCTCTTTTGAAGTACTGTGTGCAGTTCTGTTATAGGAAAGAGATTATTAAACTGGAGATGGTTGACAAGAGATTACCAGGATGTTATCAGTAACACCTCATCTTCTGCCTCGGAAGCAACAAACACACGGCATGAACATTGGATTCACTGGTTTACGAATCTCCCCTGGCCAACCCAGATCCCAGATCCAACCCCCGGACTCACATCTGCCCTCTCGAGGAGACTTAATGTCCATCTTCCTTCCCACCATCTGCTCCACACTCCCCACCGATCTATCACTATCACCTCCTACCTTCACTCACCTCTCACTGATCTTTCCCCCAGCATCACCCCATCACCCATTTTCTCTTAGCCCCTTCTCCCTCCCCAGTCCTGAAGAAAGGTCCTGCCTGAAACGTCGACTCTCTTGCTCCTCGGGTGTTGCCTGGCCTACTGTGCATTTTCCTCCGCCATGCTTTACCTGCACTGAATTATCCAATATCTGCAGTCCCCATTATCTCTTAGGTACAATTATCTTTTAACATAGCCATGTCACAGTCTGCTATAACCGCACGTAGTCTTACGGATATTATCTTCTCAGATCATGGACGATAAAAGTTCTCTCAATGTCTTCCTGATATTGCAGTGCCTGATCAGTAGATAGAGAACATATGTTTCAATTTATAAACGGAGAAGCACGATTACATTCTGATAAACCTTTGGCATTGCTCCCATATCCAAGGCAGATTGAATGTTTACACATGATTGATCTACCAGACCTAACATTTGTTCCCTCAGTCACCCCCTCATATCCCATCCAGAATATGTAAATTTTAATCATAATTTTGAATTTTAATAATAAGTATTGAATTGAAATGGGTTAACGGGAGGTATTTGTTCAGCGACTGTGATTGATGTCAGTCTCCGTGCATCCTAAATATGTCACTGGAGGACTTTCCTCTTCTATTAATTAGGGACTCGATTCAATGAGTTATCTCATAGTATCAGTGGGAGCATCACTGACAGCACTAACAGGGATCAGCAGACCCAGAGAGAGGGGGAGGAGAGATCAGAATCTGAGAACATTAGACTGGAATGTTCCAACAATGGATCAGAATCTGAGAACATTCGACTGAAATGTTCCAGCAATGGACAGGAGTTTATCCGAGGGTCTTTACCGTCTCTCTCGGCCTTGGATCTCATTTGCTTTGCGGATCTATGATGTACTGATGCTTATTCAAGTTGGTTACTATCCCATCCTCGCTAAGTTGGTGTTCCTGGTAATTCATTCTATCTGTTCATTAAGCCAGGTTGGACAGAATTGCTGCACATATTATTTCAAATTTAGAAAGGTGGATGTCAACATTTTCAATTCCAACGAAATATTCCATTCCTCACAAATTGTATCGAGCAAATTACTCATGACAAATTACTCACCAAATTGTGAGGAGAAGCAGACTATTCTGAAACTCCATAATCCTTCCAGCCCTGCACAGATCTACATTTCCATATCCTCCCCACTCACTAATCCTGTCCAATACCACCATCATGATATCCTCGACTCCTCCCCTGCCTCAGTGCATCTTCTGAATAAACCATCAATTGTGCCTTTGTTAAATCTGGATACAATTTATCAAGTCCCTTGTAACCACATGTCAATTTCAGAATAATTGCTCTTGAGTATGTTGAACTTGTTTAGTGCACAGTTTCTGTCAGACGGGCAGACACTGCATGCTGCTTAAATCATTGACACATATTCGAGAGGCACAGAATAATAATCTGGTGATATCTCATGAACGAAATTGATGTAATTGAACTGAAAATATCATTTGTGAGAAAAGACCCATCTGCTTGCTTCATGTCCTTCAGAGAAGTCAAGTCGTTATCCTTCCCCAGTCATGTATGGGCAAACCCACAGCAATATGTTTTACTCTTGACTGTCCTGTGGAACAGCTGAACCAGTCACTCAGTTCAAGCTCAGCATAACATGCTAGCCTTGTCAGGACTGCACACATCCCGTGACAGAAGAACAAAAGTAAAGTTAGTTCCCTTCCTCTGCCTGTTTTCCTTATTCCTCCACTTCATTTCCATTCAGGTAAGTGACCATTCCCTATTTCAAGTGCAATCTTTCTGACTGAGTCTCTACCCAAGAGTGATGTTCATCTCCACGGGCACCTCTGGTACTGGCTCTACTGATACTGACAGACAGATGTAAGGAACTTTTCAATTCCACAACAGTGGCAGCGCATAGAGAAGGAATGGGTTTTTATGTCACGAGAAAGATACGGAGACCAATAAGTGAGGGAAATGAATTATTGTGATCATCACTGAGAGTGTAGTTGAGGCAGTATTTACGGCATTATGGACAGATGTTTCTCCTTTAAAAGGACTTATCTCATTGCAATAGAGGCTGTGTAAAGGAATTTCATGGGACTAATCCCTGGGCTGATGGTAAAAGAGTGAAGGTTAATCTGTCGCACTGCCAGACAATAAGAGGTCATTGCATTGAAACTTGATGGTGATGGACAATCACTCGTTATATTCTACACAGACACTGAGAAGGTGATAATTTCCATGGTTTGTATTTTTTATTTTACTCGGGATGCATGATTCTGGGTATTTAAGTGCCTCTGTGGATAACACCTTCAGTCATATCCAGCCTTGATATTAGGGTCAATCCCTCTTACATTAGCAGGTCAGTTAAACAAATTGTTAATGTTCATACGTGATGGTATCTGTGTGGAGAGTATTTTATTCTCATAGAGGGTAGTGAATGTTAGGAATTCTCAGGTTTAGAAAGTTAGGGGAGCAATATCACTCCAAGTATTTAAAAAGGAGGTAGATGGATTTTTGACCTATCATAGAGCTGAGGGGTGTGAAGAAGTGCGCATTAAAGAAGAGTTAATGCCAACAGTAGTTCAGCCATGATAGCATACAATGGTGTGAGCATCCAAATTAATACTCCTCTTTTGATGTTTTCATATTCTTTCTTTGGAAAGTTAATGGTTTTAATTTTCCTGGAAATGTTGTTATTGAATGTTGAGGACAATGAGAGAAAAGAATTTTGTGAGCCATCTCTGGGAGAGGTATGGGCTGGATATTCACATGTATCTGGGTCTACAACATGACCAACAAATGAAACACCATTTGCAGAGAGGAGACACTCTTTAAAGAGGTGGGAGACCACTTTCATACACAGCTTGGATTTCCCATCACATTTTCCAACCCACAGCAAACCACACAGTGTTGAGGGACTGAATGATATCCTGTAATCCTGCAAACCAGGTAGTTGGAGCCACTGGTCTCCATCTGCTCCTATACAAGTGGTTTCAAGGACTAATTCTAACATCGGAACAGAGAACTGAGGAGCAGGACTGGGTCATTAGACACTTTGTCATTGCTCGAATAGATAATAAGATCATGGATGATCTGATTGTGGTCTGCGCAGCACTTTTCATTCTGTCCACAATTTTCCTCCATTCACATGTCTGTCAAATGTTGCAAAACACAACTTTGAATAAATGCAAGCATCCAGGCACAATACTAGGAAAGTGCACAAAGTCAAAGTAGACAGGCAGAACTATTCTGGAAGGCAACAGGCATTTATCTATCAGTCTTGTTCCCATCCAATTAATTCTGCATTTTATCATTTTAGATTTGTTCATGGAATGTGGGTGTTGTTGATAGGCCAACATTTATGGACCATGCCTAATTACGCTGGAAGTGGTGGTGCTGAGCTGACATCTTGAGCTGAAACATCTGGGGAAAAGAATTCCCATTTGAACAGCCCATGTGAATTTCTCATTTCTGCTCCGACAAATGTTGGAGGGTCGTTGTGTCCTTTTCCAGCCCCACTTCTCCACTGGTTACAACAGTTTTGAAGTGTCTCTAGCCCAGTGTCTCGAAAAATGTGAGACACAGAGTCACACACGTACAGACACATACGCAATCGCACATGACTGAAGACGAAAAAGAATAGGAAAAGATTTCCAGAGTTTCATAGTAGCTGAACTCATTTCAAATAGAAAAGAGATAATGCATCCCAACTGATAGTCTGTCTCCGAGTTATTCTACTCAAACAAGCTGCTGGTATGGGACTTCTTCCTGGAACAATTGGATTTATCAGAATTTCCTTTCCTTCAATCAGTGGAGCGATTCCCATGAATCCTCAACAGGAATGCTCCAAGTTTGTTGAAGATGACTCACAGATTTTTTACTCTCACATTTTCCTGCCAGAAGGGACAAAGTGAGAGACGGGGCAATAGACTGTGGCTTACGACCATAAGATCATCGGATATAGGAACAGAATTAGGCCATTCAGCCCATTGAGTCTGATCCACTATTCAATTATGGCTGACAAGTTTCTCAAAATCATTATCCTGCATTCTCCCTGTAATCCTTGATCCCTTTGATACTCAAGAAGCTAACTACCTCTATCTTAAATATACACAATGACCTGACTTCCACTGCCTTCTGTGAAAATGAATTCCATAGATTCTCCACTCTCTTGCTGAAGACATTTCCCCTTACCTCCGTAATAATTGATCTCTCTTTACTGTAAGGTTGTATCCTTGGGTCCGAGAGTCTCCTACCAATGGAAGTCTTAGCAACATCCGTCCTGTGCAGGCCATTTAGTATTCTGTATGTTCCAATTAGATTCCCCCACATCCCTCTGAACTCCATCAAGAACAGACCCAGAGTCCTCAAACGTTCTCATATGTTAACCTTTTCATTCCTGAGACCATTCCCGTGAACCTCCTGTGAAGCCATTTCAAGGTCAGCACATCCTTCTTGAGATATGAGGCTCAGAACAGCGCACAATACTCCAAATATGGTCTAACAAGAGCCTTATAGAGCCTCAGAAGTACGTCCCTGCGTTTATATTCAAATCCTTTCCAAATAAATTCCATCACTGCATTTGCTTTCCTAACTACTGACTCAACCTGCAAGTTTACATTGAGAGAATCCTGGAGGAGAACTCTCAAGTCCCTTTGCACTTCAGACAACTGAATTTTCTCGGTAGTCCATGTTTTTATTCTTCCTAACAAAGTGCATGTTGCCACAATTTCCAACTTTGACTCCATCTGCCATTTCTTTGCTCATTATCCTAACCTATCCAAAACCTTCGTGAGCCTCCCTGCCTCTTCGGCGTTACCTGTCCCTATACCTATCTTTGTATCATCTTCAAACGTAGATAGAAAGCCTTCAGATCCTGCATCTCGATCGTTAATGTATAAAGTGAAAAGTTGTGGTCCCAACACTGAGCCTTATGGAACACCACTTGTCACCGACTGTCAACCTGAGAGGGACATGTTTATCGACACTCTTTGCTTCCTGCCAGACAGACAAATTTCTTTCTATGCTGGCACCTTGCCTCTAACACCATGGACCCCTGCCTTATTCAGTAGCCTCCTGTCGGCACATTGTCAAAGATCTTCTGGAAGTCCTGGTGGATGAAATCTATTGGTTCTCCTTGTTCTAAGCTGATTGTTAAATCCTCAAGGTTTTCTAGCAGATTTTCCAGGCATGACCTCCTCTTGATGAAACCATGCTAACTTTGTCCTACTTTACCATCCACATCCAACGATCCAGAAATCTCATCCTTCACAATGGATTCCAGGAACTTACGTACAGCCAAGTTTAGATTAGTCATTCTGTAATTTTCCGTTTTTTGCTTTACTCCCTTTTTAAACAGGCGTATCACGTTAGCGATTTTCCAGTCCTGTGGGAATCTCCCTGATTCGAGAGATTCCTGAAAGATCACCACCAACGCCTCCACTGTCTCATCAGCTATCTGCCTTAGAAATCTGGAGTCCAGTCCATCTGGTCCAGGTGATTTACTTACCTTCAGTCCATTCAGTTTTCCCAACACGTTCTCCTAGGTGATGGCCACCATAATCAGGTCTGTCCACTAAGTCTTTTCAATGTTTGGGATATTACTCGTGTTTTCAACCGTGAAGACTGACACAAAGTAATTTTTCAGCTCCTCAGCCATTTCCTTGTTCCACATTACTATCTCTCCTGTGTCAATTTCTATCGATCAGATGCCCATTTTTGCCTCTCGTTTGCCCTTTATGTATCGAAAGAAGCTCTTACAGTCTTTCTTTACATGACTGGCTGACTTACCCTCATATTTAACTTTCTCATTCATTATTTTTTTTCTCTCTGTTGGTCTTTGCAAGTGTTACGATATGGGGGTGAACTCCTCTGTTAATTAAACCAAACACCCAGGAGAGCTCACCGCACCTCACAATTTATTAGAATATGAGCGACAGAGAACTCCCAAATTCCACTATGGAAAGAAAATAGCGCCAATTTATTTTTCACTGTAAAAGTGAACATTACACCACAACTTTAACAAACCCACCCCCCACAACTGCCCCCAAATCTCTAACATTATGTTGTTTCAATAAGACACTTATAAAGATTACATCAACTTAATTTCAAAACCACACAGCCACTGCCGACCTCTGTGATGTTACTCTCCTGGCTGGTGAATTCCCTGGGTCGTCGTATTTCTGTTTACTGTGAATAGGTTACATATGAAAAAATAGATATGATTAGTGAGTATTTCCTAATATCTTACGGAGCAAGATGGTTGATCCCCAGTCTTCTTCTGTCTCGAAGGCATCTGCTCTCTCACTAATTTTCAAAATGTTCGCATTTTTATGTCCCCAGCATCAAATTGTCTCACTGGTTCAATGTTGGCAAAACAATAAATTCAATCTCGATTTGCTTTCAGTGACAGAGAGAGTGAAGGAAAGAGAGTGTTGCATGCAAAGATGAGAGTGGTGGAGCAAGAGCCTTGTTCGGGGGTAGGTGCTGTAACAGATATACAGAGAGTGTGAGGGAGTAGAGAGAATAGGGAGACCTTTGCCCCAGACCGAATGGGGAAGGTTATTTTTGCTTGTCCTGTATAGATGTGCATTTCTTCAGATCATCTCAGCATCTGGGTGAGCGTCCCCAATGTCTTGTCAACGTCTATCACTAATAACACCACACACCACATCCCTCAGCTTCTTCGGAATCAGTTTGTATGTAACTTTCAAACAACAAGGAGGAACACACATTCGTGCCTTACATATCTAAACCAAAACTGTTGTGCAACTTTGTGCATCCGATTCTCTGGAAATTAGATATGCAATTATCGTGGGTGCTGCAGTAATATTGGATGATCTAAAGTTGCATCTAAACTGCGTCAACTAAATGATTGCTAATGCTGTGAAAAATACATTTCATAAGTGTATATGAGGTAGGCTGAAGAGTGTGTTGTGAACCAAAGTAGAGAGCAGGTTATTTCGGGCATGGTGTTGTGTGGTCAGAAGGACTAATTACTTACCTTGCTCTGAGGCAGCTATTGGGCAATCGTGACATTAATATGTTGTATTTTACATGGCGCCTGCAAACAATATAGAATTCTTGAACATTACACTCAAATATCATGGAAACCCGAAGGCTAGAGGGTCAGGTGAATTGGAAAAATACAATATGACATTTAGTGTGAGACAAACATTGGCTGTTAGTGATAGAAATACTGTAAAGTCTGAAAAATATGTACATATCACTAAGTTACAAACACCAGCGAAAGGGAAGGTGACTCATTAATAGTTTACCTAAGAAATTAATGATTGCATGAAATCTAAGGAAGCAGCTTCAGAAGAATTACAGATATTATGGAAACCTGAACATTCTGAGAGATTTACTTTTCTGAAAATAAGGAAGGATAAAGTGTTAAGGAAATCAAAAAGAACATGAATACAAACAAACAGGAAACACAAAGTCTGCTTACATCTACGATTCATGTACCAAAGTTTATGGATTAGTGTAAGGCCAAATGTGGAAATTTTTAAGGTATAGGAGAAGTTTTTGTTGGGAACAAGGAAATGGCAGAGAAACTAACCAGCTACTTTGCAACTGTCTTCATGGAGAAAGCGCCAGGAAACCTCCGTGTAAAGTGATCACATGTGACTTGTGGAACTAAAGACATAAAGTCCATTCATATCAGCAACAAGGTAGTACTTGCAAATGGAGCGAGATTAATCATTGCTAAGTCTGATGGGCCAGATATACTTCATATCAAAATGTCAGAAATAAAACAGCATATTAATTGAACTGTCGGTGACTGTATTTTATTTTCTTGCAAATCCTGCAAAAGCCATAGCCATTGTAGATATCTGAAAGGTAGTAAACATGATCCATCTATGTCCACAGGGAAGAAGAGATAATGTGGAGGACTGCAGACCAATTAATTTGACATATGTAGGGAAAGAGTTGGAATCCATTATATCAGAAGTGACATTGGGTACTTAGAAATGAACAGCAAAATTGCAAGAATAACAATGCATTTCTGTCAGAGAAATCATGCCTGAGAAAATTCGGAATGATTTGAAGTTGTTTCTTGCAGCATAGACCACGGACAACCAGTGGAAGTAGCGTATTTGGATTTTCAGAAGTCTGGGCGGGAAAAATTTCTGAAATGGGAAACATTTGAGAAACTCACTGGTAGATTAATTAAAGAAAATACAATAGAGGCACTGAACTTGGATTTTCAGCAAGGATTGTAATAGAGTCCCAACCCTAGTATGCAAAGTAAAAGCACATGGGATAGGGGGTAATATATGAACATGGTGTTAAAATGGGAGTGTTGACAGGAAACAATGAGTAAGAATAAATGGATGGTTTTCAGTTTGGAAGGCTCATGAGGCATCGCAATGATTGGTGATGGGGCGCCAGATATTCGCAATACATCTCAAACATCTCGTTGAGGGAATGAAATGCAAAGTTTCCAAGTCTGCTGACGGAACTAGGATTTTGAAAGTGAGGAGATGTGAAAAAAACTTAAAGGAGACTAAACAAACGGAGTGAATGAGTAAACATGTGGCAGATGAAGAGCAGTTTGGATAGATATGATGTTGTCTACTTTGTTGTGAAACACTAAATTTCCAGCCAACCATTGGAAAAGGGAGTGGTTGAGATATGTCGATCTATGAAGGGAACTGCACTTTTCTTCTGTTATTGTTTAGACAGACATCTGAGTTACATGCAGGGCAGTGAGTTCTGAAGAAAGAAGCCAATACAGGGAATACATTGGCACACAGACCAGTTTACACAAACCCACCAAGTTAGGAGCTGTAACATTGAAAGGATCTGGGATCTCCCTGTACACCAGTCACTGAAAGCAATATTGCAGGAGCAGAAAGCAGTCAGGAAGATAAATGGGTGTTGACCATCATTTCAGAGGGACTGGAGTCCAGGGGTAAGGGTGTCTCAGTGCAGCTGTACAGGCCCTTGGTGAGACCTCAACTCGAACATTGTGCAGTGTTGTGTGCATGTTTGGTCTCCGTACCTAATAAAGGATAAACCTGACATTGAGGGAGTGCAGCGAAGGATGACCAGACTGATCTCTGGGATGACAGACTTTTTGTGGAGCAGAGTTTGGGGCGACTGAGCCTGTATTGCATGGGGTTTAGGAAGATGAGTGGCGATCTCAGTGAGATATATAAAACACTGACAGGGTGAGGTAGATTGGAAGCAGTGATGATAATTCCCCTGGCTGGGAAGTCTAAAACAAGAGGCCACAGTATTAAATTCAGATGGGTCACATTGCATTTAGATACAAATAAATGTCTGCACTCAGAGACTGGTGAACCCGGGAATTCTCTCTCACATAAGGCTGTGGAAGACAAGGCACGAAAGACTAATAAGGATGTCTCGACACCAAAGGATGGGGGAGAGAGCAGGAGTATGGTGTAGAAATAAAGGGTCAGCCATCATTATATTGAATTGGATAGCAAACTCGACAGACCAAGTGGACGACCGCAGTTCCTATTTTATAGCTTCACAAGGTTAATCACATTAAGGGGTGTGTAAAGTGTGTGGGGAAAGTGCATTGAGGAGATGTTCAGACATTAACTAGAATGGGGCAGGCTCAATGTGCTGTATGGTCTATTACATTCCCGATGTTTCTATGCGGTTTGTGGGAAAGCTCTGTAAATGTTGTCACAAGTTCGCAGATGTTTGGAAGGACGTCTCTGCTGGCTCAACAGGACTGTGTTTCCCGTTCCCTTTTCCATACCGAGGTTGGGGGCTGGGTGTTCTGTTAGGTTTTATCCTTTTAGACTTCAGAGCAGTTTGATACGATAGTGTGTCTTGCTTGGCCTTTTCAGAGACCATTGAAGAGTGTATCACATGTCTGTGTGTCTGGAGTCACTTTTTGGCCAGACCAGGAAAGCATGGGAGATTCACTTCCTGAAAGTACATTGGGGAAGGAAATTGGTGTTTACAATCGACATTGACTTCAAGGCCATTGTTACTGACACCAGATTTGAGATCTCGATATTTTATTAATTGTTTTTAATTTTCACCAGCTGCCAGAGCATTAGCCTGGTCTGGATTATTAATCCAGTGACTTTTCCAAAACAGCACCATCTCCACATGGGGACCGATCGGAAACCACACTGAGCAAGTTTATGTCTGTGCTGCTTGACAGCTCTATCAAAACGAACTCCCAATTTGAATATCATGATGAGACTGAGAGGGTTGGAATTGTCCAGATTGTAATTATTCCCGACACTGAGTAATTTTTCACATTGCCAGGGAGATGTCAGAGTTGTCGCTGGAAGGAAACCGCTTCCCCAGGGGCACGGCTTGTTGTACAGCACAAGTCTTCAGTCCTATTGCAGGAATGGGGTCAGGACTCATTGCATTTGCCTCTCTACTGTGTTCAGTTTTTTCTTCATGGCACGTGCAGCGAATTGAATTGGTTGAAGACTGATCTGTGATCCTGTGGGCATCATGATGACGGTGAATTGAATCATCGACTCAACACCCCTGGCTGAGGATGGTACAGATACTATTTCCTTGTTTTTTACACTGATGTGCAGAGCTGATCCATTGATAGAATGGGGATAATTGTGGAGCCCTCTCTAACAGTTAGTTGTTTAATCGACTATCACGATTTTTGGCCGGATAGACAATAGACAATAGACAATAGATGCAAGAGTAGGCCATTCTGCCCTTCGAGCCTGCACCGCCATTCAATATGATCATGGCTGATCATTCCTAATCAGTATCCTGTTCCAGCCCCATCTCCATACACCTTGACTCCACTATCTCCAAGAGCTCTATTCAATTCTCTCTTAAATGAATCCAGAGACTGGGCCTCCACTGCCCTCTGGGGCAGAGCATTCCACACAGCCACCACTCTCTGGGTGAAGTAGTTTCTCCTCGTCTCTGTCCTAAATGGTCTACCCCGTATTTTTAAGTTGTGTCCTCTGGTTCGGCACTCCCCCATCAACGGAAATATGTTTCCTCCTGCCAGAGTGTCCAGTCCTTTCATAATCCTATACTTTTCAATCAGATCCCCTCTCAGTCTTCTAAACTCAAGCGTATACAAGCACAGTCGCTTCAGTCTTTCCGTGTAAGGCAATCCTGCCATTCCAGGAATGACCTCGTGAACCTACGCTGCACTCCCTCAACAGACAGAACGTCCCTCCTCAAATTTGGAGACCAGAACTGCACACAGTACTCCAGGTGCGGTCCCACCAGGGCCCCGTACAGCTGCTGAAGCACCTCCCCGCTTCCACACTCAATCCCTCCCGTTATGAAGGCCAGCATGCTATCAGCCTTCTTCACGACCTGCTGTACCTGCATGCTTGCCTTCATTGACTGGTGGACAAGAACACCCAAATCTCTCTGAAGAGCCCCTTTACCTAATTTGATACCATTGAGGTAGTAATCTGCCTTCCTGTTCCTGCCACCAAAGTGGACAACCAGACATTTATCCACACTAAACTGCATCTGCCATGCATCTGCCCACCCACCCAACCTGTCCAGGTCACCCTGCAATACCCCAACGTCCTCATCACAGGCTGCAGATGTTTCATCGGGGTGTATTGACCTTGTGACAATTTCTCTCCCTCGATCATACGATTTGGTTTTATTTGATTTGATAGGATTCATTGTCGCATGCATTTAAGTAGAGTGAAACTCTTTGTTTATACACAGTTCTGGCAGATCATAGTGAGAGTTGGAGCTGCCTTTTTTTAGAGACATGGAGTGGCCGAAAATTCAAAGTCTACTTCAGCTGTCTGTTTCTGAAGAGCCACAAAATAGACAGAAATTAAAATAGATTGCTTCAGCATCAGTGAAAAAAGGGCCTTTGAACAGGGAATTATTCCAAAGCAAAAGAAAGCATCATCTGATTCGCAAGATTCTGAAACATGCCAATCTAGTGGTAAAGAAAATTCTTTTTTATGATTTGTAACAGAACACACATGAAAAAATGAAATTGGAGCACAAAAACTTTGAAGAATCACTCCAAAAAGTAACTTATTCTGATCTCAGTAAGGATTATTTTCATCCACAAAAATAGCATCTCAAGTTATCTTTCAGAAGCTAGCTGTGCCTATGAAACTGTTTACAATAGTAATAAGTTCTAGTTAAATATTTGGTAAATAATCATGGACACAGATTTCAACATAATAATAAAACCTTAAAGAGATGCCTGGCTTGTCTTGTCGAATTCGCGAAGAAAAAGGTTAACCATGGAAATAATAATATTACGTATTTTGTATCAGAATCAGCTTTTTACTGTAAAATGTGATCACGGAATTTGATAAGAGATAGCCTGCCCATTGGAGAATAGAATTTATGCAATCCTTCAAGATAAACAATGAGGGATATGACTAAAAAGAGCAGAGCCCCGAACTTTGGAATGCATTATAGAAAGATCCAAAATCCTAGAGATAACAGGAATCGTTAAACATCCGAAACAAATAAGATCCTCGGGCTGTCCCTGGGAGTGTCCATCATTGATCAGTTGTTTTACAAGATTGGTTCTGCAGAAGGGAAGTGGAGGGTACACTGACAAAGTTGTGTATGATCATTGCAACACAGAATGTATAAAAATACTGTCTTTTTACTGCAATATCGAAGTGTGTCATTGATTTGCCGTCTGATCTCAGCTAAAGATTAAGGAAAGGATTGCCTTCTCATGTCAAAGCCAGATTCGAGGAAGATCCTTTGGGATTCTCCCAGCATTAGCCAGGTTTTGCTTGAATTAAAGTCCATTCCGTGCCTGTGTCCTCTCTGCCTCCAGACTCTTTGTCCCTAGCTGGGGAATCTCGCTCCTAAAATAAGCAAGGACATACAGGTCATAGGGTAAAGGAAAAACTTAGACTAAGGCATACAGGCTACACCAGAAAGGGTATGCTATAGGCAATATCAATGTGAGCAAGATCAGCATTATTTGAAGTTAGAGAGTCCATTCCTCAGTTTAATAATGGGCTGGGAAGATGCTGTTCATGAGCCGCTGGTTTGTGTGTTCAAGATTCTGTATTGGCTGCCTGATGGAAGAGATTGTAGGAGATCCAGGGTGGGATGGGTCTTTGATAATGTTGTCAGCCTTTCCGCGGCAGTGAGCTGTGTAAATGGAGACAATGGATAGGACGTTGGTTTCCGTGATGGCATGGGCTGGGCACACAACCTTCTGTCATTTCTCTTACTGTCCTGGACAGGGCTGTGGCATTCTGCAAACAGATAGTTTGCTGTCAGTGGTGCATTTGTAGACATTGATGAGGGTCCTTGTGGACATGTCAAATGTCCTGAGCAGACAGAGAAAGAAGAGGCGTTGTTGTGCCATTTCGGCTGTTACATCTACATGGGAGGTCGGTTATCGTCACTCCAAGCAACTTAATGTTTTCCACTCTTTCAACTTCAGTTCCATTGATGCAGATGGGGGCATGTTCTCCTCATTGCTTTCTGAAGTCATTGATCAGTTGGTTAGTCTGCCGACGTTGAAAGAGAGGATGGTCTCAGTGCAGCATATCAGTAAGTCCACTATTTCCGTTCTGTATTTTGACTTGTTATCATTACATACCTGTCCTACTATGATGGTGTCATCAGTGAACATGTAGATGGCATTCGTTCAAAATTTGGCAACACAGTCGTGGGTATACAGGGAGTATAGTAGGGGGCTGAGGACACATCCTTTGGGATTTCAGTGTTGAATGTTATCATGGAAGAGACACAACTACCTATTTTCACTGATTGTGTACTGTGGGTCAGAAAGCTGAGGATCCAATTTCAGAGGGCAGAGCCAAGACTAAGGTCAGGGAGTTTTGTGATCAGTCTGAAGGGAATAATGGTGTTGAAGATGAACCGATAGTCAATGAGCACGCATCTGATGTGGGTGTCCTTGTTGTCCAGGTGTTCCAGGGATATGGCACCCACTATGTACCAATTCCACTGGTAGGAAAATTGTAGAGGATCGAGGCAGGCTGGGAGACTGGAACTGATGTGGGCCATGACTAGACTCTCGACGCATTTCACTCCCCTCAGTCTCCAGCGCTCTAAAGAGGAATGTCCCAGCTTATCCAACCTCTCCCTATGACTCAGACCCTTGAGTCCTGTCAACATCCTTGTAAAGTTCCAGTTTAATACCATCCTTCCTACAGCAAGGTGACCAAAATTGAACACAATGGTGAACTAGGACATATTTGGAACTGTAAGTTTTACTCTGCTGCCAATTATTATGCTGCTGTGATATTGTTTTTTTTGTGTTATTCTGAAATCTTATTATTCATTGAATCCCCTGATGGCAATCCCCTCCGGTGAACGTTCTTCTGACTGCTTGAATTTGAATCAATCTGTTTTGTTTGGACTGATATTTTGATGCCGCTGTATATCAGAGAACAGGAAGAGATTATGGATGGCAGTGTGTGTCCTTTACTGGACCAGCTTGACTCTCCAGGCACCTGAAGCTTTTATTGTGGACCAGAGTACCTCAGAATCGTTACATCACAGAAGGAAGCTATTTAGCCCATTGTAGGTTCATGCACATAGAACATTAATGCTCAGTACCCACAACATCCTTCAGCACTGCCGATAGATCCACCGACCTTCCTGACAACCGTAAATTTACTAACTCATCCGTCTATACCCTCATTAAGGTCATTTTCAAAAGGACAGACAACAGTCACTCCACAGCAGATCCTTGCAGTATACCACTAGCAACTAAACTCCAGGATGAACATTCCCCTTCAACTACCACCTTCTGTCTGCTTTCAGCTAGCCGATTTGTGATCCAAACGCTAAATCACCCACAATTCCACGTCTCCATATTTTCTGGGAGAAAATAAGGACTGCAGATGTTTGAGATCAGGGTCGAGAGTGTGGCGCTGGAAACGCACAGCAGGTCAGGCAACATCTGAGGAGCGAGGATAAAATGAAGACTGCAGATGCTGCAGACCATAAAACTGATTCTTGATGAAGGGCTTACAAGAGAAACATCAACTTGCATGCATCTTGGATGCTGCCTCATCTGTTCTGCTTTTCAAACACCACACTCTCCATATTTTCTTCAATAGCCGACCATGGTGGACATTATCAAACGGTTCACTGAAATCCACATACCTCACTTTACTCTTATCTACCTGTTTGGTCACCTTCTCAATGAACTCGGTAAGATTTGTGAGGCATGACATCCTCTTCACAAAACCTTGTTGACTATTCCGAATCAAATGTTTCCTTTCTAGATGATAGTAAATCCTATCTCTTATAATCCTTTCCAACACTTTACCCACAACCAAAGTAAGACAGGTATATAATTACCAGGGTTGTCTCATCTCCATTTCTTGAACAAAGGGACAACATTTGCTGACCTCCAATCTTCTGGCACTATTCCTGTAGACAATGGCGATGTAAAAATCCGAACAGTTGGTTGCGTAAACTCCTCCGTAGCTTCTTAGAGAATCCTAGGATAAATCCCATCCGACCCAGGGGACATATCTATTTTCACACTCTCCAGAACTGCTAACATCTCGACGTTACGAACTTCAATCCCTTCTAGACTAATAGCCTGTTTCTCAGTATTGGCCTTGACAGCATTTTCTTTTTCCATTGTGAATCCTGATTCAAATATTAATTTCCAGCCTGTCCTATCTCCTCAGACTCCACACACAACTTAACACTACTGTGTTTGATTGCCATTAATCTTCATTTGGTGATTCTTTTATTCATGACATGCTGATAGAAAGCTTGAGGGTTTTCCGCGATCCTACTTGCCAAAGACTTGTCATGCCCTATCCTGGCTATTTTTAGCTTTTCAAAAACGTCCTTCCAGGCTAACTTGTAACTCTCAAGTATCCGAACTGAGCCCTCATGTTTCATCTTTACATTAGCCTCCTTCTTCCTCTTGACAAGAGATTCAACTGCTTCAGTAAACCATAGCAGCCTCACTCAACCATTTCCTCCTTTCCTGGCAGGTATAAAATTATCAAGGACACACAGTAGCTGTTGTTTGAAAAAGCTCCACACTTAAATTGTACCCATCCTCTGCAGTTTCCTTCCCCATCCTATGCATCCTAAAATCTTTCCTAATCGCATCATAATTGCCTTTCCCCCAGCTATAACACTTGTCCTGCAGTATACACCTGTCCCTTACCATCGCTAAGGTAAACATAAGTGAATTGTAGTCACTATCAGCAAAGTGTTCACCTACCTCCAAATCTAACACCTGGTCTGGTTCATTACTCAGTACCAAATCCAATTTTGCCTCGGCCCTTGTTGGCCTATCTACATAATGTGTCAGGAAACCATTCTGAACATATTGGACAAAAACTGACCCATATAAAGTATTTCTACTGTACCATTTCGAATCAATATTTGGAAAGTTAAATTCTTCCATAACAACTGCTCTGTTATTTTCGCTCCTATTCAGTATCATCTTTTTAATCCTTTCCTCTACATCTCTGGAACATTTCAGACGGCAATAGAGAACTTTCAGCAGAGTGACCTCTCCGTTTTTGTTTCTAACCTCTTCCCATACGACCTCACTAGACGAGTCCTTATCAAGCATCCTTTATACCAACGTAATGCTGTCTTTGATTTTCAATGCCACGCTAACCTCCCCCACCACAACCACCACACCCGCCCCACTGTTAGTACTTTCCTTTTTTTCAATGAAGCATCTAAACCCCGGACCCTACAATGATCAGTCCTGTCCCTGCTCTATCCATTTCTCCAAAATGGCCAAAACATCAAGCTGTACAACAGCACAATTTGGAAACAGGGATGTTAAACGAGGGTGAGTTGGATAGATCAGAAGACAGCATGAGGGGAGATAGAAAGGAATGGACAGAAAATGGAAGTTTTATTTAGAAATTCTCACGGACTGCAAGGCCTTTATCTATTGTCATACCGTTTGAGCACTGTGCGGATACTGGCTGTGGTCCCAGAGCATTTATCGCCAATAATATCACAGAGCTGAGTTGCTGACAGTTAAACAGAGTCCAAAAGGCCAAGTGATTTTTTATTTCTCTACAGTGAGAAGGTGATTTAATTTAAATAGACTGGGTGAACAGCAGCAGGAACTGACAACCCCCTCAATACTGAGATAATGCGCCAGAGAATCTCAATGAGGTGGATCAATGACAGAGGGGAAATCAGCATCTCAGCTGTGGGCCAAATAATGATTGAGAAAGATTGCACACCACTTCCGTGGTTTTCTAATGCACATTTCAATTTATGTAGCTCAATATCACGAGTGTATCTTATTTCTTCGTACTTCCCATAGTTTAGTACGGACGGAAAATCATTTTGTCCCCGTATTTTGTGCTCAATAAACAGATCTAATACGGTTTTTTAAACTTGGTTTACATGATTGGGCCCATCAGTGGGTCAGCAGGTTGGAGCAATTGTTGAATGCCTTCCAGCACTCGGGTAGCTGAAGGGCCTCTTCCCAGTGTGGACCCGCCAGTGCTTCAGCAGGGAGGAATTGCTGAAGGCCTTCCCACACTTGGGGGAGAGGCCTTTCAGCTGTCCCAAGTGCAGGAAAACCTTCAGCATTTCCTCCACCCTGAAGCACTGGTGGGTCCACACTGTGGAAGACTTAACAGACTCTGAGAACGTTCCTCTCACTCCACGCCACTCCCCATTTCGATTGAGAGAGAGAGAACCAGTCTTTAACTAAACTCTTCCAACATTTATACAGTGCATTTGGTGTGTGATCATACTTCACGTTATCCACCATCGCGACAGGAGCCACAATATCTTCATTCTAAAACAGATAACCATTCCCACCAGCTTCTGATCCCCACAGAGAACATGGGTCTATCTTCCTGGAGATGGAAGATGCCTCCTTGAGGCTTGGCACAAAACATTTGGCTTCCTTCCTCACTGCCGACAAAACACGTTAAAGAATCGTTTGTTCCACAGGCAATGGAGCCACGAGGAACATTGTGAGCAGTCTATGAGTGCAGTCTCTGCTCCATTCGTTTTCCAGGCTGGAGCATCAATGACACCCTCCTATTCCTGTGTAAGTGTCTCGAGGGGTGAATGGTCTCATTTTGGTTCCATAGAACAGGTTTAGGGGTCTTACTGGACTCTGCCTGTTCCTGTTTAACAGTTCAATGTACTGACCAGACGCCTTCTCTTCCTGTGGAATAGGCAGGAGGATTAAATGGGCTGTCCCCCTTCTTGATCGGTCATTTCGATGGGCTGAATAGTTTCCACATATCCGTGTGTAACCAGCTTGAGGTGCTGAATGAGCTTCTCTTTTAATTGTGGAAATGTGCAGTGCCTGGCCGTTCTGTTACATGAATGTTACCGACACTTTAACAGCACAAACGTGGATGTTGTTTGGGTCTTGTTGAATATAGACACAGACCGGTCCAGGAGCTGAGAGGGGACAAAATGTTCTGAATATTGTGTGATCTTCAGTGATAACTCCACTTCTGATCTTGGGATAGATGAGGGGCGACGGGAATAGGGGCACATAGACGTTGCCGAAGGAGCTGAAGATGTTTGTGCTGCGGAAGTTAATCTGAGGATCTCCTGAAGAGATGTCCCGGGACTGAGAGGATTGTTGGCCACCGACCACAAACACCTTCCTTTGTGGTCTGAAAGACCCCAACCAGTGAGGAGGTTCGACCTGATTCTCATTAAGCTCAAAAAACTAGGTGGTCCCGATGACATCCTCAGTCAACTACTGCCTTGATATCAAGGCCATTCACTCTTTCCTGAGCCCCTGTGTTCACCTCTTGTTTATATTAATAGGTGACGGTGTATGGGTAGAGAGTGTTTTCCTCTCACAGAGGGTAATCAATGTCAGGAATTATCTGGACTAGAGAGTTAGGGGAGCTACATCATTGAAAGTATTTAAAGAGGTGGTACATGAATCTTTGACCTGTCAGAGAGCTGAGGAGTGTGAATAACTGAGCATGAAGGAAGAGTTAATGCTAACAGTAGATCATTCATGATTGTATACAATGGCTTGACCGTCCGAATTACATATACCTGTTCCTTATGTTTTCATTTTCTGTAATTTCAAAGTAAACGGCTGTAATTTTCCTGGATGTTCTGTTATTGAACGTTGTAATCAGAGAGAGCAAAGCATTTTTGAGTCATGTCTGAGTGAGGCTCTACCATGCACTATGATCTGATTAAGGTCTCAGCAGCACTTTTCTGTCAGTGTACCATTTTACTACATTTATTTGTCTATCAAATGTCTGACATAGACAATTTTGAACAAATGGAAATATCCAGGAATCACAATCTTCTGGGGAAGGGAATTCACACCTTCACAACCCTATGAGAATCTCTTGTTCATGTTCTGACCAATGTTGGAGGATCACTCATGTCTTTTCCCACTCCTCTATTGGTGAAAGCAAATTTTGAATGTAACCAGTTGAGTGCTGTGCCCAATGATATAGGTATCGGACTGGTTAATTTTCTAGAAACATCTGAGACACAGAACTTTGAACTGTGAACAAATGGTAAAATGATAGAGTGTCCCAATGTTTTTCTGACTTTGAACTTATTCTGCTCACACAAATGTCTGGGAATGCGGATTTCTTCCCGGAACAGATGGATTTGTCTGAATTCCCTTTGTTTCGAGCTGTACAGAGATTCCTATGAATCCTCATCAGGAATCCTCCACGAGTGGTGAAGATGACTCAGGATTTTTGTGCTCTCACGACTTGTTTTCAGGCAGAATAAAGTAAGAGAGAGAGAACAATTGGCTGCTGCTTCTGAAGCAAGTAATATTTTTCTCCGTGTCTGTGTGGAAAAATACAAGAATGTCAACTGAACCCCAAACTGGACCATGTGCGCTCTCCATGTACATTCTCTGGAATGGATGATATTAGACTGTATACTGTATGCAGCATTATTGCTGTTGTTGTGCAGAGTGGCTTTCATTAGCAAATGAAAATAATGTGCCCGTTTTATGATCTGATGAGATGTTTGTATACATCTGCGTAATTTTTAAAAATGGGTTGATATCTTCATAATATTTGTGTTAATACCAATGCATCTCATTCAAAAAGTTATTATCTAGCTTTAGTCTTCTTAACAAGAGAAAATATGTATCCAGCTGAAAGACTTCTCTGAAAATCGTGATTTAATAATATTTCTCATCTTAGATCTAAACAGATAATCCCGATGACAAAAGGCCTTCATTTCAATAGTGAGTCAAGGGAAGCATCTTTGAACATCTTTGAAAGGAATTGTATCCGGTTGTATTTTTAGTTTAGAGGATCAAAACTGCACCCAGTGTATCTGATGTGGTCTCAGCAATGCCCTGATCAGATACAGTGAAATATTCCTAATTAAACCCAATACCCGTTGCCAAAAACAGCATCATTCCACTTACATTCCGAATCACTTGCTGCATCTGCAGACAGAATTCATATGATTCATGTACCAAGAACATGAAAAACATCTGCAATCTCTCTCCATTTAAATTGTTCCCGACTGCAATAAACAACTCACATTATATTATTTCTGCTGAGGGTATGCTCACTAACCTTCCCTGTCTACATCATAATGCAGATTCACTACCTCCATTTGAAGATCTATTGAATGATCATTTTGGTGTCCAAGGTAGTTCAGCTTTGATCCATTCAGTCCCTTCATTCAGATATTTTACATAGATTATTGATCATTGATGACCCTACAGTGATCTCTGAGTCAAAACTAGTTAGTGTTTTGTTTAAAAAATCATATATCTCTACTATTTCCTGTTCGTGACAACATCCCTGTTCTTGTGAAGCCGTTCAGGCGGGTTGAATGGCCTCGTCCTGGGCTGTGTAATGTACTCAACGAGCTGAATTACTTCATCCTATATTCCTGTGTAATTCTTTGGAGGGGCAGAATGGTCTCCTTCTGTCTCATTGTAACGATCCAGTCTGGCTGAATGGGATGGTCGTCTACCCTGTAATCGCATCGAGGGGTGGATTGAGGGAACAACACATGGGGTATGGTCAGCTGTATATCTCTGCAACGGCCTGGAGCGTGGATTGAGGTAACAACACACTGGAAAGGGGCAGCAGTTGGCCATTTAGCGGCACCATTCAGAATGCTCATGGCTGATCCGGATGTGTCTGACCATCTGTCTCCTGTCTGTTTCCAATAAACATTGACTCTCCTGTCCGGCAAAGGTCAGTCAAGCTCAAACTGAAATATCTAAATTAACCGAATCTTCACTGCTCCCTGAGGATGAGGACACCACAGATAGCACAACAGTAAAGGGAAAGGGACTCCTTCTTTCATTGTGGGACACATTTTCTAAAAAAACTGTGTTAACCTCATATCAAATCACTGTCCCTTTTCGGATATAGTGGTACAATAACTAGGAATAGACATTAACTATTCTGCCCTCCAATCTTTTCCCATATTACCACTGACTGTTTCCAATCAAATATGTTGTTGCTGTCTCAGGAAGAGAATACCTGATAGCATAACACCACACGAGCATTTAAAAAAGGAGCAGAATTAGACCATCTGGCCTATCGAGTCTGATATACCATTCAGTCATTTCGCATATGTTCCTCGACATCATTCTCCTACCTTCTCCCTAGAATCCTTGATCTCCTTATTAATCAAAAACGTATTTATTTGTGTCTTAATGGCACTCGTGTCTGTGTCTTAATGTGTATTTCAGTGTGTGTGTCCATGTGCTTGTTACTTTTTTATTTCTGTGTCTATGTGTATCTGTCTTTGTATCAGCCTGTGTGTTTCTATCTGTGTTTGTGTCCATTTGTGTGTGACTGTTTATGTCTTTGTGTGCTTCTCCGTGTGTGCATGCTTATCTCCTTGTACGCATTGTTTATGTTACTACATTGGGGTATTTACCAATATATCTGTATATTTCAATGCCTGCATCTCTGTGCAATGGGGTATCTGTTCTTCTACGAGTGAGAGAGATGAGGTTGTAACTGACAGTAGGTTTGAATTGAGAATTGCTCTTTATTGAACACTACCCCTTATTCGGTTGGTGGGACGTGGATGTTTCAGATTCTCAACACAAGGCCACCTGATCCTCTCCAGCTCTCTCCAGGTTCCTCTCCACATATCAGGGTAGGGGGTTAAGGTAACGGATATCTGACAATCCACCACCCAGCGTGTCCTATTCCAGGCTGTTTCTTGTGGAATGGGAGAAAGGGAGGGAATGGGTGAGGGTGGGAGTGGATGGCCCTGCTGTTAGTGCTGGACTAGGTGAGGTGTGGCATGGTGAATTGGCCGGAGGGAGTCTGTACATAGTGTTGTATCCATGTCGTGCTATTAGTGTGCGGGGCTATTGCATCAGGCACAGAAAAAGTCGGGGAGGGAAGGTGCGAATTCAACAGTGAGTGTGGTCGTGCTTGAGCCTTATTGGAGTTAGAGTGTGAGCCTTGGTCGAGGGTAGGTGATATAAGAGACATACAGTGAGTGTGAGGGAGCAGTGAGAATATACGGTGACACTTATCTTGACAAATCGGAATGGATATTGATGCTTGTCCTGTATTTCTGGACATGTCTTCAGATCATCTCAGCATCGTGGTGAGCCTCCACGAATGTCTTATCCAAGTCTATCACAAATAACAACACAGGCTCTGTCCCTCAGATTCCACAGAATGGGTTTGGGTGGGTCTTACAAATAGCAAGGAGAAACAAAATTGTGGATATATCTGAACCAAAACTGTCGCGCAAATATTTTGCAACATATGCTCTGGAAATTATATATGCAACTCTACGCAAAGGGAAGCTATGACATACTGATATTATCGCTGAGCTGTTAACCCAGAGACCCAGGTAATGTTCTGGGGACATGGTTTCAAATCCCGCCATGGCAGATTGTGGAATTTGAGTTCAATAAGTATCTGGAACCGAGGGTTTATGATGGTCAGGAATCCATTCCTGATTGTTGGAAAAACTCATCTGGTTCACTCATGTCCTTGAGGGAAGGAAACGGCTGTTCTTATCTGGTCTGGCCTGCATGTCACTCCAGATCCAAGGCAACGCTGTTGACTCTTCAAAGCCGTCTGGCATGGCTAGGAAATGCTGGTTATCCAGCTAAGCCCTCATCATGTGAATGAGTAACAAATACTCGTGGGTTCTGCAGTAATAATGGACGGTGTCAAGTTGCATCGAGACTGAGTTAACTAAGTGACTGCTAATGTTGCGAAAAATAAATTCCATAAGTGTATATCAGATAGGTTGGAGAGTATGTTGTGAATCAAACTAGAGAGCAGATTATTTCGGATTTGGTGTTGTGTGATACTGATTAAGGATGATCAGCCATGATCATATTGAATGTTGGTGCAGGCTCGAAGGGCAGAATGGCCTACTCCAGCACCTATTGTCTACTGTCTATTGTCTATTGTCTATTTTCTATTGTTTTGTCGGAAACATTAATTACTAACCTTGCTCTGAAGCAGCTTTGGAGGAATAGTGACATTAATATGTTGTATTTTACACGGCGTCTGCATTCAATGTGGAATGTTTGAACATTCTGGTCAAACACCATGGAAGCCCAGAGGTTAGAGGGCCAAGTTCACTCCAGTGAATTGGGAAAGTACAATATAACATTCAGTAGGAGAACAATGGTTGTTAGACCCATATAGTCTTACCGCACGGAGATAGGCCATTAGGCCCAAACTAGTCCATTCCGAACAAAATGTCAATTCACACTAACCTCATTTCCCTGCCATTTCCCTGTATCCTTCTAATCCTTTCCTACCTGTGTATTTGTCCAAATGTATTTTAAATTTTGTGAATGTATCCGCCTCAACCACTTCTGCTGTCAGCTCATCCCATATGCATACCACCCTGTGTGTAAAAGAAATTGCCCCTCAGGTTCCCTTTTACTCTTTCCCCTCTGACCTGAAATTGATGCCCTCTAGTCCCTGATTGCCCAATCCTGTGGCAAAAAAACGACTGAGTGCATTGACTCTATCCATGTCTCCCATGATCTTACACACTACTATCAGATCTCCCTCAGCCTCATACAATCTAAATTAAAAACTCCTAGCTTGTTCAACCTCTCACTATAATTCAGACCATTAAATCTTGGCAACATCCTTGTAAATTTTTTCTGCAATTTTTCCAGTTTAATAACAACCTTCCTCGAGCAAAGTGAACAAAACTGAACATGATGCTACAAGTATGGACTCACCAACATCTTGCATAACTGCAACATAACTCCCTAATTTCGATACACAGTGCTCTGACTGATGAAGGCCAGTGAGTCAAAAGCCTTTTTCAGTGCCTTGTCTACCTGGGACTCCACTTACAGAAAACCGTGCACCTGAATTCCAAGGTCACTCTGTTCCCCTGCACTCCTTAAGGCCCTGCCAGTCACCATGAAACTCCTGCATTGATTTGACTTTCTAAAATGCAAGAACTTACACTTATCTGATTTAAATTCCATTTGCCATTTCTCGGCCCACTTCCCCACCTGATCAAGGTACTGCTGTAATTTCTGAAATTTCTGATAATTTTCCTCACTGTCCACGATACCACCTATTTTAGTGTCACCTTGAAACTTACAAATCATGCCTGTACATTCTCATCTAAATCATAGATATGTGTAATGTATGAATATATGGTCCCAGCACCTATCCCTGAGGCATTCCACTCATCACAGGCCTCCAGTCCGACAAGCATCCTTCCACGATTACCCTCTTCTTCCTATCATCAAGCTAATTTTGGCCCTAATTTGCCAACTCTCCCTCAATTCCATGTGATCTAACCTTCCAGAGCAGCGTACCATGTGGAACCTTATTGAAGGCCTTACTGAAATCTATATATACAACCATGCCCTTGCCAAAGTTACTGGTCACTTCATCAAATCAGTCTGACAAGTTTGTGAGCCATAATCCCCCATTCACAAGGCCCTGTCTTTCCAAATACATGCAAATCCTCTCCCTCAGAATCCAGTCAAGTAACTTAGCTGCCACAGATTTTAGGTTTATTGGTCGATAGTTCCCCGGTTTTTATTTGTAGCCCTTCGTGAATAACGGCACAGCATTCACTACCCTCCAGTCCTCCAGGACCTCACCCATTGGCTACCGAATATGCAAATGTACCAACCAGGGCCCCTGCTATTCCTTTCCTGTTCTCCTGCAGTGTTCCTGAATATATATGGTCAGGACCAGGAGATTTAGAAAAATACTACAAAGTCTGAAAAATACGTCTATTTATTTCAGGTAAAACACCCACGAGTGAGAAAGTGAGTTAGCAACGATTAGCGTAATAAATGAAAGGTTATATTAATCACAGGAAGTAACTTCAGAAGAATTCCACACATTGCGGAATCCTGAGAATTCTCAGAAATTTACGATCCAGAAAAGGAGGGCCATGAAATAGGGAAGGAAATCAAAAAGCGAACATGCAAACAAACAGGAACACAAAGACTGCATAAATCTATGTTCTATACTTCAAAAAAAGGGAAAAGCAAAGTCAAATGTGGAAATCTGCAATCAGGAGAGACGAGCTTATTATGGATAACAGAGAAATGGCCAAGCAAATAACCAGTTACCTCGCATCTGTCTTCATGGAGGAAGATCCAGAAAATCACCCAGAAATACAACGTCATCATGTAGGAATTGTGGATCGAAAGACATAAACTCAATTTATATCAGAATAAGGCTCTACTTAACATACAGCTGGATTGAGCATTGCTAACATTGACAAACCGGATGTACCTCATACCACAATCTTCAGAAATAAACCATTAATAGAAGTATTTGTTGCACTGTTGATGACTGTGTTTATTACGAAGTGCATTCTGCATAGTCTGGATACAAGCACTAGAGATGAACGGTAGTGATCCCAGCATCTACAAAGGGAAGAAGAGATAGTGTGGAGAACTGCAGACCAATTAACTTGACATTTGTGGGGAAACTGTTGGAGTCTATTACATAGGATGTGATATTCGTTATTTAGAAATGAACAGCAACATTGGAGAGAATCAGTCTGCATTTCTGAAAGGGAAATCATACTTGACAAGCTTTGGAATTGTTTGAAGTTGATTCTTACAGCATAGATAATGGGGAACCAGTACAATTGGCACATTTTAGATTATCAGAAGGCTTTCCATAAGAATTCACACAATGAGTTCATAAATGCAATGAATGTGAAGGGTATTTGGAGGAATATATGCAAATGGTAAGTTAAAGTTTGGATTGCCTTCTTTTAAGGGAGTCACAATATAGATGGAAAGACATGTTGGAGCAGTTTAACAGCGTGTTGGTGAGTACTGTACCTGGAATATTGAGTTCAGATTTGGTCACCAAATCTGAGAAAGAATATACTGAGGAAAGGGTGGAGTGGATAGGTGGAAAAGAAGATAGACCACCTATCCAATCCACCCTTACCTCCTCATCACCTTCATCCCCTCCCCCACTCACCCATTGTACTCTATGCTACTTTCTCCCCAGCCCACCCTCCTCTAGCTTATCTCTCCACGCTTCAGGCTCACTGCCTTTATTCCTGATGAAGGGCTTTTGCCCGAAACGTCGATTTCGAAGCTACTTGGATGCTGCCTGAACTGCTGTGCTCTTCCAGCACCACTCATCCAGAATCTGGTTCCAGGATCTGCAGTCATTGTTTTTACCTCATGGAAACCTGCTGCCAGGGCAAGATTAGGGAGAATTCCCAGATATTCTACAAATGTGTCCAGCGGAACAGAATGACCAGGGAACAGGTAGGACTCATTAGTGACTTGCCAAATTACATCCAAATGAAGTTTAGTGGTAGGAGACACGAGGTGGTGGTTGACTCCTTGTGTGACTGGAGGCCAGTGTCCAATGGTATACTACAAGGATCAGTGCTGTGTACCTTATTATTTGTGATTAGGAGGTGCTGGTGTTGGACTGGGTGGACAATGCTAAAAATCGCATTACACCAGATTATAGTCCACCAGGTTTATTCGGCCCCACTACCTTTCAAAGTTCTGCTTCTTCATCAAAGCGCACAATCATCTGATGAAGAAGGAGCGCTTCGAAAGTTCGTGCCTCCGAACAAACCTGTTGGACTCTAACCTGATGTTGTGTGATTTTCAACTTTAATATTTGTGGTAATCATAAAAGGTGTCGCTGTGAATATGGACGAGGGGTGGGGAGTGTGATAAGTAAGTTTGTGTTTGATACGCAGTTTGCCCGGTTGGTTGGCAGTGAGGAGGAAGGCCTTAGGTTACGGGAAGATATTGATGGAATGGTCAGCTGGGAAGATCAATGACAGATGGAATGTAAACCTGATAAATATGAGGTGATACACTTTGGAAGAAGGAACCAGACGGGGGAGGACTCAATGAATTTTAGCACACTTGGAAGGTCAGAGGGTGCTTCTCCACACATCCCTGAATGTGATGTACAGGTTAATACACAGTTTGGGAAAGCATAAGGGACTGTAAACATAACCTTGATTCATTGAGGAACAGATTATAAGAGCTATGTGGAACTTTGGTGATGCCATGATGGAATACTGTGTGTAGTTCTGGGAATCACAATACAGGAAGGATGTGACTGCACTGGAGGGGGTGCAAAGGAGATTCACCAGGATATTCCCTGGGATGGAGCACATCAGCTATGGAGAGAGGTAGGATAAGCTTGGGTTGTTTAGTTTGGAGGAGAGGAGGCTGAGGGGGACGTGATTCTGAAGGATAGGATTACGAGGAGCATGGACAGTGTGGATGGACAGCAGCTGTTCCTTTTAATCAAAGGGCCACACTTTTAAAGTGAAGGGTTTGGGGTTTAGTGAGGATTTGAGGATTGTTTTTCACCCAGAGTGTGTTGGGGTCTGAAATGCTTTTCTTGAGAGGCGAGTTGTCATGGTAACCTCAAAACCATTCGAAAATACACGGTAGTGCACTTGAAATGCCTTAAGATTCATGGCTACCGTTATTGTGTCGGAAGGTTTGTCTAATGTAGACCGTGCTGTATTTCTGATAGTACAGAGTCTTTGCTTCAGTGATTGTATGGCTGTGGAAGGCCAATCACTGAGTACCTTAAAATAGGAATTGATAGGTTTCTGAAGAATATCTTAACAAAGTTTATAAGACAGAACTTGTAATATTTTCTGAAAATATGTCAATGGCAAAATTAAGGGAAATAAATGTACAGCTTTCCTACAGTTTGATACCAGATAATTGAGGACCGGGAAATAGCAGAAATATGGAGCAAATACTTCAGTTATGCATTCACAGAGGGAAGCAAAATAAAAAAGAAAACTTCCTAGCAATATGAGGGAACTTTAGTCTGGTGAGGAAAAGGGAATAGAATTAAATTATCAACTAAACGGTTTCGAGAAAGTATCGGACTGACATTAATGGGGATAGACACAGTCAACAGAGATTCATATTTGAGAAAGTGGCTTTAGTAAAATTATGTAGAAGCTATCAATGCAATACGAGTGGAATTTCAGAAAGATTTTTGATAAAGCCCCAAGCCTATTGTGCAAATTTGAATCCTGTGGGACTGTGGCTAATACATGGACATGGTTCTCGAAGGACAGAGCTGGCAGAAACAGTGAGTAGGAATAAAACAACGTTTTTTTTATGGAAGGCTAGGAGCATACAGCAAGGATCGTGGCTTGGGCGCCAGCTATTGCCAATACACATCATATATTTGGTTGAGTGTCTCAAATGCAATATTCCCAAGTTTGCTGACAGCACTAAACAATGTCAGCTTGTGAGTGGGTGAGGAGGATGTAAAAAAGCTCCAAGGTGACTGAGATAAGTGAAATGACTGGGCAATTTCGTGGCGGATGGAGAGCAATGGGAGATATGAGATGTTGTGTACTTTGAAGGGAACAATAGAATGGCTGCCTATCATTTGAAAAGGGAGTGGTTGAAAAATGTTGCACTATAAAGGAACTTAAGCTGCATTTTTATTTATTTCTGTGCAGCCCTCAGAGTCCATGTCAGGCAGTGAGTTCTGTATCCATGAGTCAATATTGGTATTGGCATTGGCATTGTATATAGACCCAGCAAGTGGGGAGCTGTAACTTTGAAAGGAATCTGGATCTCCCTGTACACCAGTCACTGAGAGCAATATTTCAGGAGCAGCAAGTAGGGAGGAAGATAACTGCTGTATTCACCTTCATTTCAGGGGGATTTGAGTACAGGAGTAAGAGTATCTTACTTCAGCTGTACAGGGCCTTGGTGAGACACCATCTCGAACATTGTGCAGCATTTTGTGCAGTTCTGGTCTATGTTTCTAATAGAGGACATACCTGACATTGAGAGACAGCAGTAAAGGATGACCAGACTGATCTCTGGGATGACAGACTTGTTATGGGATCTGAGTTTGGAGGGACTAGTCTTGTGTTCCATGCGGTTTAGGAAAATGAGTGGAGATCTCAGTGAAATATGTAACACTCTGATTGGGTGAGACAGATTGGAAGCAGGGATGGTAATTCCCCTGACTCAGATGTCTAAAGCAAGTGGCCACAATATCAGGTACAGACAGGCCGTTTTGCATTGAGATGAGAATAAATGTCTGCACTCTGAGACTGGCAAACCAGGGGTACTCTCTCCCAGATCAGGCTGTGGAAGTCAAGGGCCTGAATATAAATAAGGATTTCTGGAATTTAAAGGGATGGGGAGATTTCAGGAGTACGGTGTGAAGATAGCAGATCAGATATCAGTCCAGGTTGTTCTCCAATAACACGGTATCTGTGTTTCTGTGCAACACTGCGTTGTCGAAAACCGTTCAATATTAATAATGGGGTCTATGGAAAAAAAAGGGGAAGGGGCGAACCCCAAAATATATCAGTAAAAACCAAAAATTAAGTTTAGTCTAACACACACACTAGTTCAGTCTAAATAAATCGTTAAATCACATGTTGTAATGGAACAATGCCATAACTGTAACACTTTCACACTACAGTCACTCACTGGAGCACTGTACCTTTCACCAGAAAGCAGGTGGGGGCTGAATAACCACGTGATGCCGATGGGGAATTCCAGGTCTCCTCAAGTTTCTCTCCACAGTTTGAAATAAAGTTCTTTCTAAACGTAGTCTACAATTTCCAGTTTCAGCCTCAGTTTCAAGGCTTCCTGAGCGCATTGCATTCCTGTTTTAGCTGACCACATTGTTTGTACATTTTGCAGAGAGAGGATCCTGAGGCAGGGTTTTTGCTGTCCAGCTGGTTCCCGGCAAGGAATCGCGTCACAGTGAACGGGAATTCACTTTATAGAAAAAAGATTCACGAGTCACATTGCAGCCAAATTGTATTTAATCAACCCGTGTTTTCGGAGACCTGCCTGTATATTGAATGGAGGAGCAAAACTGATGGGCTGAAGGGACTACAGCAGTTCACATTTTATATTTCACAATGTTTCAACATATTAAGGGATATGATTATTGTATGGGGAAAACTGCACTGAGGAGATGTTCGGCCATTAACTAGCACCGGGAAAGCTCAATGAGTTATATGACCTACTCCTTTAACAATGTTTCTGTGCAGTGTGTGGGAAAGCTCTGCAAATATTGTCACAAGATCTCAGTTGTTCGGAAAGAGGTCTCTGCAGGGTCGACAGGATTGTGCTTCCCTTTTCCTTTTCTACGAACGAGGCTGGGGCCTGGTGCTCGGTACGGCTTTATCATTTAAGATTTCAGTGCAGTTTGATATAATTGAGTGTCTTGCTTGGCCCATTCAGAGATCCTTGAAGAGTTTATCACATGTCTCTGTGTCTGTAGTCACTTTTAGGCCAGACCAGGAAAGCACGGGAGATTCACTTCCTGAAATACATTGGGGAAAGAAATCGAAGTTTACAACTGATATTGAACACAAGATCACTATTACTGACACCAGATTTTAGATCTTATTAATTTCTTATTAATTGTTTTTAATTTGCACCAGCTGCCAGAGCATTAGCCTGGTCTGGGTTAGTAATCCAGTGGCATTTCCACAACGCCACCATCTCCACATGTGGACCTATCGGAAACCACACTGAGCAGATTATTTCTGTGCTGCTTGACAGCTCTATCAAATTTGAACTCCCACCAATTTAACTGTCGTGATGGGACTGAAGGACTAGTAAAGAGTCAGCTTGCAGTAATCCTACTCTTAGCGGATGGGATATAGTTGAGTAATTTTCCACATTGACAGTGAGATGTCGGAGTTGGAGCTGGAATGAAACAGCTTCCCCAGGGGCACGGCTTGTTGTGCAGCACAAGTGGTGTCAGGGCCCACTGCATTAGTCGTATCTACAGTGTCCAGCTGTTTGTTTTCATGTCACGTGCAGTGAATTGAATTTGTTGAAGACTGCCATCTGTGATTCTGTGGGCATCATGGTGAGGGTGAGGTGGATAATCGACTCAACACTTCTGGCTAAGGATGGTGCAGATACTGCATCTTTTACACTGACGTACAGGGCTGTTCCATTATTTAGGGTGAGGATATTTGTGGAGTCTTCTCTTCCAGTAAGTAGTTTAATGGTCCATTGACTTTTATGCATGGATTTGACAGGACGACAGAGCTCAGATCTGATTGTTAGTCTTGGGATCATCTCTCTCTGTATCAGATGTTTGTCCTGCTGTTTGGAGTGTAACCAGTCAAGTGCGGTAGCTTTAATGGATTGTAATCAGGTTTAGGTGCACGTGATTCCGACCCGACCATGTTCACCCACACTTGTCACTGACCCATGGATCGGCTTGATGGTAATGGTAGATGGATGGACTATCCTGGGGGAAAAGTTACAGATTGTCATTGAAATCCACAGCATCAGATGATAACCCAGTTTTAGCTGCAGTATCTACAATTCAATTCTACTGACTGGCCCCAGTTCATACCGAGACCCATTCACCCATCAGCCCTGTATTCAGTGACCTACTCTGGTTTCTGATGCGGAAATACTTCCACTATCATGTTCTCATTCTGCTGGAAGTCTTTACTTGGTGTCACGCCTCCAATTTGTTACATAAACAATATCCATTTAAGGTACGAATCTGAATCTTTTCCTTGAAGTAATTCTGTATTTGAAGTGAACGTATTTTCCTCTGTTTTTCTCCCTGACCATGATTCAGAGCACTGCAGTGTCAGTGATGCCAGCCTTATGCAGTTTCAGAGTCAAGGAACTTGTCACCATGCATTACTGTTCAGTTCCCAGTGTACGGCGCTCCATGTTGGACAGGATGTTTGGCATCTTTGATAATATGTCTTTGGAAATTGTTCAACAAATAAAAATTGCTGAAGAAATTGCTAAATGTGTTGCAGAATTTTCTGGAGTGAATGCAGAGTTAAATTTTCAGGTCCAGTGAACCTTCTACAAAGGTTTTTGCATTTTTATTTCCAGTATCCGTAGTTATTTGTTTAATTGAAGATTTGTTCTGTGCCTATTCATTTCTGGAGAAACTCAGCAGGTCTGTCAACATCGGCAGAGACAGAGAAACAGAGTTAGCGGTTCCAGTCCAGTGTGACAATTCATCAAAACTGAATACAATTGCAAAATGCTCTTTTAATCCCTTGCCAGAAGTGGAGGATTGGTGGCAGGCAAAAGAGGGTGTGGCAAAAGAAAAACAGGCTTTTAGCAGTGGGGAATGAGAAGATTCTGTAAAACGGGTCGAATTTAAGGTGTGAATGGAGGAAAGGGGTTCTCTCTATTGAATGCAAGATAAAGAAGACACAACCATACAAAGTCATACGGAGGCCAAGAGGGAGAATGTTGACCATGTGGTATAAGACCATAAAAACCATAAGACATAGGAGTGGAAGTAAGGCCATTCGCCCCATCGAGTCCACTCCGCCATTTAATCATGGATGATGGGCATTTCAACTCCACTTCCCCACATTCTCCCCGTAGCCGTTAATTCCTTGTGACATCAAGCATTTATCAATCCCTGCCTTGAAGATATTTAGCCTCCTGGCCTCTACTGCACTCTGTGGCAATGAATTCCACAGGCCCACCACTCTCTGGCTGAAGAAATGTTTCTGCATTTCTGTTCTGAATTGACCTCCTCTAATTCTAAGTTTGTGCCCAAGGGTCCGGGTCTCCTCACCTAACGGAAACAATTTCCTAGCCTTCACCCTTTCCAAGCCATGTATTACCTTGTAAGTTTATATTAGATCTCCCCTTAACCTTCTAAACTCTAATGAATACAATCCCAGGATCCTCAGCCGTTCCTCGTATGTTAGACCTACCATTCCAGGGATAATCCGTGTGAATCTCCGCTGGACACGCTCCAGTGCCAGTATGTCCCTCCTGAGGTGGGGGGCCCAAAACTGGGCACAGTACTCTAAATGGGGTCTAACCAGAGCTTTATAAAGTCTCAGTAGCACAAGATTTATTATATAAATCTGGCCACAGATACATTTTCACTGTCGTAATCATCACCCCCTTTAGATAAAGGAATTCAGGTGCTTGACTTCTTAATGGCACTAGTAAGCGTTTCATGCTGCCTTAGTATTGTAACATGGAGAAAAACAAATCACAGTCTGACGTTTGGGCTGAGTGTTGGTTACCTGTCGTTTTTAAAATTGTTTCAATTTTGCAGTGCTTATCTTTAAACGCTTGTTCTTGAAGTTAGTATCAGATGGAGTGTACGATGTTGAGGAGTGACATTATAGAAACTTATAAAATCATGAGAGGTATGGACAGGGTGAATAGCCAAGGTCTTTTTCACAGGAAAGCGGAATCCAAACATAGAGGGAACAGGTTTAAGATGAAAGAGGGTAGATTTAAAAGGGATGAAGGGTCAGCGTTCTTACACAGAGGGTGGCGTGGGTATGGAATGGGTTTGCAGAGGAAGAGTGGGAGATGCAAGGAGAGCTACAACATTTAAAACTCATTTGTACAAACATATGAATGGGAAACATTTAGAGGCCTTTGGGCCAAATGAAATCAAATGGGACGAGCTTAATTTGGAAATCTTGCCCAGCATGGACATTTAGAAAAGCTTCACGCAGAGTCAATGTGGGTCTATGAAAGGGAAATGATATTTTGCATGTAAAATCATGCAATGTATTTCTGGAGATGCCTGAAAATGTAACAAACGGACTTGATAAAGGGGATCTGGTGGACACCAGGCTTTCCAGAGATTTTCCACAAGGTATTACACATTAAAAGTTCTTGCACAGAACAGAAGCTCCAGGATGTCGGATACTGTATTAACATGGGATGATGATTGTTTAACACAGAAATCGGAGACACAGGATTAATGGATCTTTATGGTCAAGATTTATCTGCTGGAGTATCACAAATATCAGTATGATGGCATCAGTTATTTACAATCTATACTGACAGCCTGAAGGAGGGAACTGAGTGCAATATACATCCGAGTTTATGGATGACACTGAGAATCAAAAAGCAGGCTGTCATTTAATGGGCAGGACTTCCAGAAAAGTAACAGTAAAGGCATTGGAGTCTTCCTGTGTATGAAACATAAAGTCAGCATGATGATGCAGCAAGTAACTTGGATTGTACATTTGGCAGTTTCCTGGGAAGAAAGGGTTGTGTTAATGAGAATCTCTAAAATGGTGAGGCGATTATTCATTGGGGTTTAAATGAATGAGGAGTGATACTGCTCAAACATACAAGACACAGAAGGGGTTGGAGAAGGTAGATGTTTCCATTCTTGTGCAAAGTGTCGAACTCGAGGATAGAGATACCTAATATGGAAAATCCTCCATGCTGATCAACATTTGGAGGAAGCACTGAGGGTAGCACGGACGCAAGATTTACTCTGAGTAGAGGATTTCAATGTCCACCTTCAAGAGTATCTCAGCTACAGTAATACTGATCGAGCTGGCCCGGTCCTAAAGGATATAACTGCTAGACTGGTACTGCGGCAGATGGTGAAGGAACCAACAAGAGGAAAATACATATTGACCACAGACTTACTAATCTGCCACTTCCAGAAGTATCTGTTCATGACAGTATTGGTAAGAGTGGCCACTACACAGTTATTGTGGAGACAAAGTCACACCTTCACATTGAGAATATCCTCCACCAATTTGGGTTGTAGTATCACGGTGCTAAATAGGACAGACTTCGATCAGATCTAGCAGCTCAAGTCTGGGTGTCCATAAGGTGCTACGGTTCATCTATAGGAGCAGACTTGCACACCCACACAAGCTCATGGCCTGGCAGATCCCCCTCACAACAATTACCATCAATCCAGAGGATCATCATTGGTTCAATGGAGTGTGCAGGAGGGACGAGTAACACCAGGCAAAACTGCAAATGAGGTGTCAGCCTGTTGAAGCCACCAAACAGGACTACTTGTGCGCCAAACAGCAGAAGCAGTAAGTGATAGACAGAACTAAGTGATCCCACAAGCAAAGGATCAGATCTATGTTCTGCAGTCCTACCAGATCTAGTCGAGAAACTTTGGGGACAATTAAACAATTCACTGGATAAAGAGATTCCACAAATAACCGCTTCCTCCATGATGGTAAAGCCCAGCACTTCAGTGTATAAGATAAGGCTGATGAATTCGCAACAATCTTCAGTCAGAAATGCTGAGTGAATGATCCATTTCAGCCTCCTCCAGTGGTCCTCAGCAATTCAGTTACCAGTCATCAAGCAATTTGGTTCAGTCCACGCGATATCCAGAAACGATTGGAGATACTGGATACTCCAAAGAGTCCATGCTCTGACAACGTTCTAGCAATAGTACTGAAAACTTGTGCTCCATAACTTATCACTCCCCAAGCCAAATTGTTTCAATACAGTTGCAACAATGGCTATCCCCGATTATGTGGAAAATTACCCTTAGTATCTCATGTTTATAAAAAGCAAATGTATTTCCAAGTCAGGATGGTGAATGGCTTGGAGGGGAACCTAAAGTTGATGGTATTCCCACTCGGTCAGTTTACTCTCGATCATCAGTAAAGTGGTGGAAAGTCTCAGTGCTTTTAAGCAGCACGTGCTCAGCAATACCCTGGTCAATGACGCCCAGTTAGGGCTCCACCAGGGCCACTCAGCTCCTGACCTAATTACTGTGGGTCAAACATGTACAAAAGAGCTGAATTCCAGAGGTGAGGTGAGAGCGACAACCCTTTAAAACGAGGCTGCCTTCGACCAAGTGTGGCATTAAGGGGCATTAGCAAAACTACAATCAATGGGTATCGGGGCAAACTCCCTGCTGGTTAGAATCATGCCTGACACGTAGGAGGATGGTCATGGTTGATGAAGGTCAGTCAACGCAGTTCCAAGTCTGTCGGAGTCCCTCGAGAATTGGCTGAAAACTTCTTCAGGGCTGCTTCATCAATGACCTTCCCTCCATTTTAAGGTCAGCAATGGGGATGTTTGCCAGTGATTGTACAATGTTCTCCAACATTTGTGGCTCCTCAGATACTGAAACAGTCCATGTTCAAATGCGACAAGATCTGGACAGTATCTAGGCTAACAAGTGGCAAGTAATACTCAGGCCACAAATGCCAGACCGTGACCATCACCAATAAAATTCAACCTAACCTGCCCGTTGGCATTCAATGGTGTTACTATCACTGAATCTCCCAGTATCAAAGTCCTGGTGGGTAATCATTTCTCAGAAACTCACTGGTCTCGCCACATAAACACAGTAACTGTAAGAGCAGGTCAGAAGCTAGGAATACTGCGGCGAGTAACTCACATCCTGACTTTCAAATGTCTGTCCATCATCTACAATGCATAAGTCAGAAGTGTGATAGAAGACTCCCAATTTGCCTGGATGAGTGCAGCCCCAACAACACTCAAGAAGCTTTATACCATCCAGGACAAAGCAGCCAGTTTGACTGTCCCTTCATCCACAATGCTCCACCATCAACGCTCAGCAGCAGCAGTGTTTTACTATCTACATGCTGCAATGAAATGATTCACCAAAGATCCTCAGAGACCATCTTCCCAACTCACTACCACGTCTATCTAGAAGGACAAGGGCTGCAGATGTATGGAAATACCATCATCTTTAGGTTCCCCTCCAAGCCATTCACCACCCTGACTTGGAAATATATCACTACTCCTTCACAGTCACTGGGTCAGAATCTTTGGATTCCCTCCCTAAAAACATTGGAGGTCAACCACAGCAGGTGGACTGCAGCGTTCAACAATACAGCTGACCACCATCTTCTCAAGGGCAACTAGGGACAGGAAATAAATGCTGGCCCAGCCAGTGAATCCGAGATTCACGAAATAAATAAATAGAAATTAACAGAGGAAGGTTGCTGACGTGTCGCAGGGATCGGTGCTTGGGGACGAGCTGTTGACAATGCCCTTTAAACATTTGGTTGCTGGAATCAGTTTCACTATATCCCAGCCTGCTGACAGCACTAACGGATGTGGGATTGTGAGTGGGTGAGGAGGATGTAAAAAAACACGAATATTGCAGGACAAAAAGCAGTTAAGAAGACAAATGTTGTGCTGACCTTCATTTCACGAGGATTTGAGTCCAGGAGAAAGGGTGCCTTACTGCAGCTGTGCATGGCCTTGGTGAGACATCATCTCAAACATCGTGCAGCATTATGTGCAGTTTTGATCTCCGTAACTCATAAACGACAACCCTGACATTGATGAAGAGCAGTGAAGGATGACCAGACTGATCTCTGGGATGACAGGTTTGGTGTGGGAGCAGAGATTGGGGAGACTGGGCCTGTATTCCAAGGGGTTTATAAAAAGAATGGGGATGTCAGTGAAATATACAAAAATCTGACAGGGTGAGACAGATTAGAAGCAGGGATGATAATTTCCCTGGTTGGGACGTCTAAAACCAGGGGCCACAGTATTAGGTACAGGCAGGTCACTCTGCATTGAGATGAGAATAAATGTCTGCACTCACAGACCAGTGAACCTGGGAATTCGCTCGCACCTGGAAACCGAGACACTGATTATAAATAAGGATTTCGAGACAGTAAAGGGATGGTGGGAGAGCAGGAGTACGGTGTGGAAATGAAGGGCCAAACATTATTACTTTGAATTGGTTAGCAAACTCGATGGACCAAACGTACTACTGCACCACCTATTTTATAGCTTCCCAAGGTTACTCACATTAACGGATATGTATATCGTGTGGGGTAAGTGCATTGAGGAGAGTTTTTCCATGAACTAGAATGGGAGGGCTCACTGTGTTGTATGACCTACTCCTTTCCCACTGTTTCTGTGCAGTCTGTGGGAAAGCTCTGTCAATGTTGTCACAAGCTATAAGATGTTAGGAAGGAGGTCTTTGCAGGGTCGACAGGATTGTGTTACCATTCCCTTTTCCGACATTGATGCTGAGGCCAGGTGTTCTGTCCGGTTTCATCCTTTCAGACCTCGGAGTAGTTTGATACAAATGAGTGTCTTGATTGGCCGTTTCAGAGACCATTGAAATGTTTATCACAGGGTCTTTGGAGTCAGTTACAGGCCAGCCCAGGAAAGCACGGGAGATTCACTACCTAAAATTACATTGGAGAAAGAAATTCTGTTTATAATCCATATTGGCTTCAAGGTCACTGTTACTGATCCCAGATTTTAGATCTCGATATTTTATTAATTGTCTTTAACTTCCACCCGCTGCCAGATCATTCGCCTGGTCTGGATTAGTAATCCAGTGACATTACCACAACAGCACCATCTCCACATGGGGACCTATCGGAAACCATACTGAGCAGGTTATTTCTGTGCTGCTTGACAGTTCTGTCAAAAAGACCTCCCACCAATTTGACTGTCGTGATGGGACTGAGGGGGTGGTAATTGGTCAGATTGTAATTATTCCCGTCTTTGGGGACGTAACTTAGCTTAGTAATTTTCGACATTGCCAGGGAGATATTAGAGTTGTTGCTGGAATGAAACAGTTTCCCCCAGGGGCACGGCTTGTTGTGCAGCACAAGTCTTCAGTCCTATTTCAGGAATGGTGTCAGGGTCCATTGCCTTTGTCGTATCTACTGTGTTCAGCTGTTCTCCATGGCACATGCAGCGAATGAAATTGGTTGAAGACTGGCATCTGTGATTTTGTGGGCATCATGATATGGGTGAGGTGCATCATCGACTTAACACTTCTGGCAGAAGATGGTGCCAGATACAAGATAAAACTTCCTTCTCTTTTACACTGATGTGCAGGTCTGTTCCATTATTTAGTATGGCGATGTTTGTGGAGCCCACTCCTCCAGTAATTTGTTTAATCGTCCATCATCATTTATGACTAACTGTGGCAGAACTGCAGGGCTTCGTTCAGATCTGTTGGTCAAGTCTGGTAGCTTTAATGAGTTAGCATCAGGTTAATGTTCATGTGATTCTGACTCTGACATGTTCACCCACACTCGTCACTGAGCCTTATTTTCCATTACCATGGTGTTGATGGTAATAGCACACTGAGGTATTACCCTGGCAAACAGTTACAGGTTGTGGTTGATTGCTGTTCTGCTTCTCCTGCTGCTGTGGTCTACAGCACTACATGAATACGCAGTTTCGAGCTGCAACACCTGCAATGCAATTCTGCTGTCTGTTCCCCAATTCTCACTGAGACCCATTCACCCATCAGCCCTGCACTCAGTGGCCTAACCTGGTTTCTGATGTGGAAATACTTCCATTTTCAAACTCTAATTTTGCTGAGGGTCTGTCTCCCCGGGTCTTGCTTCCAATCTGACCCATTCCGCAAAAGCATTTTACTGATTTTTATTCACCTGAATCTTTTTCCTTGAGAAATACCATCTTCTGTGTTTAAAGTGAATGTGTTTCCTCTGTTCCTTTCCCTGACTATGATTAAGAGCTCTGCAGTGTCAGTAATGCCAGCCTTATGTTGTTTCAGAGCCAATGAATTCTCTGGATTCCCAATCATCTTCACCACTTTGCATGTTTTCTCATTTGGTTTGATGCCTTATCACTCATGGCTGCCTTGTTCTCCCATGAGTATGTTTCATCTTCTTGGGGTTGCATTTCTGGTATTATCTTCCGAATTATCCCCAGAACCTCATTCCATTGCTCTTCCATGGTCTTTCCTGCTCAGTTCCCCTTCCAATTAACTCTGGCCAGCTCCTCCCACATGTCTTGGTAGTTACATTGCTTAATTATAACCACATTACATCTTGAAGAGAGTATTAGATATAAACTGAAAGAAGGAGTTTTGAGAGATAGGACACGAAGAATAATTGGTGGATTTCATAACTTGATACAAAGGGAGAACGAGAGAGAGGATATAGATCTGGAGATGTGGAAAATGAGAAAACTACATTATCGAAAGAAGTAGATGAACATTCCCCAATGTTTTGGCAATGCCTGTGTGCTGTGGTCCTTTGTACAGTGCGCATGCAACAAAGTAATACGTTCAAATGCTGAGCCTGATGCCAGAATATTTATCTCCAATAATATGCCAGACACTAACTTTGGAAAGAACCCAACAGGCCAATATAATGAAGTCCCAGTAAAAAGGGGATTAACTGAAATAAATTGGGACACTAGAATCAAGAATGTGGAGCACACATCGTGGTAAGAATGAGAGATTAGAGTTAGGAATGCCAGAAAAGGAGGCAACGTTGAGAGGATCAAATCATGTTTAATGTTTTATCAATTTTATACATCATATGTTTCTTTTTACGTTAACTGTGTCTCTGTTGTTCATTTACAACGTGTTGTGCACACATGAAAAATGCTACTTATCTGCACACGCACATTAATTAAACAGTGTATATAAAATCAATTTTCCACCATTGAAACTGTACTGTTGTTGTGTTACGCGGATACATGAACACCAACTGGCAACCAAAAGACATGACGCACTATCACTATGTTCCATACATACAGACAAAGAAAGGCACGGCATTGACTGGGACAAAGCACACACACATACTAAGACACGCAAGTACCTTCTTGGAGGAATGGCGTTCTAATCAGAAGTCCATCAATGAAAGCATCAATTTAGATCCTGTCTACATTGTATTGTTAAAATCACCGGAAATGATATCACCCATCTTAAGAAACCAAGACCTATAAATAGAGAGGCTGGACATACCATCAGAGCTTCAGCGGAGACTCTCACTGATGATGTCAGCCAGTCATGGTGACGAAACTTCTGAAAACAAATCTCAGTGAGCTAACTTGCACACATATAATTTGTTATTTTTTGTTTATTAGTGGAATTTAGGAGTTTTCTGTCGTTCACGTTTTAACAGACTATGATGTGAGGTGAGTTCTTCTGGGTGTGTGGTTTTAATTAACAGAGGGGTTCGACATTGATTTCATAACAGTTTGGGGCCTTGCCGTATGGGATTTGGACAAACTTGAATTGATTTAGGGTACAAAAAGTCCCAGCAAATTCCAACTCATTGCAATTAGTGATTTTGATCTTCAAATAAAACCAGTGGGAAAATTCGTTTAATTTTGTTACTTGTGTTTGTTTAAATGAAAAGTGAGGGAAATGGCTGTTCACATTACTAAAGAGGTTCCCAAATTTTACAAGGAAGTTTAGAAGGACAGAAGGAGGACATTTTTTAGAATTAGCAAATAGGTTGGAATTGGGTTTAACCAGGGAGAAAAGGGAAGCTGAAATTTTAATGTAGTTGGTCAAGCACTTTGATGTATCTGCAATAGAGTTAGTAAAACCTAAAATTGCAAATGTGGCAACTGGAGATAGAAGATAAATAAAGGAAAGGAACAGAGAGAAAAGAAATAGAAAGAGAGGAAAAAGAAAGAACGAGATGATTTGAAATTCAGAAGTTGGGAATTAGACAAGGAAGTTAAATTAACAGGATGGAGATAAAGGGAGAACGTAGGGATGTATAAAACTATGCTAATTACTTGCCATATTTCGGTGAGAAAAATGTCAAAACCTTTTTTATTTCATTTGAAAACATGGCAAGGCAGATGTCGTATCCAATGAACTTGTGGGTAATGCTAGTTCAGACTAAGCTGGTGGGCACAGCTGGTGAGGTATGTGCAGCGCTATCAGATGAGGGGTCAAGAGATTATCAAGATGTCAAATTGGCTATTTTGATTGGTTATGAATTGGTACTAGAAGCATAAAGAGAGAAGTTCAGAAAAATAGAGACGGAACCAGGTCAGACTTATATTGAGTTTGAAAGAATTAACCACAGTCATTTTGACAGGTGGGTGCTGGCCTTAAAAATGGATAAGACCTGTCTGGCTTGAGGGAGATAAATTTGCTGGAGAAGTTAAAAGACTTACTTCCAGAGATAGTAAGAATTCATGTGAATGAATAGAAAGTTCAAGAAGTGGGAAGCACGGCAGAAAGGGCAGGTAAATATGCACTGGTGCATGAGATGATATTCAGCTTCTGGCAGGATTTTCACGTTGTGAGGGATAGAAAATGGGAGAAGGGAAGATCACACATTACAAAGCGAACAGTAGCGCACAATACTTTACCACAGGTGAAGAAAGAAGCCCAAGGGGGTTGAAAGGAGGTGAAAGGCCTCAGGTGTTCTCACTATAAGGGAGTGGAACACATAAAATGACAGTGCCGATTGTTTAAGAATGGCACTGGGAAAAGGTGGTTTCACTGCAGTAAGCTGAGACACACTGTGATGGGCGTTGAATGAAGGCACTTTGGGGAAAGATGTGGTAGAAGAGGCTAAGCCCAGTGGCATTAGAGAAACTGGTAAAGGAGACCCCAAGTAGAGCCGAGGAGATGCAGGAGAGTGCACAGCCTTGGTAAGGGCTGGGTATGGAGTTAGTACCTGATCTCTGAAAGAATTCGCCTCTGTGGATAAAGTTTACTCAGAAAGAACAGGAGGAGAAGGACAAGAAGTTATAATTTTGTGAGATATGGGATCTGCTCAGTGTCTAATAGATGAGAAGTGAGGCTCCGGAAAAGCACAACAGAACAGGCAGCATCCAGACAGCAGGACAATCGAATATCAGGCAGAAACCCATCGTCAGGAATCTGGTGGGGGGACAAGGGATCTGAAAGATAAATACGAGGGTAGTAGTTGGGCTGGTGGGGGGTCACTGGGAAGGCAATAAGAAGATATAGGTGGGAGTGATAGTGATATGTTGGAAAGGAGCGTGGAGTCAATAGGTGGGAAGGAAGCTGGCCAGTTAGGGCGGTTCAAGAGGGCAGTGCTAGGTTGAATGGTTGGATCTGGGAGACGTTGTTGGAGGGGAGATTTGGAATTTGGTGAAGTCAACGTTGATGCTGTACAGTTTGAGGATTCCAGCTGTCCTACCACCAATAGGTGTCCTATCACCCGCCTCTCCGACCTATCATCATGACAGCTCACCTGCATCAACCTATCGCCTTCCAAGCTCCCTTCCACCCAGCTCCATCCCAACCCTCCCATTTATTTCTCAACCTCATTCCCCCTCCCTTTCCCCCCACTTTCCTAATGAAGGAATTATGCCTGAAAAGTCAATGCCCCTGCCCCTCGGATGCTGCCTGGTTGGCTATGCTTTCCTCGCCCCACACTTTTCAACACTCATCTCCAGCATCTGCAGCCCTCACTTTCTCTCACCCTCTAAGAGTAAGAGATGAAAGTATTTTCACTCTTTCTGGCATGTTAATCAAGAGCGTGTTAATTTGTAGAATGGGGACAGAAATTAAGCATTCCCTTGTGTAACGTCAGGATGCAGTGCCAAATCAAGGTTGGGTAAGTAACAGTGACAGTGAATAACAGAGTGTCATTTCCAGGAATACAGTTTGTTCTTGGGAACGATTTCGCAGGAGGCGAGGTGGGATAGGCACCCCTTGTGGTGGAGAAGTCAACAGAAGACGAGGGAATTGAGATGTTAAAAGAAAAATACCGAGGAGTTTTTCCAGAGTGTGTAGTAACAAGATCCCACTATCATTAGATTAGATTACATAGAGTGTGGAAACAGGCCCTTCGGCCCAACAAGTCCACACCGCCCCGCCGAAGCGCAACCCACCCATGCACCTACATTTACCCCTTGCCTAACACTACGGGCAATTTATCGTGGACAATTTAGCTGACCTGCACATCTTTCTGACTGTGGGAGGAAACCGGAGCACTCGGAGGAAACCCACGCAGACACGGGGAGAACGTGCAAATTCCACACAGTCAGTCAGTCAGTCGGCTGAGGCAGGAACTGAACCTGGGTCTCTGGCGCTGTGAAGCAGCAGTGCTAACCACTGTGCCACTGTGCCACCGTGATGCCCCAAGTTGCACCGTCATAAGTTACAGCAGGAAGGAAAAACGAAAGAAAAAGACAAATGAGTTGATGCTTCGTGAACTGACTCCCTGTTTGATGTAACGGTGCAGAAAAACCCTGAACAGGCAGAGGATCAGGCAGAGGTGTTTAGTCCTGAAAGGCTAATGGACTTACAACACATATAGACACACACATACACACACACACATACACACACACATATACACATGCACACACAGAGACAAGGAATCAGAATATATTGTCGAACGTTTCTAACTTAAGGATAGAATCCTAAAATTAAAATGGAGAACCCAATATTTCAGTGCTGTAGGGAAATGGGCCGAAGTGCACCACATTGTGTTTCCTGTAGCATACAGTGTTATGGCTAGCACATAAACAAGCGGTCACCGAGGTGTACAGAAGACTCAAGCTAAGGTACAGAAGCATTTCCACTGGCCTGGAATGCACAAGGACGTGTTTTTGTTTGTACATGATATAAAAGCAAATGGTATGTAAGTAACAGGCAGGAATAAAACCAGCACCTTTCTTGCCAATTACTGCATTCGAAGAACATTTCACGTGGGTTATATTTAATTGTGTAGCTCCCAAGGGTCTCAATTTACTGCTCAGCTTTTTAAGGAAGTCATGGATAGCTTCAGCATACAGCAGTTTAAATCAAGTGCGTCGGATCCTGAATCCCAGGGAGCCTTGGAAAGTTAGCATCAGACACTGAGGACCATGTTAATAGCGTACTGTTATGATTACCCGAATGATTGGAATAAAGGTGTCCAATTATATTGTTTTCCATTAGAGATACCCCAAATAAATCTACTCAGTTTACTTCCTCTGAGTTAATATTCATTTGTGAAGTGAGAGGTCCTTTGAAATTAATTAAATATAAATTGACAGGACCGAAGTCAGAAATCTCACACTTGGATTCTGTGTGTACGGTGAAGGAGAGAGTAGATGGAGTAGGTGAGTTAGCTAAATAGCATCTGAAGAGCACAGCATAGTGTGAAGCAGGTGGCAGGTAAAAACTCTGAAACTTTGAAGGTTTCCCGTGGGGATGACGTATTAGTATTGCCACCAGTGGTAAGAAATCCCTTCAAAGCCAAGATTAGTGGCCCCTTTCAAATAAAAAAAAATGTGGTGTCAGTTAAGCTATCTAGTAAAGATGCTGGAGATGACAAAAAACTTTATCGAGTATTTTATATAGATGAATAATTCAGCAGCCACATTTAAGACTCAGGACAGAGCTGTGGCCAGATGAACAAATTGTGCAGTTAATCTGTATGATGTAGTGATCTTTAGCAAGTGATTTGAAAGCTCACATGTTACAGTTAGCAGAGCATGTTGAACGATAACAAGAAGCAAACTTGGTAATGACCTTAAAGAAAACAGAATTCGCGAAGGCAGAGGTGACGTTCTTGGGACATTACATTGGACATGGAAGGTTGACCCCATGGAACACAAAGACGAAGGGCTTTGAGGAATTTCCACAACCATCCGCGAAGAAAGAGGTGCTTCGATTTTTGGAATTGAGTGGATTCTATCAGAAGTTTATCCCAAACGTCAGCAGCGTATGGGCAGAACAATGCCAGGAGGCATTTGAGAATTTTAAAGCAGGATTAATCACCACACCAGTTTTAGCTACACCAAATATTCTGAAACCCTTTGAAAATTGTGTTTGATGCTCGGGATATAGGGGTCAGAGATGTATTGATACAGAAAGAGGTTGATGGAATTGAATGGCTATTTGTCTACTTGTCGAAAAAACTCAATATCCACCAGAGAAAAAAATACAAAATCTCAATTATTGAACAAGAATCATTAAGTTTCACACTGGCCTGACAATTTTTAATGTGTATATGACAAACAAGTTGTCGGAGATGGTCGTGCACAATGACAAATCTCTCGCATTTTTTGCAATAGTTAAAGAGCCGAACATGAGACTATTTCATTGGAATTTTATCACACCGACTTTAAACTTACAAAACGTACATGCTGTGGCTCCTACAATGTGATAGCAGATGTGTTATCGCTGATTTAAAGGAAAAAGTATCGATACGATTTATCTTATTCCAGTTTTATAATGGTGTGCAGAATTAATATGAATGATATAACTGAGATTAATACTTTTGCAATTCATAAAATTGGGATTACGAATTAGAGGAAAAGAAATGTAACCATCTTTTCATTCTGCTTGTTCATTTTATTTTCTGAAGCGGGAAGATGTTATGAAGCCAAAAACATGTAGGGTACATTAAAACAGAACGAGTTTTGCCGAATAGAAATTAAAGCCACAGATGCCAGCTGACGGTCAAACGGTTCGACATGTCACCATTAGCTGAGAAATGGATACCTGAGTTTTGGTTGCTGTTTTGACAGCAATTCAAATGCAACCAAAGAGTTTAAATAACGCTCAAGATACCAGAAGCCAAAAGAATTTGAATATTACTGTTTGGACACCTGGTAAGCAACCAAATTATGAGAATTACGATATCATGGGGAATATACAAACCCAGCATTTTGAACACTGGAGGGAGAGCTACTGCCATCCAACAGCAGAGTAACTGCTGTAGAGCAGGAGTGCTAACTGACCATCTCAAACACTCTCTATCAAAGACACATATTCATGTAAACCTTCTTGTAATAAAAAAAAGACCCAGGGAGATCAGCAGCTGGAAGAGAGAGTACAGCAGGGAAGATAGAGACTGTGTGCTCTTGAGATTGTAATGTTTAATATGTGGGTTGTTGGAACAGCATATTTTTACAGAGTTGGGGTCAGATAGTAAGTAGCTAAGGAACGAGGGGCTTGTATTTGTGAATAGTTGTTTAGTGTTCACTATTAAAGTTAAGAAACTAACTTGATAATTTTTGTTTAAATAGTGGAATATAGGAGATTTGTGTCGCCTAAATTTTTTTTAGCAACAGGGAGAGTCCTTGCACGTGTTCACAGTCACAGTCACAGTCACAAAATGATCCAGTCTCCAAAGGGAAGGAAACACTCGACTGGCCAGTCACAACTCCAGGGTGTTGGTGTACACCGCGTGCTCCTTCTCCAAGGACACCCGGGCTCGCTCATATTTTAAGAGATTTCGAGGTGAGGCGAGCTTTTCTGGGTGTTTGGATTTAATTAACAGAGGGGTTCGAGTCCACCTTGTAAATGTCCATCCACGTTCGCCCCATTTCCCTGCAGTTGTCCCATATCCTTCCAGTCCTTTCCTATCGACATATTTTCCAAACGCATTGAAATGTTGTTAATGTACACCCACCCAACCCCCCCCCACCCCCCGCCCCACCACCAACCACATCTGCTGGCAGCTCATCCATGTACCAGCCCTCTGTGTAAAGAAGTGGTCATTCAGGTTCCCTTTTATTCCTTCCCCTCTAACCTTAAACTGATCCCCTCTAATCATCGATTCTGTACATCTTGGAAAAAGACTGAGAGTATTAACCCTATCCATACCCCACATGATCTTATACAGCTCAATAAGGACTCCCTCATTCTCCTACACTCTAAAGGAAAGGTCCTAGCTTGTCCAACCTCTCCCTATAACTCAGACCATTTGATCCTGGCAACGTCTTTGTAAATTTCTTCTGCACTCTTTCTAATTTAATAACATCTTCCCGACAACAAGGTTACAAAAAGTGAATACAATACTCCAAGTGCGACCTTACCGAAGTCCTGTGTAACTGCAACATAAATTCCAAACTTCTATACTCAATGTCCTGCCTGATGAAGGTCAATGTGCCAAAAGCCTCCTTAACTGCCCTGTCAACCTGTGACTCTACTCTTAGAGAACTGTGCCTGTGAAAACCAAGGTCTCTCTGCCCACTGCACCTCTTAAGACCCTCCCCTTCACCGTGAAACTCCTACCTTGATTTGAGTTTCCAAAATGCAAGACCTCACACATCTATATTAAATTCCATTTGCTATTTCTCGGTTCACTTCCCCTCCTGATTAAGGTCCTGATGCAATTTCTGATAAACTTCCTCACTGATCATGCCACCACTTATTTTAGTATCATCTGCAAACTTAATAATCATGCCTTGTACATTCTCAACCAAATCATAGATAACAAACAGCAATGGACACAGCCTTTAGTCTGACCATCATCCTTCCACGAAACCCTCTGCTTCCGACCATCAACCCAACTGTGTATCCGATTGGCCAGTTCCCCCAGCATTCCACGTGATGTAATCTTCCAGAGCAGCCTGCCATGTGGAACCTTATCAAAGGCCTTACCGAAATCCATAGAAAATACGTGTACTGCTCTGTCCTCGTCAACCTTCCTGGTCACTTCATCAAGGAACTCTAATAAATTTGAGAAGCATGATCTCCCACTCACAAGTCTATGCTGACTGCTCCGAATCAAACCCTGTGCACATAATGGGTGCAGTCAATGGTATTCTGTCCCTCATTGTAAGATTATTCGAGTACATAAGTAAAGCCATCTTCCTGCTGTTGTAGAGCTTTGCTGAGAGAGCATTTGGGGCACTCTGTACAGATTTGATCTCCTTTGTAAGGAATGATCTCCTTACCACAGATACAGATGGCAGTATCATGAGGGTAGAGTGAAGAACCTGAGAGTTTAATCTGCAGAGCTGTGAAATACGAAGAAATGGTGATGCTGAAACATGAGGTGTAGCAGGTGTATTTCCAAAAGACACATTGATAGGGTGAGAAATTCCATTCTTTACCCAGGATTGATTGGTGTGATTTATTGTCACGTGTACCTCAGTACAGGGAAACACTTTATTTATGAGCAGAGGAGGCAGATCATAGTAAGCATGGCCAGACAGATCATAGGGAGGAAATAGACTTGGACAGAGTAAGGCATACAGGTTATACTGCACAAGACAAGCAATCGACAAGATCAACATGAGCAAGATCAGCATTATGTGAACTTAGAGAGTCCATTCATCAGTATAACATGACTTTCCTAATAGTTTATATGCCGAAATTAATTCTCTCCCCCTGTTATTGTGCAGTTGGCGTGTGAACCCTGTACTGAACGTCATGTTGTTCACAATCCCCAACAGCAGCCACAATACCTTCCATCTGAAACAGGTAGCCATTCCCACCAGCTTCCGCCCTACATAGAGAACACCAGGCTGGCTTCTCAAAGATGGAAGGTGCCTTCTTGAGACTTCACACAAGAGCAACGGAGCCAGGAGGAACAACGTGGAACAGTCTGTCTGTGCAGCCTCTGCCCCACTCGTTCATCATCTCAGAGCATCAATCTGGAGACAGTGAGGACTGCCGATGCTGGAGATTGAAGTAGCGAGTAGATTCCTGGAAAAGCACAGGTTGTCAGGCAGCTCCGCGGAGCAGGAGAATCCACGTTTTGGGCATAAGCCATTCATCAGGAATCAGCATCACTTACCTCATTCTGTCCCTTTGGAAGTGCGTTGAGGGGGGAATGGCCTAGTACTGTTCCTGTGTTAGACACTCAAAGGTCTGAATGGCTTCTTCCTCTTCGGATTGGACAGGACCAAGGGCGTGATTGGGTTACCCCTGGTTCCTGTTTGAAAGTCAAAGTACTGACAAGTGTGATGATGCTGCAGGCTTTGAGAGGTTATTTTGTCCTGGTTTCTTCTCAGAGCGAGATTGAATGATCGTTAACAAACTGGTTAGTTAAGACCACTGAGTAAACAGCAAGGGAGACCTTGGGTTAATTTTAATGCAGCCTAAATGGGTGTGGCCAGCTCTCAGAGGTTACGATCTCTGGGTTTTGGTTTTTCAGTAGTATCAGAAACTGTTGGGGTCTCCACAGAGTTGGAAGCTTCAGTGACTATCTCCTGGCTGCAACTCTCTGAATTTTCTCTTGGTGCTGTTTTTAATTCCTGGATTAGAGAAACGTTTGCGACAATCTGTGTCTGAATTTCCCTTTCTGCCAGGGGCTGTTTATGGGATTTTCCTATATTGGAACAGTTCATTAGTCATAGTTAATAGATTTGTTATTCTGTTAACTTGTCTAATAGAATTATGTTTTTCTAAATTCCTCTTTCTTTGCTTTCATTTTATCTTTCGAGTTTCAATAAATAGTGTTTAGCTTCACACCGAGTAGTTTGACCTGTCACATTGCATCTGGGACAGACACTTTACATTTCCTTTAAAATAATAAAAAAATAGAGTCTAGGCTACCGCCTTCAAATATTTTCGAGGGGCTCTGGTGTGGTCCATCACACTAGACTCCCTCTCTTCCTGAGTAATAGGCTGGAGGCACTGAATGGGCTGTCCCTGTTCTTCTCCAATCGTGTCAATGGGCCGAATGGCTTCCTCATATTCCTGTGAAACCAGCGTGAGGTACTGAATGAACTCTTATTTTACTGTGGCAATGTGCAGTGTCAGGCAGTGCTGGTAGATGAATGTTACGGACCATTTAACAGCACAAGTCTCAATGGAGTCTGGGTCTTGCTGCACATGGACACTGGCTGGTTCAGGAGCTGACGGGGGTACAAAATCTTCTGAACATTGTGGAATCTTCAGCGACCATCCCCACTTCTGATCTTATGGTGGGGAGGGTGGGGAGGGGAGCCATGGATGAAGCAGCTGAAGCTGTTTGTGAAAAGGAAACTACGCTGAGGATCTCGTACAGAGGTGACCCAGGACTGAGAGGATGAACATCTTCCTTTGTGCCACGTTTGACTCCAAACACTGAAGAGTTTACTCTGATTCCCATTACGTCCAGTTTTGTTAAGCTCCTTGATGTCAGGAGACGTCAACCACTGCCTTGATATCGGGGCCAGTCATTTATACATGAACCCTTGTCTCAAACTCTTTTGTTCATATCAATACACGATGATATAGAAGCAGCAAGTGTTTTCTTCAAACAGGTGGGATTGAATGTCAGGATTTCTCTTCTCAAGAGTGTTGGGGAGCAAAATGACTGAAAGCATTTGAAGAGGAGGTAGATGGAAATTGACCTGTCAGGGGGTTGAGGGCAATGGTGAATTGGGTATAAAAGAGGATTTGAGACAGTGAGCAGATCAATCATGATCTTAGTGAAGGGTAAGGCAGGCTTGGGGAGTGAACGACCTGTTCCTGTGTCTGATGTTCTCACATTCTGTTCTTGGAAAGTTAGTGGGTGTTATTTTCATGAATGTCTGGAATGGAATGTTGCAGGCGGGGAGACCAGAGGATTTTGTGACCGATCTCTGGGTGAGGTATGGCGGCTGTATTCTCAGTGTATCTGGGTCGAAACATGACCAACAAATGGAGCACAAGTTGCAGAGAGGGGAAGCTCTGTAAAGAGAGATGAGGGGCCTCTTTCATACCCGTGCCTGTATTTTCCAATTGCATTTCCCAAATCACTTCAAAGCGTGTGTGACAGGCTTGAGAGGCTGAATGGTCTCCTCTGTTTCTGTGCAATAGATTGTAGGAGTAAGTGGCCTCCAACCTCTCCTATCTAGCAGGTATGCGGGGCTGGATGGAATACCGAAACATGGGACTGAGAAACAGGAGTCGGACATTAGATACTTTGAGCCTTCTTCACCAGGCACTAAGATTGTGGACTCAGCCCCACTTTCCTGTCTGTATACTATTACCCGTGACTCACTTCCTGTCAAATATATAACTAAACAGCTTTCAATCCATGTGAACATAGAGGCACGATAAACTTCCAGTGAAGAGAATTCCCACTTGAAAGGTCCTTTCAGAATATTTCGCCATCCCTCTTATCGAATCTGACAGTCATGCAGAATGGAAACAGACCCGTTAGTCCAATCTGTTCACTCTGATCAGATATCAAATCTGACCTAGCCCCATTTGCCAACATTTGGCCAATATCCCTCCTCTTTCAGATACATTTTAAATGTGCGATTGTAGCCACCTTCACCACTTCCTCTGACAGCACTTTCTGTACACACACCACGCTCTGTGTGAAACATTTACCTTCATGTCCATTCTAAATTATTCGCCCTCTCATTTTCAAACTATGCCCTCTTGTTCTGGACTCCCCTCTCCTGGGTAGCAGAACATGGCTGTTCAGAATATCCATGCCTCTGATGATTCTATAAACCTCTATAAAGTCACCCTTCGAACTCTGACACTCCAGGGGGAAACACCTCAACCTTATCCACCTCTCCCTGAAGCTCAAACCGAGTTGCATTCAGTATTCTTAAAGTGGCCTCACCAAATTCCTGTTCAGATGCAACATGCAACCACACCTCCTATAATCAATGCTCTGACTGATTAAGACAAATGTGCCAAATTTGTTCTGCACCACTCTGTCTACCTGTGACTCCACTTTCAAGGAACTATGTGCCTACAGCCCTATGACCCTTTGATTAACAACACGCCCCAGGACCTTACAATTAAGTGTATAATTTCTGCCCAGATTTGCCTTCCCAAAATGCAAAACTTCGTATTTATCTAAATTTATCTATATCGTCACTCCTTGTCCCTTTGTCCCATCTAATTGTGGTCTCGTTGTACTCTGAGACAATCTACTATACCACCTTTCTGATGTAATCTGTAAACTTACTAACTATGACCCCTATATTCGCATCTAAATCCTTTACATAAATGATGAAATGCAGTGAACTCAGTACTGATTCTTACAGCACACTGCTGCTCACAAACCTCCTGTCGGAAAAATACCCCTCTTCATTCAAGCCAATTGTGACGAGCTTCCTCTGTATCTCGTGTGACCGAACCTTACTCATCTGCCTACCAATCGGAATGTTGTGAACACCTTACTGAGGTCCATGTAGACAATTTCTACCAAACTGCCTTCATCAATCTTCTTTGTCACCTCTTCATAAAACTCAATCAAATTAATGAGACACGATTACCCATGCAGAAAGCCACGTTGATTACCCTAATCAGCCCTTGCCTTCCCAAATGCATGAGTTCAAAAATGTGTTGCTGGAAAAACACAGCAGGTCAGGCAGCATTCAAGGAGCAGGAGAATCGACGTTTCGGGCATAAGCATGTATGTAAACCCTGTCCCTCAGAATCCCCTCCAACAACTTACCCACCACTGACATCAGGCTCACCGGTCTCTTGTTCCCTGGCTTTTTGGGTCACTGTTTCCTTTTCTAGTCCCACTCCTCCACTGCTCATAACAAATGTCAAATGTAACCAGGTTTGTGATATGTCCGATGATATCGGTCTCAGACCGGGTCAGTGTCAGTTTTAGCAACCAAGTAAGGCTAGTTTCTTTAATCTGCTAAAATAGCACGTTTATGATCCAGAGCAATATTACTCAAACTATCATGGAAAGATGAATGGCAAACTGTTTGGATATTGCAAATACAGAATCGACATTTCCCTTTCTTAACACACACACACACACACACACACACACGCACAATCTCTGCAATTTCAAGTTGAACGCATTTTGTCCATATATTATTGTAACTCATGACAAAAGGAAAAATTGAGAGATTGTTCAAAATGTTATTCTGCTTCTGAAGATATTCTACTCACACAAGCTGCTAGCAATGGGATTTCATCCTGGAACAGTTGGATTTGGCTGAATTCCCTTTGCATTAGGTAGTGAAGAGATTCCTATGAATTCTGGCCAGGGATCACCCAAGGGTGTCACAGTGTCTCAGTGGTTAGCACTGCTGCCTCACAGCACCAGGGACTTGCGTTCAATTCCAGACTCGGGTTGCATATTCTCCCCTTCTAATGTGTGATCCAGTTTCCTTCCGCCATCCAAAGCTGTGCTGGTTAGATGGATTGGTCATGATAATTTGTCCGAAGTGTTCAGGGGTTTCTAGGTTAGGTGCATCGGTCAGGGTAAATGTAAGGGAGCGAGCCTGGGAAGGTTGGTATGGACCTTTTGGGCAGAAGGGCCTGTTTGCACATTGTAGAGATTCTATAAAAATCGGAATGGTAACGATGACTGTAGATTTATTGTTTTAGCTCGCACATATTACTGCCATGAGGAACAATGAATGAGAGAGAGTGTAATCAGCCGTTCCTTCACAGGCAGATTACATTTTGTCCCTCTCTGAGTTGAATCACACAGTAATGTCATCCTCTCCCAAACTGGACCATGTGATGTCTCCTTGTACATTGTCCGAACTGTGTCTCCATCACATTCCCTGTTCCATGTTGGTGCGTCATTGCTGCTGTCATACACAGAGCCATATCCTTAGCAGAAAATGGTCTCGGTCGAGTTGAAGATATGTTTATATGTCGCTGCATCATGAAAAATAAAATGTTTAATGTATTCAGAATATTATGTTAAAATGAATGCATTTTTCAACAAATACAGAAATTGCTGGAAAACCTCGGCAGGTCTGTCAGCATCCAGATGCCTTTTACATGCTGTATTTGTAACAGCCTCCATCAGTTCCTCTGGCAGCTCATTCCACATGCACACCACCCTCTGCGTAAAATGGTGCTGTGGGCTCGTCAAAACCTTTCCCCTCTCAATTTCAACCAATGCCCTCTAGTTTTGGATGCCCCAATCTGGGGAAAAACCCTGACTACTCACCCTATCCATGACCATGTTGATTTTATAAACCTTTACAGCTGCAAAATGTGACCCCAACCAACACGAATGGCTGTGCTTCAAATCATCCTGGGCCTAAATTCTGAAATGCAATACTGACACCTCTTCCTTCTCCATCAGGTTACAATTCTAAATCCATTTTAATCAGTTTGTTCAGGTGTGTTATGAAACAATTCTGTGGGATTTGCACCCAGACCTTTGTGCCCGGAGGTAGGGACACTACCACCACTCGGCAATACCCATAAAGCTGTAACATTAGTCTCCTGTGTGTTTGTTCATCAGCCAGTTCTGACATGCTGGGGCATACCTCGGCAACAGGCAGGACTTGAATGCAGAACTTCTAGTCTAGAGCTTGGAACACCACCACGCACGTTCAGGAATCAAATCCAGACCTCTGGCTCAGAGGCAGGGACATTACCCACGACACTACCATATCCAGATTTTGGGGCATATTTTAAGTGTCAGATTTCAGATCGGTGTGGATTTATTATAACCAAGTTACCTTTACTGAATTACACAAAACACCTTGTATTGTTAAACAAAGGCAAAATATTTGTCTCAACTGTAGGATGTTGAGTATATGGGATTAGTGGTGCTGGAAGAGCACAGCAGATCAGGCAGCATCGGAGGAGCAGTAAAATCGACGTTTCAGGCAAAAGCCATTCCTGATGAAGGGCTTTTGCCCAAAACGTCGATTTTACTGCCTCTCGGATGCTGCCTGAAATGCTGTGCTCTTCCAGCACCACGAATCCAGAGTCTTGTTACCAGCATCTGCAGTCATTGTTTTTACCTTGTTGAGTGTACGTGCTGTGCCATCGAAGTTAACTATGAACAGCTTTAATTGCTATTATCTGTCGTCTGCAATATTAGGGAAAAAATCCGACAGACACACTCAGCACAATGAAGGGTCTCGAATAGATTTTCATTACTGAACACCAGAGACGGAAAAAGACCCTAATTTCTGGTCCCAAAAAAACGATCAGTATTACCGAACTCTCACATGTGACTGCCTTCTTCCTAAAACCATGAAATGATACCAGGCGCTGATTACTGTCCAGCCTTTTCTCCCCACTGACTGTGACTGCAATCTCTCCCTCCTCCCCCTAACCAAAGAAGGCAAACCAAGCTCAGGGTCTTTGTGAAAATCAAGGCCGGAGTGTGCAGGCCTCCCGGAGAGGGGGAGGGAATTTTAAAATTGAAGGGGGAGGGGGAGCTGGCAGTAATATCACACACTGGGCTGAGGGAAGGCAGATAGAGTTTAGGTTGGATTAATATGAGGAATTGGATTTGGTAAATCAAACAAGCGCAGGACCAATACAATTAAAAGCAGGGCCTTTGTCAGTGTTGGAGAACAGAGACCTAGGCCGTCAGCGTCCCCATTGGGTGGTGGTGGGGGGGTGGGGGGTAAAAACCCTATCAAGTGTCATTGGGACTTTGGATTTTGTTTCGTTCTTTTTTTATGTTTTTAGCTTTGGAAAGTTTTGAGAGCTTGTTAGTTGCAGTAGTTTTAGTTTGTACAGATTTAAGGCTCGATGAGTCTTTTGTCATTAATGCTCAGCGATGTGTAATTCGATATGAAATTCTCTCAAGTTCAAATGTTGCTGCAGCGTGTTGTGGATAATGATGTGCTTAAATGGTGTACCTGGAACATTAAGAGGTGCCATCTGCCAGTTAAGAGGAAAAATATACTTTCTCGTCTTAAAAAAGAGAGAGTTGTTCTATTTCAGGAGATGCACCTTGATGACAAGGAACATTTGATGTTACAGCAGTGCGGGTTTGATCAGGTTTTTTTCTCGTCTTTTTAATACTACGAGTGGGGGGAACGTCATAATGGATAGGAAGAATCTTCCATTTAAATTACGAGATTGTATTAAACACCCATGGAAGGATCATAATCACAAAGTCTTGAACTATGGCAATTAATACAGTATTTTAAATGTTTATTGCCACCCGGTGCACCCTCTTAAAATCCTGGTAGATGCATTTTCCAAATTCAGTTATCTTGCATCATGGCACATTATTGTAGTAGGAGATTTCGACTGTCTTATCGCCCCCCGATGGACAGAATGTCCAAAGGTCCCCCAATACACTCGTTATAATGTAAACAATTAATAGATTTGTGTCTAGAACTAGAGCTGGTGGATGTCTGGAGGCAGATCTACCTCACAAGTAAGGATTTTATTTTCTTCTTTAACCTACAGAAATGGCAGACGAGGGTTGATCTCTTCCCCATCCCTGCAACAATCTTAGATTCCTTGGCATCCTGCACAATTGGGAATATTACTCCAACATTCCTGCCCCAGAATTGGGATAAAAGTCACATAAGATTCTGTGATATGCAGATGGTCTTATGTTGTTGTCAAATCCCGCAATTTCGGCAGCTCACGTGATGCAAAGCAATAATTCGCTTGTCGCCTTTTCGGGCTTTAAGATTAATTTTACAACGTTGGAGGTCATGTCTATGGGAGGTCTTGGGGAAATACCTGATGAGGGCAAATCATGGTTTCCTTTTAAATGGTCACGGAGGTGGGGGGAGCGAGGTTCTCTATTTCAGTATATTCATTACATCCTTCTTTGATCATTTATTTAACGTGAACTATGTCCATCTGTTTGACAAAATTCCACAAGACCTTCAAAGATGGGAGGCACTTCCAATATCCTGGCTAGGTAGGATTAAAGAATGCCCTTCCTTATTTGCTGTAACCCTTTTAATGCTTCCTTCGATGTTTCCCACATAGGTATTTAGGAGACATAATGGCTGGTTTAGCTCTTTTATTTGGCAGCATAAGCGACTCTTTATCAAGCTAACCAATTGCAACTACCCCACAGATTGTGGGGAGTAGATCTCCCAGATTAAAAGCTATCAATTAAGCTCTTTTTTACCCTATGTTAGTGCCTGGGCCGCGGAGGACTTAGCGTCAATACTGTGAGATATGGAACCCTATCAGATAAAGTGAACCTTTATTAGTCTATTTTGCTTAGTTAAATTGACAACGGGTGGCACAGTGGCACAGTGGTTAGCACTGCTGCCTCACAGCGCCAGAGACCCGGGTTCAATTCCTGCCTCAGGCGACTGACTGTGTGGAGTTTGCACATTCTCCCTGTGTCTGCGTGGGTTTCCTCCGGGTGCTCCGGTTTCCTCCCACACTCCAAAGATGTGCAGGCCAGGTGAATTGGCCATGCTAAATTGCCCGTAGTATTAGGTAAGGGGTATGGGTGGGTTGTGCTTCGGCGGGGCGGTGTGGACTTGTTGGGCCGAAGGGCCTGTTTCCACACTGTAAGTAATCTAATCTAATCTAAAAAAAAATTTATGAAGTATTGTCATAACCCAATAATTATCAATATTGTTAAAGCATGAATGACAATGCGTCAGATCGACGGCAATACAGCCAAAATCATGTTTCTTACCCCTGTAATTGATACACCGGGTTGTCATCCGGGGATAATGGATTCCAGGTTTAAACAGTGGACGGCAAGGGCTCTACCTTGATTGAGTGATTTAGAATTAGTAGAATCCCTACAGTATGGATACAAGCCCTTGTGCCCTGCAAGACCACTTCGACCCTCTGAAGATTAACCGACCCAGACCCATTCCCCAACCATCCTATATTTACCCTGATTAATGCCCAAACCTACACATCTCTGAACACTATGGGTGATTTATCAATGACCAATTCATCTAACCTGCACATCTTTGTACTGTGGGAGGAAACCCACTCAGACACGGCGTGAATATGTTAACTCGGCACAGCCAGTCACACAAGGCCGGAACCAAAGCCGAGACCCTGGTGCTGTGAGGCAGCAATGCTCACCACTGAGCCAACACGTGTTATTTGATGGAGAAACCATGATATCATTTGATCAAATAACTCGTCCGTATGGACTACCGAGTAGAGACTTCTTCTGTTTTTTTTCCCAGATCAGAGATTTGAAATAAAAAAACACACTTTTACCACACGCTTACAGATCCGATAAAGGGAAGAGGGCGCTTATTGCTTAGAATACACTGTCTGCCAGTACCCTTTATCATTCGTTGGTGAGTGTCCCCTCAGACGAGACTGTGCAGCTTTGTGATGTTGGCGAGAGAGAGTTGGGGTTCAGAAAACTTCGGCGACATGGGAGGATATTTGTGAAAATGCACGAAGGATTTTGATCTGTAATAGGACCCATTCCATGCAGTTGAAAATTCTTCATAGTGTCTATCTGAACCCAGATAATCTCTCAAAATTCAATTTTGAGAATACCTTCAGCATGTCCGAAATGCAGAATGACTACAGTCACTCTTACTCATTGCTTGTGGTCCTGCTGCAGGCTTCAGATATATTGGAGCACTGTGGTAGGTATGAGAGAGTGCGTCTTGGGGACTGAATTGGAGATGGACCTGGTTTCTCTTTTCTTTGGCCTGTCCACGGTACTTTACACAGATGCACGTGGGAAAAAAATCCTTATTTTTTGTACTAGGAAATATATTCTGTTTTGTTAGATGTCTGAAACCCCCGGGTCTGTTGGATTGTTTTAAGCTCTTCATGCACCAGTATGGTACACCAAAAAACAGAGATTCACAGAAGACATGGCAGCCCTTTTTAGATTACCGCAATACAGGCTTATCTGCCACTCTCAGAAGGTCTTTTATATAGCCATGAGGATATTGTCTAATGAATCAGAATCCAGAGAGGAAGAACTATGAACATAAAAATGTGTATCAGTTAATGCTTGTTGATGAACGAAAGCTATCGTTTTGTTATGCTGAGCTGTATTATTAATTCATTATTTATTATTTATTTTTGTTTTTCTTCTGTCTGTGTAATGTTTTTAACTTGTTTCGTATATACATGCAATTGGATGTATTTTTGTTCAGTTATTTGAGTTATCTTGTTATTGGTTTATTATAATATTAAAAATCTCTTTTTCAATAAAAAATACATATTTTTAAAATGAAAATGCTAACATTGATGGAATAGAGTCCCAAAAACTGTCATTAGAGAGACCAATCATGGTTGTTTATATTGAGGGTCACCACACCTGGGGTGATAGGGTGAGGTTGAGGTTGAGAGAGCATCCCCTTCATGGTAACCTCTGTCAGTGTGAGGAATTGAACCTGCACTGTTGGCCTCCCTCTGCATCGCAAATGTGCCGTCCAGCCAACTGAGTGGGAGGCAGTGTAACTGTTACAGACAGAAACAGTCACATACAAAGGGTAAGAGAAACTTTCATAACAAGGAAAGTGGTACAGTTCAGATAACGGTCAAGATAACACCCGAGGGTAAAACTGTTCTCTGTTTGCAATTGTATTTTATAACAGGATGTGTTTAGAAGCTGTCTTTGGTTTAATAACATTAAGGTGAGTCAAGTGAAATAACCAGAATTACTAAGTGTGATTGGATATCTATAACCATAAAGTAAGTGTAGATTTTTGTTTGGTCTGTGTAATACATGCTGACCATTGTATGAAAGTATAAAGATGGTGGAATATATTGTTAGGAGTGTCCGTCCCCATGGGAAATGCCCTCAAACAGACGCTTGGAAAAATCCGGGGTAAAGATGCCTGAGTGCAATCTGGTCAGTGACAGGAACCCAGGGTGTTGAATGAGTGAAAGTTCCTATAACATGTAGTTGAGAAAACCATCAGATCAGCGGGGATCTTATTAAGTGCCAGAGCACGTTTGAAGAGCTGAATGGTTTCAGCATGGTTTGAATTGTGTATGAATTGAAAAACGTACGTCTCTACTCCTTCCTCTTATGTGTTTCACACTGGGATACTGCCATTTTTCAGAAACTGGGAATTATTTGGAACATTATCTGGGACATTCCATAATTGGCATTCTCCAGAATATTCTATAACTGTGTGGGGGGGTTTGCAAAGGCGAAAGGTAGAGATAGAGAGAGAGGGAAGGTGCTGCATGCGGTAGTGAGAGTGGGGGATCATGAGCCTTGTTCAGGAACCGGTGCCATAACAGATATACAGTGTGAGGGAGCAGAGAGAATACGGTGACCCTTATCCTGACAGAGCGGGGAATGTTATTGATGCTTGTCCTGTATTGCTGGGCATTTCTTCAGACCTCAAATACTGCACTGAATTTGGTAGTGAGCACAGACCATGTTCGGTGGGTCTGGTGATGTGGCTCCCTCTGGGAAGAGAATGGTCCCCCTCTGTACTAGTCCATCCATTATATCCACCATGGTGTAATTGCCCCTTATCTGGCAATCTGCCATTTCCCTGCCCTTGCTCTGTATCCATCTCATCCTTTCCTATCTGTGTATTTGTCCAAGTGCCTTTACAATGTTGTTATTGTACCCACTTCAAACACTTCCACTGGCATCTCAGTCCATATGCGTACCACGCTGTGTAAAAAGTTGACCCTCAAGTTCATTTTTATTTTTTTCCTTTCCAAACATTAACGGATTCCCGAACCTTGCAAAAAGATTTTGAAGTATTCACCCCATGCACGAACTCTCATGATTTGATAAGATGTACATGTCCATAAGAACCCTCTCAGTTTCTTACGCTGTAAAGAAATAAGTTCTAACCTGTCCACCGTCTCCTTATAACTCAGACCTTTTAGCCCAGGAAACATCTGGGTAAATTTCTTCTACATTCTTTCTAGTTCAATAATCTCCTTTCTAGAGCAAGTTGAACAAAACTGAACACAATACTCCAACTGCAGCCTTACCAACATCCTGTACAACCGCACCATAATGTCCCAACGTCTATACTCAATGCCCTGATGTAGGCAAGTGTGTCAACAGCCTTCTTCACTGTCCTGTGTATCTGGGACTCAAATGTCAGGCAACCGTGCACCTGATCTCCAACGTCCTTTTGTTCCACTACACGCCTTAAGGCACTATCATTCCTCATTAAACTCCTACCTGGATTTGACTTTCCAAAACGCAAGACGTCACACTTATCTATATTAAACTCCATTTGCTATTTCTCAGCCCACCTCCCCAGCAGATCAACGTACTTCGGTAATTTCTGATAACGTTTTAACGTTCCTCACTGTAAACGATGGCTTCTAATTTAGTGTCATCTGCAAACTTACTAACCTTGCGTTGTGCACTCTCATCCAAATCATTGATATAGATAACAAACACTAATGGGGCTAGCACCGACCCCTGAAGCACTCCACTAGTCACACACCTCCAGTCCGACAGGTATACCTCCACCATAGTCACTTGTTTCCTAATGTCAAGCCAATTGTGTCGCCAATTTGCCAGTTCACCTTGGATTCAATGCGATCTAACCTTCTCGAGCGGCCTACTATGTGGAACCTTATCAAAGGCCTTACTAAAATCCATATAGAATATGTCCACCACCTTGCCCTCGTCAACCTTCCTGATGACTTTCTCAAAAATCTCTCACAAAAATTTGTAAGGCATGATCCGCCACGCACAAATCCATGCTGACTGCTCCAAGTCAAACTCTGTCTTTCCACATGCACGCACATCTTATCTCTCACAACCTTCTGAAGTGGTTTACCGAAAGCAGGTGTGAAGCTTACGGGTCTATATTTCCCAGGCTTTTCTATGGAGCCCTTCTTGAATAAGGGCACAACATTTGCTACAGGCCAGTCTTCTGGAACCTTGCCCCCTAAACTTATGCTATCGCCTCTTGCAGTGCTCTTATATATATCTGGTCAGGGCCAAGAGATTTGTTTGACTTTGTGAGTTTTGATATGTCCAACAGCATCTCTACTGTGATATGGGCACTAGCAAGATATAACAACTAATCTCCCAAAGGTCACAGGTATTCATGTCTTTCTTCATGGTACACACAGAAGGGAAATTGGGGACTTCACTCATCTCTTGAATTTTTACACATGCGTGCCTATTTTGGATTTTAAGACATCCTATTCTCTCTCTAGTTATTCTTTTTCTTTACTCTACAGAATTTGGTTTCACCCTAATCTTCTCAGTCAAGGTTATCTCATACCCCCTATCCACCTTGATGATGACCTTCTTCAGTAACTTCCTCTATCCTCTGTGTACCTCCAGGGATTCCCTTGATCCGAGTTGCATGAAACTGAGGCACGCTTCCTTTTTTTCTGGTCAGAGCCTCAATATCTCTTGTCATCCAGGGTTCTCTCTTCCAGTCTCACTTTAACTTCACCCTCATAGGAAAATAGAAACGTTGAACTCGAGCTATCTCACGGTTAAAGCCCTCCCTCTTGCCGAGATACTTTTACCTCGAACCAAATTCCTCCGATCATCCCCTGCAATCCCCTGTCCAATTACAACAAAATTCGTCTTGCCCCAATTTAGAACTTGAATCCGTGGAACAATTTTGTCCCTACCATTACTATGTTAAAATTAAAACAACTCTAGTCACTTTTCCCATAATGCTTCCCCACTTTACCTCCTCCACCTATCCTGCCTTATTTCCCGACAGGAGGTCGGGTCTGCCCCTTCCCATGTAGGACCCGCTATATAGCTTGTGGAAACTTTCCTGGACAGACTTAACAAATTACATTCCGTCTAAGTTCTTAAACATCTGGAAGTCTCAGTCTATGTTCGGAAAATTTAAGTCACCTATTATAACAACCCTATTGTTCCTGCAAGTCTCCCCAGTCTCCCTGCATATTTGTTACTCTAATTCACATTGTTGATTTCGAAGCTTCTAGTGCAACCACTATAATATTACCATCCCCTCTGACGTCTTCGCACCATTCACAAAACCTCACTGGATATTATCTCAGTTATTTCATCTTTAAATACTGGTGTGATACTCGCCTTAGTCAGAACTATTGGTATTTAAATTGTTTCCACTTACATCTCTCCCTCGCAGTGATTTTCACATCCACGGCACATCTTGTCAAGGCACAGTGGAGATATGGAGCTGTACATGAATTGTAGGTCACATCCTGTCACTTCCAGCATTGGCTGCAAGTTTCCCCACGCTGGGCCGTGATCGAACACAGTGTTACCGAACAATGCAACAGCCTGGGTTTATATAAGAACGAATCAGTGCGGACTGCACAGCTCGCCACACTGGACATTTAGCCCAGGATTATAGATCAAGCATTGGTGTGGACTGCACAGAGTTCAATTCTGGATATTGCTGGGATGCACTCAGCAGTACGATAGCTCGATCTACACAGTGCTCCGTCCTGAACATATCATGGATTGGCTGGTTATGTGAGTTGGATTGCAAATGTGAGAGAACTAAACATCTGGCAATACCTTTATTTTGTTTTTTCATTCTTGTGATTGGATCCGTCAAATCCAGACTCATCCGGTTAGACCCGAGCCTCTGGATGAGTGATGGTAACTGTTGTTACAGCATCTGGGTGTTCAACATGACCAACAAGTGGAGCAGAGGCTGTAGAGAGGACAGTCTCCGTAAAATGGAATGAGGGAATCACCATCAGATCAGCAGTGGTCATAGTGAATGGTGGAGCAGGATTGAATGGACAACTAATGCAACTTATTCACCTATTTCTGTTTCTTCCAAGCAAACTCCCCTTCGCTCCCAGTGTCCCATACTGGTGGGGAGTGAGTCACCTCCTCCTGCTCCTGCGTAACAGGATCCTCGGGCCTCACTAGCCTCTAGATTTCCCTGTATCCCAGGTTCGAGCAATTGAGTGACTGCCTCCTGTCTCTTTATCACAGTCTCGAACAGTTCAACGACTGCCTTCTGTTCCTGTGTCCCAGTCTCGAGCAGTGACTTTTCCTGTTCCTGTGTTCCAGTCTTCAGTAGCTGAGTGACTACCTCCTAATCCAAAGTTTTTGAAAATACATGTCCTCCTCCTGCTCCAGAGTAACAGGCTCCAATATCTCTGAGCTCCCCTGCTGCTCCTGCGGAATGGAATTGAGGGATTGAATGGCCTCTTCACATTCTTTACGGCTCTTCTTGACGAAAAACCTTTCTCCTGTTTCTGTAAAACACCATCAAAATCTGAATGATGTATTTTTGTTTTTGACACTCAGTAATTGAGCAAACAAGCTACCTGATAGAATTCAGAAGCTGAATAGCCTCTTCCTGATCCCATGTTAAACACTCATATTCAATAGACTCTCAAAGATGTACATCACGGAAAAGATCCTTCAGTCTGGTCATCCACACCGGCCACATATCCTAAATTAATCTCGTCCCCCTTGCTAGCAGTTTGCCTATCTCCCACTAAACACTTCCCATGCATGTATCCATCCAAATGCCTTTTTAAATGGTGTAACTGTACCTGCCTCCACCATCTCTTTTGGCTGTTCAATCCAGACACACAGCAGTCTCTTTGTGAAAATGTTGCCCTTCATATTCCTTTTAAAATCTTTCTCCTCTCACCTGAATCCTTTGTCTTCTAATTTTGGACTCGCCTATCCTGGGGAAAAGACATTGACTGTTTACCTTATCTATGCCCCTCATGATTTTATGAATCTCGTTAAGGTCCCCCCTCAGCCTCAACACTTGAAAATTGCCCCAGCCTATTCAAACTCTCCCTGTCACTCCAACCCTCCAACACCTGCAACATTCTTTTAAATCTCTTCTGCACCCTTCCAAGTTTGACAACATCTTTCCGACAGCAGGTTGACCAGAATTAAAGGCAATATTACAAAAGTGAGCAAACCAATGTCCTGTACAGATGCAACATGTCATGCTAATGTTTCGACTCAAAGCACGCATCAATAAAGGAAAGATCACCAAGTGCCTTCTTCACTGCGCTGTTTATCTGTGACGGCATTTTCAAGGAACTGAGAACCCGCACCACAAGGTGCCTCACAGGGCAGAGATCTGGATTTAATACTATCCTTGAATGACTGACTGTGTGAAGTTTGTACATTCTCCCCGTGTCTGTGTGAGTTTCCTCCGGGTGCTATGTTTTCCTCCGACAGTATAATGATATACAGGTAAGGCCATCCTAAATTGCGCACTGTACACAGGGATGTGTAGTCGAGGTGGATTGTCCATGGGAAATGCAGGCACAGAGTGATCGAGTGGAGGGTGGTCCAGTAGGATACTGTATAGAGGGTCGGTGTGACCTCGATGGGTCGAATCGCCTGTTTCCTCACTGTAGGGATTCTATAAGTTCTACGGAGTTTTCCTTGATTGGCAACTTTCGACAGGATCCTACCTATATGTCTGGCCCTGATTTTTCTTGCCAAAATGCAACACCTCACATTTATCTAAAATAAACTCCATCTGCCACTCCTCAGCTCACCTAATCAATGTCCCATGATAGTCTGAGAGATCATTCTTCACTGTCGACTTCACCACCAAATTTGTTATTATCTACAAACTTACTGACCATTCTTCACAAACCCAAGTACAAATGGTTTATATAAGTAACAAAAGGCAGTGGACCCACTCTTGATCTTTGGAGCACGCCACTGGTCACAGGTCTCCAAGTTTAATGAACAAATGTCCACTGTCACGCTCTGTCTCAAATATTCATGAAAATGATGGATCGAAATGAAGATCTCTCCCTGGATCCCAGGCAGTCTAACCTTGCTAAACAGTCTACCATGTAGAACATTATGGTTTTCTTACTGTATTCCATAAAGAAAACATGTAATGTCCTGCCTTCATCAATCATCTTAATCATTTCCTCAAAAATTCCACCGAGTCAGTGAGATGTGATCTCCAATGTACAAAGCCCTCTTCAGTCCTTGTCCTTTCAAATGCTTATACATCCTTTCCCTCAAAATCACCTCCAACAATTTAGTCACCATTGACGTCAGGCTCACCAGTCTATAGTTACCTGGTTTTTCCTTACTTTCATAAATAATGACACGATGTTAGCAGCCCTGCAATCTATTGGCACCTCACCTGTGGAAATCAATGAGACAGATATATCAGCAAAAGGCTGAGCAGTCTCTTTCTGAGCTTCCCACAAACTTCTGGGATACAACTGATCAGGTCCCAAGGATTTGTTCACCTTTATATGTTTTAAAGTGTCTAACATCTCCTTGTAATACAGATACTTTTCAAGATATCACTATATATTTCTTCATTCTGTCGTTCATGTAAACTCGTCCACACTAAATACTGAGGAGAAATACTTGTTTCGTATCCCTCCCATTTCCTGTGGTTCCACACATAGGTAGCCTTAATGAACTTTAAGGTGCCCTATTCTCTACCTAGTTAATCTTTTGCCACTAAAGGATTTGTAGGGTTTCTTCAATGCCACATTAACCCTATTTCTAAAGCCATCTCATGTCCACAATTTTTTGGCCGGAGTTCCTCATTGACTATACACTTACTGCCCTTATACTCCTCTCGGGATTCACATGATCTCAGCTCTGTTTACCTGATATATGCCTCCTTCCTTACCTTGATCAGAGCATCAATATATCTAACCATCCAGCACTCCCTGCACCCACCAGCCTTGCCCCTCTCACTAATAGGAACACGTGGACTCTGGACTCTCTGAAACCACGTTTTGATGGCCTTGCATTTTCCAACCATCCCTTTACCTGTGAATAGGGTATTCCAATTAGCCTTTCACAGGGCTCGCCTAACACTTTCAAAATTGGCCTTGTTCAAAGTTAGAACTTTAATGTTTACATCAGGTCTTTCCTATTCCACAACTCGTTTAAAACTAATATTTATGTGTAACAGACTTGAAAGTTAAATAAACACTTCCTGCCCCTCTGTAACAGCCTCGAGAGGCTGAAAAGGCAGTACAGTAGAATGTACTGTATCCATTATTCGGTGAACGTTTCCAATAACTAAATTATTCTAAATTCCTCTTCATTGTGTATGGATTTTCATTAGAGTGTATAAATATATTGAATTTTAATTAATGGTGAGTGGTTTGACTCGTAGCATCACATCTGGAACTCCCACTTCGCATCTACCTTTAAAATAAGGAAATGCTGGCATCCAAGTTACCTTCTTAAAATAGTTTGAGGCATTTAGTTTTTCTATAGCAAACTAGGGAGTCTTGGCTGGTCCTAAATCGATAATAACAAATTGGGTTTAGAATTACAATCCCTACATTGTGCAAACAGGCCATTCGACCCAACAAGTCCACACCGACCCTCCGAGGAGTAACCTACCCAGACCCATTCCTCGACCCGATTATTACACATTTACCCCAACAAAGGCTTCTAACCCACACATCCCTGAAAACTACAAGAAATTTAGCATGGCCAATTCACTTGAAATGCACATCTTTAGATTGTGGGAGGAAACCAGAGCATCCAGAAAAAGCTCATGCAGACACTGGAGATTATTCACCGGGAGACTATTGGGTTCAAAGGTCGTGTATGGTAGTAGTTAGTGTCTTTTGTTCCGGATGTTGAATTCGGATGTTTTAAACAGTGTTTTGGGAATAAAGATTCTTTCAGTCACTGAGAGTTCTCTGGGTGTGAAAGAAGTGAAGTTGGGGGTTTTACAAAAGGTAATGAAGGCAAAGCTGTAGGAATTGACAGACAAGCTGGAGTTGGGGTTGGGTTTGTGAGAAAATAAGAGATAATTACAGCTATAGCTCGGCAATTAAATTTGGTGGAAACACCACCAGAATTTTTGGAAATGGCTAGAATTCAATTTCAAATGAGGTACTTTGAACATGAAAAGGAATTGAAATAGTTTGAATTCTGATGTAAAGTAGAAATAAAAGAAAAGGAAGTGAAGAAGAAAGCGAGAAGAAAAGTAGAGAGTTTCAACTTCAAAAGTTAGCAATTAGAGAGGAAAGTTGACATAGAAGGCGGAGATGAAGGTAGATGGTAGACTGGATGAGGAAAATAGTGAGGTTGAGCAACCCTATAGTCGCCAATGGCCTGATGCGGTTCTGTTTAAATACATCCAGGCATTATCTAAATTTGATGAGAAGGATGGGGAAGCCTTTTGAACTTCATTTGAGAAAATGCCTAAACAAATGCAATGGCCAGTGACTATGTGGATTTAGTTGAACCAAACGAAGCTGGTGGGTATTTGCATCCCTATCGGAGGAGGTATCTGGCCAGTATGGGGTGGTGAAGAAAGCCATCTGAAGTGTATATGAGCTCGTGCCAGTAACCGACAGAGAGCATTTCAGGAATCTAAACAAGGGTTCCTTGTAAAACGGACATTGAGTTTGAAAGGATCAAACAAAGTAATTTTGAAAGGTGGGAAGTGTATTACAAACAGAGGAAACCTATGACACTCTTAGAGAGATTCTTATTTTGGAGAAGTTCAACAATTCACTTCCTGCAGTTGTGACAAATCGTGTGGAAAAGCAGAGAGTTACAATGGCAAGAGTAGAAGCTGTAATGGCTGATGATGATAATTGGGTTCAGAAATCAAAGTTTGGTTTCTGTGAGAGATTGAGAACAATGTGTGAGATTTTCTTAAAACACATACCTGTAAAAGTAAGGTTTACTGGCATAGGCCAGGAGTAGCAGGTAAAGGGGTTACAGCATTAAGAGGTACAGAAGCGTGAAACTCTTTTATGCTGAGACATGAGGAGCTATGTCATTCAGAAGGACTATTGGAGAGATGAGAAGTGCTCCGTTATGTAACGTGTTATTGGAGTGTCCAGTGGAAACATCAACAGATCGTGACCCGGTAAAGTTTTTGCAGAAGTTTGGGGAGAAAAATACCAGTCTGTTTCGATTGAGCTTATTATTGCTGCCATTCAGTTTGAAATTATACAGTTGACAGGGCGAGAAAACCGACGTTTTGACACATTGTGGAGACTTGGATGTAGAAAGACAAAGGCATTCTGTGGCACGAGTAAAATGACTGAAATCGAAACTAGTTGTATACATTTGTATGCTCACAGTCAATGTAATATATATGCATTTCAGTCTACTAATAGAAGAAGGTTAGGACATCTAAAATGAATCCACCGTTGTATATTGATGGATTATTTTATTAAAAATGGAGTTGTGAGTGTAATATCATTGTAAAAAGGTTATTTTCTCTTGGGTTTTTTTTTGAAGAGAGGTTTTAAAGGCAGAGGTCCAGAACTGCTGTCTGAAGACAGTCGAAGTAAATAACTGAGAAAGTCTTTAGGTGTTATTAAAACGGTGGGAATAATGGAAGGACAGTGGCCAGCTCTCCCAGATCAGGTTTTCGCGTTTTGCTTTTAGCTGCAGCATTCAAAAGCTGCTGGGGATCCCAGAAGGGTTGGAAGCTTCAATACATGATCCAAAAATGAACAACAAATGGAGCAGAGGCGACAGAGAGGGGAAGCTCGGAAACCACGGAGTGAGTGTGCCTGGGGAAAGGGATCTGCTGTATCCACCCAGGGTTTTCCAGGAACAGCTTCCCAATCGACACTTAACCCAGGAGCAGAGTGTGAGGGACCCTGACTGAACAAGGAGCTTGTCACAGAGCCATGTCAACTCCTTCAACACCACCTGCAGCTTCACACCAGGGGGAGGATGGTGCTGCCAGGGGCTGTTAGGGTCACAGTTTCATTCAGATTCAATGATCCAGAACTTTTCAGGCAGGACTAGGTGACATATCCATCATCTCCCAGTGTCTCAACATCAATGTCACCATTCGGTGATGGAGGATATATATGGTGGATGAAGTAAATAGATTGTTTCTCCCACAGCAGGGAGCTGCCGTAGGTATCCAGTATAGTGGGATTCCCGATGGTGTACATGGCATCTGTAGAGTCCCCATGACAATGGGGAGTGGTAGAGGAACTGAAAGAGCTCTCTCTCTATTAATATGCAGCGTCCCCATGCATTTCACATCATGTTGGTGAATACCCACTGTCCTGGCAGCAGTCAGGGCCTCTTCATTCAGAAGCAGTCAGCCATTCCCATCGTCAGCGGGTCTCCACATAGAAAAAAATTAATATATATTGGACAAAGGTGGTCCCCTTGATACACATTTCAAAACACCATTCCCACCACCAATCCACCACATCAAAGTATTCCATGTGTACGGAGAACAATGGGGTCACTTGGAGCTTCAAGGAGCAGATGATCAGGGATGGAGCAAAACCTCCCATGTCAGAACGAGTCTGAGTGAACCCCCTTAGTACGCAGTATCATGAAGTCCTGTAATCCCTCTCCATTTCAGTAACATGCTGCCTTCCATTATTCCTGTAACTGAAATGACAGGTTATATCATGTTAAATTACACCTGCCAAACTATTATCAATTATCTTTACATCTCTGAATCTATCTGCAGACTCTCCACCCTCTCTTGATAATTTATTCTCTTGCTTATCACAGCGTCATCACCAAACTCAGCACCGGTACATCTGTTCCATCCTCCTGATCATTAATATAGACTGTAGATAGTTGAGAACCCAGCGCTGGTCACTGTGTGACCTTACTGGTTACGTTCTCTCTAACTATTTATCCTGAGTGCCTGCTTCCTGTATGATACCCAGGCTTCCACAATTCCTGTGCAACACAGTCAAAGGGTCGAATAAGAAGCATCTGTGAGGAATCTAACTCCTCGATGAGGCTGATGTCAACGCGGCCTCTGTTCAACTTTCCTGCCATCTCTCCATCCTAAAACTCTAGTCTCTTGTTGTAGATTGTGCCACATGAAAAAAATCCACTCCATTGCAGGAACCATCTCTGAGCTGCTTCCAATATAACTACATAATTTCTTCATTGATGAGACTAAATCTGGACACACTACTCCATATGTGATCTCACTAAGACCCTGTACAGCCGCAGCAACACTTTACCAGCCTGCTGTAAAGTTCCCACCCAGGTTAGAGATGTCTCAGCTCTCTGGGAGAATACAGAGTATTGTTGGAAGATCATTGTCCTTCTCCATTCCACAGTATCATGGGAGATCTGGAGAAGTTAAAGTTTGAGGAGATCATAAATGATGTGAGAGATGTCTACCATTAATCTCCCCAGAGCCCAGGTCGCTCAGATTGCACAGAATCTAGTAAGGTGGAGCGCAAAAACAGCAAGGAGGAGCAAACATTGTTGGGAGTTATATTTCAAGTGAAAGCTGCAATACAAATGCGGGACATGTTATAAAACAGGAAATTAGATATACATATTTGTGGGTACTGCAGTAATAATGTACTGTTTACGTTATATCTAAACTGTGTTAACCCAAGTGAACGCTAATGCTGGAAAAATGGATTTCATGATCAAGTGTGAGATGGTTTACATTAACATTATGTTGAGCACTGAGCTCGAGATCAGGTTATTTAGGAATTGGTGTTGAGTGTTCAGAAGAGCTAATTGAAAATTTTGCTGCAGAGGACCATTTGTGAACAGTGACCACAATGTATTGGTTTTCTTTTATGCTGTTTGATTACATGATAGTTTTTGTTTTATTTGAATTAAACCTTATAAATCTGAGTCATGCAAGCCCTGAAGGTGTGAGGAGAAAGTGGGGACTAGAGATACTGGAGATCAGAGTCGAAGAGTGTGGTGCTTGAAAATCACAGTCAGGCAGCAGACTAAGAGTAGATAAATCGATGTTTCGAGCATAAGCCCTTCATCAGGAATTACGCTTATGGGCCAAGGGGGCTGAGGGATAAAAGAGAAGGGGGTGCGGCAGGGGGGAGGTAGCTGGGATTGCGGAAGGTAGATGAAGGTGGGGTTGAAAGAGTTAGGTGATGAAGGGAGACAGAACGCCTCATCTGCTGCATTCATTAAACCCAATGTAGTCTTCCCTGCATTGGCAAGGCAGGAGGTCAACTTGTGGATCATTTCAGAGAACATCTCTGGGACAGCCACATTGAACAACTCCATCATCTTGTGGCTGAGCACTTTAACTCCTCTTCCCAGTCTGCCAAGGACATGAGGGTCCAAGAACTGCTCCATCGTCAAACCAGAACCACCAGAAGCCTGGAGAAAGAAAGCCTCCTTATCTGTCTTGGGACCCTCCAACCACAGGGGATCATAGTGGATTTCCCCATTTCCCCTAATCCCACCTTATCCCATTCCAACCTTCCAGGTCAGCACCGCCCTTTTGAATGTTCCTATGTGTCCACCCTCCTTCCTTTCAATCTGCTCCACCCTCCTCTCCGACTATCACTTTCAACCCAACCTTCATCTACCTATTAGATGAAAGGAGGCAGCTTAGAAAAATGCCAAGTTTTGCAATAAGCCAGTGGATTCAGTGAAATGTAGGACCCAGTAAAGGATGACCAAGAAACTGAGAAGAAAATCAGAAAGCGAAAAAGCGTGCAAACGAAAGAAAAACATAAAGACTGCTAAAAAGCCTCTCTCAATGTATGAAAATAAAACTAAAAACAAGGTCAAATGTGGAGCGGTTGGTGTGCGTTCAGGATAATTTATTTCAGAGAACAGAGAAATCGCAGGGAAAAGAAACAGGTTCTTTGTGTCTATCTTCATGGAAGAATGTCCAGAAATTCTCCCAGAAATACCAAGTGACCCTGGGATTGGTGTAAGTAAAGTCTAAGATCATTCTTATCAGTGTTGAGGATATCTTTGAAAAGAAAGCTGGATTGAGTATTTATAAATCTGACAGACTAGATGTACTTCATACAAGAATTTCAGAGGAAGCTGCAATAGGTATGTTGATTGCATCGCGGATTTTCTTTTTATTTTCCAACACATTCCCGAAAGTCATGTAGCCAATCTGGATAAGGCAAAGATCATAAATATTATCCAACAGTTGAAGAAGAGATGCAGATGGAGAGTGGTGAACTACAGACCAGTTATCTTGTCATCCGCAGTCGGGTGTCTGTTGGACTCGATTACAAAGAACATGTTACTAGATATTTAGAAGGTAATAACATAACTGAGGAGTGTGAGAATGTACCGATGGAAGGAAAACCAGAAGTGCAAACATTATTTTGGAATGGTTTGAAGATGATTCTTGTGGACATAGGCAATGAAGAACCAATGTACAACGTATAGTTGGATATTCATGAGATCATTTAAAAAACATCACGCAGTAAGCTCATAAGAAAAGTTAAAGCGAGAGGTATTAGGAAGAACATATGCAAATAGGAAAGTAAAAATTCGGTTTACATTCATGTGAATGTAATTGAAATAAAGAGGATGTCGTGCATTTGTATCGACTGTTCATGACACTACACTTAGAGTTATTGGTATCGTGCGGAGTCCCAATCTAAGAAAGAATATATTGACTACAGAGGAACTGCAAAAGGTATTATCCAGACTAATGCCTAAAATGGCAAGATTGTCTGACAGGGAAACTCACCCTTTGATCTCGAGTGTCAAAACATGAGAGGTGATTGCAGTGCAACTGAGAAACATAATGGGGACTGAATAACAGAGGGGCAAGTGCACTAGGCGAGATAAGAGAGAATCCCACGATACTCTACATGGACAAGTAGGACAGAATAATCAACAAACTGTCAGTGTCCATTAGAAACCAAAGGGGCAATCTGTGTGTCAAGCTGTAGAACATTGATGGATTGTTACATGAGAGCCTCACATCTATTTTACTTGGGAGAAGTGGACGCAGGTAGAGAATTCAAGAATATGGACTGGAAAATTGTTGAACAGATTGATGTAAAATATGATCAGGGATTTGATGTTTTAATCTGTATAAATTTAGTCCAATCTCCATGTCTGAAAGTGTTGATCTTAGTCGGCTGTTGGGGTCAAGGGAGGAAAGACCCTGACTGAATATTGTATTTAGAATCTGACCATAGGGGAGGTGCCAGAGAACTGGAGAACAGCTAATACGATTTCACTTCACAGTAAGGGTGGGAGAGATAGACCAGGGAACGATAGACGAACGAGTATTAGATCACTGTTAAGGAAACGACTGGATAAAATAGGGAAGGAGAAAATCGAACTCCAATCAGAGTCACAAGGTTTGATCAGGGATAATCATCATGACTTTATCAGAAGGAAGTCACAAATAATGGGTTTGATTGCATCAGTTTGAGCAGGTCGATTGTTTTGTTTTGTAGGAAGGTCTTTGAAAAGATATCCACCTGGGAAACTGAAAAATAAAGTAAAACCTCACAATATGAAGCATAACTTGACAAGTAACAACGAAAATTGTCTTAGTGTCAGGACGCAGAGGGTGATGGGAGAAGGCTGTTTGTGTGACTGGAGACCAGTCCCCCCTGGTGTACCTCAGGGATCAGTGCTGTGTCCCTTATTGTTTGTGTTATTCATTTTTAAAAAATGTGAATGTGGAGAGGGCTAGGTGGAGAGTGGGGTAGCTGTGATAAGTAAGTGTATGTTTGACATAAAGATTGGCTGGGTGGTTAGCAGTGAGGAAGAAGGCCTTAAGTTACAGGAAGATGCAGATGGAATGGTCAGATGGGCAGATCAATGGCAGATAGAATGTAACCCTGATAAATATGAGGTGATGCACTATGGGAAATGGAACCAGCAGGAGGGGACTCAATGAATGGCAGCACACTGGTAACCTCAGAGTGGCCTTCTTCACACATCCCTGAATGTGACTGGACAGGTTAATGGGCTAGTTACGAATTGGACCTTGGGTGTTTTGTTTCCTAATCAGGGTGTAGATTATAAGAGCTACACAGGGCTTTGGTTTGGCCAAAATGGTTCTGGGAGCCACATTCCAGGAAGGATGAGATTGTACTGGAGAGGGTGCAGAGGAGATTCACCAGAATGTTCCCTGGGATGGAACATATCAGCTATGGAGAGAGGCTGGATAAGCTCGGGTTGTTTACTTTGGAGCAGAGAAAGTTGAGGGGTCCGTGATTCAGGAGGATACGATTATGAGCAACACTTACAGGGTGGATAGACAGCAGCTGTTCCTTTTCGTGAGAGAGTCAAGAACAAAGGAGCTCACTTTTAAAGTGAAGAATTTGAGGTTCAGGGAGGATTTATATATTTATTTTTTTCACCAAGTGTGTGTTGGGTTCTGGGATTACTTCCTGAGAGGGAAATTATCACGAGTAAACTCACGATCGTTAAAAAGTACTTGGACGAGCACTTAGAAATATCATAACATTCCAGGCTATGATCCTGATGTAGGAAAGTGGGACTAATATACATCGTGCAGTATTTCTGTTGGCACAGAGTATATATGCTCCTGTCAGTGGATAGTGTGGAAGTTCAATTATTGACCAGTTTACGGCAGGAATTGATGAGTTTCTGAAGAGTATATTCACAAGGGTTATAAGAGTGAACTGTAATCACTTGTTAAATTATGTCAATGTGAGAAATATGAGAAAACAAGTGCAGCTTCCTTACAAACTGAAACCAGAGAATGGAGAATGGAGAATAGGGAAATGGCAGAACTATGAAGCCACTACTTCAGTTCTGTCTTCACAGAACTTTCTAACAACACTAGGAAAATGAAGTCTGGTGTGGGAAAATGATAGAGTACATTGAACATAGAACATAGTAAGTGAATGGTTTAGGAGAAATTATTGGGAGTAAAAATAATGGATATAGACAACTAACATAGATTTATGAAATGGGAATTAAGTTACAGAAACAGACTAGGAGACAAATGAAATAGAAGCAATGGATGTAAAACATTTGGATTTTCAGAAAAGTTTTGGTGAATCTCTAAGCCCAGTTTACAAAATGGAATCTGAGTGGATTGGGGCTAATATATGGCCATGTTTCTATAATGGGACAGCTGGCAGGAAACAGTGAATAGAAACAAACAGACTGGTCAAGAAACAGCCTGAATTGTCTGTAAGGTATGATTCTGTGAGCTTGGCCATGTCCCAGACTCTCCATCACCTTCCTCGATATCTCCTGTCTCACCAACAGGATAGACACAGCAGAAGTGGCGACACAGTGGGATACAGTTGGAAGGGAATTGCTCTGGGAGTCCTCAAAAGTGACTCCGTATCCCACGAAGTCTCATGGCGTTAGTTTACACATGGGAAAGGAAAGCTCCTGTTGATTACCATATACCAGCCTCTCTCAGCTGATGAGTCAGTACTCCTCCATGCTGATTAACACTTGGAGGAAGCACTGGGAGTGGCAAGGGTGCAAAATGTACTCTGGGTGGGGGATATAAATGTCCACCACTAAAAGTATCTCAGCTGCAGCATTACTGATTGAACTGGTCGGGTCCTAAAAGATATAAAGGCTAGGCTGGGTCTCCGGCAGGTCATGAAGGAACCAACAAGAGGAAAATACATACTTGACCACATCCTTACTAATCTGCCAGGTGCAGAAGTATCTGCCCATGTCAGTATCGGTAAGGGTGACCACCGCATAGTCATTGTGAAGACAAAAGTCCCACCTTCACACTGAGAGTAACATCTATCATTTTGAGTGGTACTATTACTGTGCTAAATAAGACCAACTTCAAACACATCTAGCAGCTCTAGTCTGGGTTTCCATAAGGTGCTGTGTGTCAGCAATAGCAGCAGGATTGTACTCCAGCACAACCTCATGGCCTGGCATATCCCCATCACAGCAATTACCATCAAGCCAGAGGATCAACCTTGGTTCAATAGAGTGTGCAGGATGGCAGGAGCAGCACCATGCATACCTGACAATGAGGTGTCAGCCTGGTGAAGCCACCAAACAGGACTATGTGTGCACCAAACAGCATAAGAAGTAAGTGATAGACAAAGCTTAGTGATCCCACAAGCAACAGTTCAGATCTCAGCTCTGCAGTCCATCTACTTCTTGTTGAGAATAGTTATGGACAATTAAACAAGTCATTGGAGGAGGAGATTCTACAAGTATCCCCATCCTTAATGATGGATTAGCCCAGCACTTCAGTGTATAAGATAAGGTTGATGCATTCATTTGTCAAAAGGACATCTTCAGTCAAAAGTGCTGAGTGGATGAAATACCTCAGCGTCCTACAGTGATCCTCAGCAATTCAGTCACCAGTCGTCAGCGAATTCGATTCAGTCCACGCAATATTCAGAAACAGTTGGAGGCACTGGATACTCCAAAGGGGACACATGGTGACAACATTCTGGCAATTGTACTGAAAACGTGTACTGCAGAACTTGTCACTGACCTAGCTAAACTGTTCCAGTATCATTACAACAACATGGAAAATTACCCAAGTATTCCCTAGACATAAAAAGCAGAACAAATCCAATCCGGCCAATTACCACCCCATCAGTCGACTCTCGATCATCAGTAAACTGATGAGAGGTGTCAGTGCTTTCAAGCAGCACCTGCCCAGCAATAACCTGGTCAATGACGCCTCTTTTGGGCTCCACCAGGGCCACTCAGCTCCTGATCACATTACCTTCGTTCAAACATGGATAAAATAGCTGAATTCCAGAGGAGGGGTAAGAGTGACAGCCCTTTAAATCAAGGCTGCATTTGACCAACTGTGCCAGCAAGGGGCCTTAGCAAATCTGGAATCAATGAGTATCAGGGGCAAACTCCCCGCTGGTTAGAATCATACCTGACACGTAGGAAGATGGCCATGGTTGATAAAGGACAGTCAGCTCAGCTCCAGGACAAGTCTGTAGGAGTCCTTCGGTCAGTGGCCTAGGACCAAACATCTTCAGGGCTGTTTCATCAATGACCTTCCCTCTATTATAAGGTCAGAAGTGGAGATGTTCGCCACTGATTGCACAATATTCAGCAACATTTGTGGCTCCTCAGATACTGAAACAATCCATGTCCAAATGCGACAAGATCTGGTCAGTATCCAGGCTGACAAGTGGCAAGTAATATTGATGCCGCACAAATGCCAGACCGTGACCATCACCAGTAAAATACAATCTAACCTGCCCCTTGTCATTCAATGGTGTTACTGTCACTGAATCCACAGTGGACTGCAGCGGTTCAACAAGGCAGCTCACCACCACCTTCTCAAGGGGCAACCAGGGACAGGCAATAAATGGTGGCCCAGCCAGTCTCATCCAGATTCACGAAATAAATATTATTTTTAAAAAAATAACGGAGGACGGTTGCTGAGATATCACAGAGATCGGTGCTCAGGCCCCACCTGTTCACAATACCCATTAAACATTTGGTTGCAGGAATCAAACACAATATATCCCAACCTGCTGACAGAACTAAAGGATGTTGGATTGTGAATGGGTGAGGACGTTGTAAAAAAAGCTTCAAAGTGACTAAGGCAAGTGGAGTGAATGGGCAGTTACGTGGCAGATGGAGACCAAGGTGGGTAGAGGTGACGGTGTGCCCTTTGATTTGAAGCCTATCATTTGAAACGGGATTGTTTGAAACATGTTGATCTACAAAGGGAAGAATGATCCTTTTAGTTGTTTCCTTCTACGCAGCCCTCCGAGGTCCCTGCAGCGCAGTGAGGTCTGAACCCACAAGGCAAGACTGGAATTGGCACGCTGTCCAGTGTACATAGTCCCACCAAGTGGGGAGCTGTAACATTGCAAAGGATTTGGATATCCCTGCAGACCAGTCACTGAAAACAATATTGCAGGAGCAGAAAGCAGTTAGGAAGGTAAATGGATATTGACCTTCATTTCAGGAGTAAGGGTGTCGTACTGCAGCTGTACAGGGCCTTATTGAGACTCCATCCGAACATTGTCCAGTGTTGTGTGCAGTTGTGGACTCAGTATCTAATAAAGGGCAACCCTGACATTGACGGAGAGCAGTGAAGGATGACCAGACTGATCTCTGGGATGACAGGCTTGTTGTGGGAGCAATGTTTGGGGCGACTGGGCCTGTATTCTATAGGCTTTAGGAAAATGAGTGGTGATCTCAGTGAGATATATAAAACTCTGACAGGGTGAGACAGATTGGAAGCAGGGATGATAATTCCCCAGGCTCTGGTGTCTAAAACAAGGAGCCACAGTATTAGGTACAGACAGGCTATTCTGCAATGAGATGTCAATAAATGTCTGCCCTCAGAGACTGGTGAACCTGGGGAATACACTCGAACCATGACACTGAATATAAATACGGATTTAGAGACAGTAAAGGAATGGTGGGAGAGCAGGAGTACGGTGTGGTAATAAAAGGCAAGCCATCATTATATTGCATTGGGTAGCAAACTCAATGGACCAAAGGGACGACTGCACTTGCTAATTTATAGCTTCCCAAGGTTAATCACATTAACGGATATATTCATTGCGTGGGATAAGTGCATTGTGGAGATGTTTGAACATGAATGACAATGAGGAAGGCTCAATGTGTTGTATGGCCTACTCCATTCCCGATGTTTCTGTGCATTCTGTGGGAAAGCTCTGTAAATGCTGTCACAAGCTCTCAGATGTTAGGAAGGAGGTCTCCAAAGGGTCAACAGGACTGTGTTCCCGTTCCCTTTTTCCGATACTGAGGCTGGTGCCGGGTGTTCTGTCTGGGTTTATCCTTTAAGACCTCAGAGCAGTTTGATACAATAGTGAGTCCTGTTTGGCGGATTCAGAGATCATTGAAAAGTTTTATCACAAGTATATGTGTCTGCAGTCACAGATAATCATAGATAATCATAGATAACAGCCTCCAGTCTGACAAGTATCCTTCCACTAAACCCTCTGCTTCCTACCATCAAGCCAACTGTGTATCAAATTGGCCTGCTTCCCCAGCATGCCACGTGATGTGACCTTCCAGAGCAGCCTGCCATGAGGAACTTTATCAAAGCCCTTACTGAAATTCGTGGAGACTACGTCTACCGCTCTGTCCTCGTCAACCTTCGTCATAACTTCATCAAAGAACACTAACAAGTTTGGGAAGCATGATCTCCAAATCACAAGTCTATGCTGACTGCTCCGAATCAAACCCTGTGTAAGTAACGGGCGCAGTCAATTGTATGCTGTCCTTCATTGTAAGATAATTCAAGTACACAAGTAAGACCATCTTCCTGCTGTTGTAGAGCCTTTCTGAGAGAGCATTTGGGGCACTCTGTACAGATTTGATCTCCTTTGTAAGGAAACGTCTCCTTACCACAGACACGGGTGATGATAACATGGGGATAGAGTGAAGAAGCTGAGTGTTTAATCTGTAGAGCTGCAAGAGACGAAGAAATGGCGACGCTGAAACACGAGGAGTGGCAGCGATCACTTATTTCCAAAAGACACATTGATAGGGTGAGAAATTCCATACTTTACCCAGGATTGATTGGTTTGATTTATTGTCACATGTACCTCAGTACAGGGAAACACTTTGTTTATGAGCAGTGGAGGAAGATCATAGTACGCATGGCCAGACAGATCATAGGGTGGAAATAGACTTGGACAGAGTAAGGCACACAGGATACACTGAACAGGACATGCACTAGACAAGGTCAACATGAACAAGATCACCATTATTTGAACTTAGAGAGTCCATTCATCAGTCTAACGTGACTATCCTAATAGTTTATTTGCCTAAATTAACTCTCCCCATGTTATTGTGCAGTCGGTGTGTGAACCCTGTACTGAACGACATGTTGTTCATAATCCCCAACAGCAGCCACAATATCTTCCATCTGAAACAGTTAGCCATTCTCACCAGCTTCCTCCCTGCATAGAGAACACAAGGCTGGCTTCTCGGAGATGGAAGGTGCCTTCTTGAGACTTCACACAAGACATATGGCTTCCCTGCTCACCACAAAAAAACACGTTAAAGTCCATCGTGTGTATCATAAGCAACGGAGCCACCTGGAACAACGTGGAACAGTCTGTCTGTGCAGCATCTGCCCCAATTGTTCATCATGTTAGAGCATCAATCTGGGGACACTTAAGACTGCTGATGCTGGAGATCAGAGTAGAGCGTTGATTGCTGGAAAAGCACAGCAGGTCAGGCAGTATCCGAGAAGCAGAAGAATCGATGTTTCGGGCATAAGACATTCATCAGGAATCAGCATCAATTACCACATTCTGCCCCCGTGTAAGTGCATTGAGGTGGGAATGGCCTCCTACTGTTCCTGTATAAGTGACTCAAGGGACTGACTGGCTTCTTCCTCGTCCAACTGGACAGGGCCAAGGGCCTGACTGGTTACCCCTGGTTCCTGTTTGACAGCTCGATGTACTGACCAGTGTGACAATGCTGCAGCTTTAAGAGGTTATTTTTATCCTGGTTTCTTTTTTGAGAGAGATTGAACGATTGTCACCAAGCTGGCTAGTTAAGACCACATGATTAAAGAGGCCTTAGGTTAATTTTAATGCAGCCTGAATGGGTGTGACCAGCTCTCACAGATTAGTATCACTGGGTTTTGGTTTCTCAGCAACATCAAGAACTATACAGGTCTCCACAGAGTTGGAAACTTCAGGGAATGTCTCCTGGCTGCTCCTCTCTCGGAATTTTCTCTTGATGCTGTTTTCAATTGCTGAATTTTCCTTTTTGCTAAGGGCTGTGTTTATGTTGAATTTCCTATGTTGGACTCGTTCATTAGTAATAGCTCCTAGATCTATTATTCTGTTTAATTGCCCAATAGAAATATGTTATTCTAAATTCCTCTTTCTTTGGTTTCATTTCATCTTTCGTGTTTAAATAAATGGTGTTTTGCTTACCACCGAGTAGGTTGATCAGTTACATTGCATCTGGAACAGACACTTTACATTTCCTTTAAAATAAGAAAACATTAGAATCTAGGCTACTGCCTTCAAATATTTTCGAGGGGCTCTGGTGTGGTCCATCACACTAGACTCCTTCTCTTCCTGAGTAAGAGGCTGGAGGCACTGACTTGGCTGTCACTGTTCTTTTCCAATAGTGTCAATGCGGTGAATGGTTTCCTCGTATTCCTGTGAAACCAGCGTTAGGTGCTGAATGAACTCTTGTTTAACTGTGACAAGTGCAGTGTCAGGAATTGCTGTTACATGAATGTTATGGACACTTTAACAGCACACGCCTCAATGGGGCCTGAGTATTGCTGCTCATGGACACAGTCCAGTTCAGGAACTGACGGGGGATAAAATGTTCTGAACATTGTGGAATCTTCAGTGACCATCCCCACTTCTGATCTTATGGTGGGGACGGTGAGGGCGGGGAGACATTGATGAAGCAGCTGAAGGTGTTTGTGAAGAGGAAGCTACCCTGAGGATCTCCCACAGAGCTGACCCAGGACTGAGATGGTGAACATCTTCCTTTGTGCCATGTTTGACCCCAAACACTGGAGAGGTTACTCTGATTCCCATTAAGTTCAGTTTTGTTCAGCTCCTTTATGTCAACAGAAGTTAACCACTGCTTTGATATCAGGGCCAGTCATTTTTACCTGAATCCTTGAGTCAACCTCTTTTGTTCGCATCAATAAGCCATGATATAGGAGCAGCAAGTGTTTTCTTCAAACAGGTGGGATTGAATGTCAGGATTTCTGTTCTCAAGAATGTTTGGGAGCTAGATGACTGAAAGTATTTGAAGAGGAGGTAGATGGATATTGACCTGTCAGAGAGGTGAGGGCTATAAGGAATTGGGTATGAAAGAGGATTTCAGAGCAAGAGCAGATCAGTCATGATCTTCGTGAAGGACAAGGTAGGCTTGGGGAGTGAACGACCTGTCCCTGTTTCTGATGTTCTCCCATTCCGTTATTGGAAAGTTAGTGAGTGTTAGTTTTATGGATGTTCTGTTATTGAATGTTGCAGACAGGGAAACCAGAGGATTTTGTAAGCCATCTCTGGGTGAGGTATGGGAGCTCTATTCTCAGTGAATTTGGGTCTACAACATGACCAACACATGAAGCACAAGTTGCAGAGAGGGGAAACTCTGTAAAGAGAGATGAGGGGCCTCTTACATAGCCAGCCTGGGTTTTCCAATTACATTTCCCAATTCACTTCAAACCGTGTGGGACAGTACTGAGGGGCTGAATGGTCTCCTCTGTTTCTGTGCACCAGGTTATAGCAGTAAGTATCCTCCCACGGTCCCTGTCTAGCAGGTTTGATGGGCTGAATGGAATACAGAAAAATGGAACTGAGGAGCAGGAGTGGGTCATTAGATGCGTTGAGCCTTCTGCATCAGGCACTAAGATTGTGGCTGATCAGGTTGTGGACTCAGCCTCACTTCCCTGTCTATATCCCATTATGCATGACTCACTTCTCTGTCAAATATTTACCTACGCAGCTTTCAATCAATATGAACATCAAGGCACGATAAACTTCCAGCAAAGAGAATTATGTCTTGAAAGGTCCTTTCAGAATTTTTCATCATCCCTCTTATAGAATCAGAGAGTCATGCAGAACGGAAACAGACCCGTTAGTCCAATCTGTTCACTCCGATCACATATAAAATCTGATCCAGGCCCATTTGCCAGCATTTGGTAAATATCTCTCCTCTTTCAGATACTTTTTAAATGTGCGATTGTAACCGCCTTCAGCACTTCCTCTGACAGCAATTTCTGTACACACACCACTCTCTGTGTGAAACATTTACCTTCAGGTCCCTTCTAAATCATTCGCCCTCTCCCCTTCAACCTATGCCCTCTTGTTCTGGAACCCCCTATCCTGGAGAGCAGAACGTGGCTGTTCAGAATATCCATGCCCCTGATGGTTTTATAAACCTCTATAATGTCACCCCTCAACCTCTGACAATCCAGGAGAAAGCATCTCAAACTAATCAAACTCTCACTAAAGCTCAAACCTCCAGTCCTGGAACATCTGTGTAAGTTATTTCTGCAGAAAACCGAGTTGGACGCAGTATTCTTAAAATGGCCTCACCAACATCCTGTACAGATGCAACATACCACCATAACTCCTATACTGAATGCTCTGACTGATTAAGGCAAATGTGCCAAATGTGTTCTGTCCCACATTGTCTACCTGCGACTCCACTTTCAAGGAACAATGTATCTGCAGCCCAATGTCCCTTTTTCCACAACACTCCCCAGGACCTTACCATAAAGTGTATAATTTCTGCCCTGATTTACCTTCCCAAACTACAAAACTTCGTATTTATCTAAATTAAACTTCACCTGTGTCTCCTTGCCCCATTGTCCCATCTAATTGTGGTCTTGTTGTACTCTGAGATAATCGACTACACCACCTTTCTGATGTCATCTGTAACCTAACTAACTATGGCCCCAATATTCACATCTAAATCCTTTACATAAATGATGAAATGCAGTGAACTCAGTCCTGATTCTTACAGCACACTGCTGCTCACAAGCCTCCAGTCTGAAAAATATCACTCTTCCTTCAAGCCAATTGTGACTAGCTTCCTCTGTATCTTATGTGACCGAACCTTATTAATCTGTCTACCAATCAGAATGAAATACTAGCTATGAAGAGAGGCTGAGTAGGTTATATTTATTTTCACTAGAAAAAATGAGATTGAGTGGGGACCTGATTGAGTTTTACAAAATCATGAAGGGTAGAGACAGTGTGGATAGAGACAAGCTTTTTCCCAGGGTGAAGGATTCAATAACGAGAGGTCGTGCTTTCAAAATGAGAGGTGGAATATTTAAGGAAGATACACGCGGTAGGTACTTCATACAGATGGCGGTGGGCGTTTGGAACACGTTGCCAGCAGAGGTGGTAGAAGCAGGCACGATAGATTCATTTAAGATGCGTCTGGACAGATGCATGAGTAGATGGGGAGCAGAGGGATACATATGTTTAAGAATTGACCGACAGATTTAGACAGTACATTTGGATCGGTTCAGGCTTGGAGGGCGAAGGGCCTGTTCCTGGGTTGTAAATTTTCTTTGCTCTTTGTTGTTTAAATGAACACCTTGCTGAAGTCCATATAGACAATGTCTACCAAACTGGCTTCATCAATCTTCTTTATCACCTCTTCAAAAAACTCAATCAAATTAATGAGACATGATTTCCCATGCAGAAAGACACGTTGTCTCCTCTGATCAGCCCTTGCCTTCCCAAATGTATGTAAATGCTATCCCTCAGAATCCCCTCCAACAACTAACCCACCACTAACATCAGGCTCACCGGTCTATAGTTCCCCGGCTTTTTGGGTCACTGTTTCCTTTTCTAGTCCCACTCCTCCACTGCTCACTACAAATGTTAAATGTAACCAGGTTGATGATATGGCCGATGATATCGGTCTCAGACTGGGTCAGGGTCAGTTTTAGGAAAAAGTCAGGCTCGTTTTTTTAATCTGCCAAAACAACACGTTTATGATCCAGAGCAATGTTACTCAAACTATGATGGAAAAATGAATGTTTGGGTTTCGCAAATATATAATCAATATTTCCCTTTCTAAATACACACACACAATCTCTGCAATTTTAACTTGAAAGAACTTTGTCCAGATATTATTGGAACACGTGACAAAGGAAAAATTGCAAGATTGGCCAAAACGTTATTCTGCTTCTGAAGATACTGTACTCACACAAGCTGCTAGCAATGGCATTCCATCCTGGGAGAGTTGGATTTGGCTGAATTCCCTTTGCTTTAGGCAGTGAGGAGATTCCAGTGAATTCTGGTCAGGGAGCACCGAAAGGGTAGCACGGTGGTTAGCACTGCTGCCTCACAGCACCAGGGACTTGGGTTCGATTCCAGCCTTGGGTGACTGTCTGTGTGGAGTTTGCACATTCTCCCATTGTCTGTGTGAGCTTCTAAATGGTTGATCTAGTTTCGTACCACAGCTCAAACTGTGTAGGTTTATTGGATTGGTCATGCTAAAATGTCCGTCGTGTTCAGGGATTTCTAGGTTAGATACATTAGTCAGGGGTAAATACAAGGAAATGGGTTGGGAAGGTTGGTATGGACTTGTTGGGCCGAAGGGCCTGTTTCAACATTGTAGGGATTCCATAAAAATACGAATGGTAACGATGACTTCAGAGTTTTTTTTAGTTTGCACATATTACTGTGATGAGGAACAATGAAGAGAAAGAGTGCAATCGGCCATTCCTTCTCAGTCAGATTACATTTTCTCCCTCTCTGAGTTGAATCACACAGTAATATCATCCTCTCCCAAACTGGACCATGTGAGGTCTCCTTGTACATTGTTCAAACTATGTCTCCATCACATTCCCTGTTCCAAGTAGGTGCAACATTGCTGCTGTCATACACAGAGCCATACCCTGAGCAGAAAATGGTCTCGGCCGATTTGAAGATATGTTTATATGTCGCTGCATCATTAAAACATAAAAATGTTTAATTTAATCAGAATGCCTGTGTTAAAATGAAGGCATTTTTTAAAAGAAACACATAAATTGCCGGAAAATCTCGGCAAGTCTGTCAGCATCCAGATGCCTTTTACATGCTGTAGTTGTACCAGCCTCCACCACTTCCTCTGGCAGCTCATTCCATATGCACACCACCCTCTATGTGAAAACAGGCCCTTTCGGCCTCATCAAAGCGTTTCCCCCCTCACTTTCCACCAATGCCCTCTATTTTTGGACGCCCCAACCTGGGGAAAACCCCTGACTACTCACCCTATCTATGACCATTCTGATTTTATAAACCTTTACTGCTTCAAAATGTGACTCCAATCAACATGAATGGCTGTACTTTCAGCCATCCTGGGCCTAAATTCTGAAATGCAATACTGACACCCCTTCCTTCTCCATCAGGTCACAATTCTAGAATCAATTTAATCCGTTTGTTCAGATGTATCCTGAGACAATTCTGTGGGATTTACAAATTGACCTTTGTGCCCAGAAGAGGCCTCACCAATGTCCTGTACAACCTCAACATGACGTCGCCATTCCGATACTCAAAGGTCTGTCCTATGAAGACATGTGTGTGAAACACTTTCTTAACCACACTAGCTATATGAGATGCAAATTTTAAAGAATTAAACCTGACAGCCTAGGTTTCTGTACTACAGCACTGCCAAAGGCTCTACTTTTAATTGTATAGGTCCTGCACTTGGTTGATTTACCAAATCGAATACCTCGCATTAATTCAAACTAAACTCCATCTGCCACCCCTCAGCCCAGTGTGTGATATTACTGTCACCTGCCCCTAGCATCACTCAGCAAAGCTGTAACATTATTCTCCTGTGTGTTTGTTCATCAGACTGTCCTGACATGCTGGGACATACCTCTGCAACAGGCAGAACTTGAATCTAGGCCTTCTAGTCCAGAGCTAGGAACACTACCACACAAGTTCAGGAATTGGAATAAAATCCAGAGTTCTGGCTCAGAGACAGGGACACTACCATACCCAGATTTTGGGTCATATTTTAAGTGCCCGCTTTCAGCTCGATATGGATTTAGTATAATCAAGTTGCCATTACTGAATTACAAAAAACACTTTGTATTGTTAAACAAATGCAAGATATTTGTCTCAACTGTAGGATATTGAGTGTACGTGCTATGCCATCGAAATTAACTATGAACGTATTTAATCGCTATTAACTGTAGTCTGCAATATTAGAGAAAGAAATCCTGCAGACACACTCTGCCCAATGAAGGGTCTCAAATAGATATTTATTACTGAACACCAGAGGCGAAGGAAGAGCTTAATTTCTGACCCCAAAACACCGATCACTCTTACCCAACTCTCACGTGCGACTGCCCTCTTCCTTAAACCATGAAATGATACCAGACCGCTGATTACTGTCCAGCCTCCCCTCCCCACTGACTCTGTCTGCAATCTGTCCCTCCTCCCCCTAACCACACAAGGCAAACCAAGCTCAGGGTCTTTGTGAAAATCAAGGCCGGAGTGTGCAGGCCTCCTGGAGAGGGGGAGGGAATTTTAAAATTGAAGGGGGAGGGGGAGGTGGGAGTAATATCACACACTGGGCTGAGGGGTAGCAGATGGAGTTTAATTAGGATTAATGCGAGGTATTGGATTTGGTGAATGAAACAAGAACATGACCTATACAATTAAAAGTAGGGTCTTTGGCAGTATTGTAGAATAGAGACCTAGGCCGTCAGGTATAATTCTTTATAATTTGCATCTCATATAGATGGTGTGGTTAAGGAGGTGCTTAACACACATGTCTTCATCGGTCAGACCTTTGAATATCGGAATTGGGACGTCATGTTGTGGATGTACAGGACATTGGTGAGACCCCTTCTGGAATACTGTGTCCAGTCTGGTTACCCTGCCCGCTCATTCCATTGGCACAGCACCCTCTGGGTGAAAAGGCTGCCCCTTAGGTCACTTGTAAATGTTTCCCCTCTCATCTCAAGCCTATGTCCTCTAGTTTTGGACTCCCCCGTACCCTTAGAAAATACCTTGACTATTCACTTTGATATTACTGACCTTGATATTATTAAGCTGGAGAGGATTGAGAAGAGATTAACCTGGATGTTGCTGGGAAAGGAGGGATTGAGCTGTAAGGAGAGGCTGGATAGGCTGGGACTTTTTTCACTGAAGAATATGAGATTCTGCGGTAACTTTGCACAGGTTTGTAAAATAATGAGGGGAATAGATAAGCTGAAGGGCTGATGTCTTTTCCCTAGAGTTGGGGATTCAAAACTGAGGGATATTTTAAGGTGCGAGGAAAAAGATTTAGAAAAGTCATGAGAGGTAATTATGTTAGACAGAATCTGGCTTGTGTGAGGAATGAACTTCCAGATGAAGTGGTGAAAGCAGGGACAGTTACAATGTTTAAAGGACATTTAGATCAGTCCATGGATAAGACATCAGTTTGGATGGTGTGGTGAGCAGCTGCCCTCTCCCTCCCCCTCTCTGAATGAATCCCTGTTGGTTTTCACCCTCTGCCAATGCCTGTGCAGTGGCGTGGGGAGCCCAGCAGAGGGTGGCATTGCATCACTTTAAGTACCACAGAGACTGCCAGACCTGCCCCACACAGAGACACACAGATACACACACGGGAATGGTTAGGACACAACATTGAGCTCATCTGGTACTTTAAACTAAACATAAAGAAATGCTCAATTTGCCTTGTAAACTGTTAAAATATGAGTGACAGAGATCTCCCAAATTCCACTGTTTAAATAACAACATCAATTTATTTTTTTTAAACTCTGAAACTGAACATTTTACATCGACTATTCACAACTCTGAAACCCCATTTCTCTGAACTGCTTATTACCCCACTCCAACTCTATAGCAATATACTGTTTCAAAAAGACACTTATTAAAATTACACAAACGTAATTTCAAAACCACACTGCAGCTGACCTCACACCAATATCCCTTTTACCATCTTTCCTGGGAAGACAGGCTCATGTTACCGGATACTATCGAAGTGTGTACATTTTTGCATTCCACAACCTGGGAACACATCCTTCCATGACACTGTCTCTCAGTCTCCCCCTCTCTGTCTATTTCCCAAACCCCTCCCATGTGGTGGTATTTAAATTGATTCCCCTGCCATCTCTCTCTGACAGTGATGTCCACACCCACAGCAGCCCCTTGTCATGGCACAATGGAGATATGGAGCTGGAAATGGTTGGGAGCTGCACATCCTGTCACTTCCAACCCGGGCTGCAAATTTCGCCACACTGGGCAGGGATCTAACACAGTGTTACAGATCAATGCACTGGGGTGGTGTACACAGTCCTACATGCTGGGAGGGTAACGGCTCCTAGTTTACAGATTAATTCACGGTGATAACTGCACAGATTGCTGTGCTGGTCAGACTATCTGTTTGAGGTTTATAGATAATGCAATGATGTGGTCTGTGCAACTCCCCATGCTGGATGGATAATGGTTTCAGGTTCACACATTAATGCCCAGTTGTGGTCTGAACAGCTCTCGGTGCTGGACAGATATCTAGTCCGGGATTATAGATCAATGCACTGCTGTGGTATGCACAGCTCCCCATCCTGGACAGATATCTCGTCCGGGTTTATAGATCAATGCAATGCTGTGGTCTGCACAGCTCCCCGTCCTGGACAGATATCTAGTCTGGGTTTATAGATCAATGCACTGTTGTGGTCTACACAGCTCCCCATCCTGGACAGATATCTAGTCCGGGGTTATAGTTCAATGCACTGTTGTGGTCTACACAGCTCCCCATCCTGGACAGATATCTAGTCCGGGTTTATAGATCAATGCACGGCTGTGGTCTACACAGCTCCCCATCCTGGACAGATATCTAGTCCGGGTTTATAGATCAATGCAATGCTGTGGTCTGCACAACTCCCCGTCCTGGACAGCTATCTAGTCCGGGTTTATAGATCAATGCACTGCTGTGGTCTGCGTTGCTTCCCATGCTGAATACTTGCTGGAGGAGCACAGCAATCCAGGCAGCATCAGGAGGTGTAGAATTTGATATTTCAGGTGGAGCGCTCCTTGAGGATTCTTACATAACGGTTACAACCGAAATGTCGACATCTCCACGGACTGATGGAGTTAGGATTACTGAGTTCTCCCACCTTCCTGCCTGTTTACTTTGGACTCCAGCATCTGCAGCTTTTCTGTCTCTATCCCAGCTTCCCAAATTTGACAGTTGTCTCGTCTTCGTTTGAAGATAAGTGCCCTGACATGATCTGTGCAGTGTTTCACTCTGGACAGATCGTTGTATTGTATTGACCAGTGTAATGGATGAATCTGGACAGATTGCTGGGTTGTACTGGGCAGTACACTGGCCTGGTCTGTACAGTGTTCCACGATGAACAGATATCTCCTCTAGGTGTGTGATGTTTGGGCTGGTTCTGTGAGGTGGATTGAGAATGTGGTATATCTAACTATTTCAGCTGATCTGGCAATGCCTTTAGTTCCCATTCCTGTGATTGGACACTCCCTCTCTCACCCCATTAATGTTACAGTGTGTCCAGGCACAGTACATCATGTTGGTCGGGTGGGTAGGGGGGAAAGGTGATGGACAGGTCAAGGAGTTCCCCGGAACATTCTGTCCCTGACATTCTATAACTGCCATTCTCCGGAACGTTCCGTCCCCGACATTCTATAACTGACATTCCCCAGAACGTTCTGTCCCTGACATTCTATAACTGCCATTCTCCGGAACGTTCCGTCCCCGACATTCTGTAACTGACATTCCCCGGAACGTTCTGTCCCCGACATTCTATAACTGACATTCCCCGGAACGTTCTGTCCCCGACATTCTATAACTGACATTCCCCAGAACGTTCTGTCCGTGACATTCTATCACTGACATTCGCTGGAACGTTCTGTCCCTGACATTGTTTGTGAACGGCCGGACGTCAGTGAATTGAACAAACGATAAGATCCCGAGGGAAGAGATCCCGATCCAGGGAGAAGGAGACACTGTTCCGAAGGCCCCTCAGGCAGTTAAAGGGGTGAATACGTTTTCCCTGCGTTTACATTTCTCCACGACACAGGATCGACCACAATTTAGACCAAAATACAGAAATTCCCAAACTCCGTTTGTCCTCAGGAAACTGGGAGAGAATCCTTCAGGACAGCAACGTTCCCACCCTCCGTATTAGGAATTGGGAAGGAGTGACCTGTGTCTGCTCTCGAGAGATTGAGTGTGTGGGAATGTTCTAGAAAACATCTGTCCTTATGGATGTGTCTCTGTGTGTTTTGGGAGGGAGGGTTTCTTGTGGTTTATGTCACATTTTTGTCATTAATTCAGACCTTCCCATTTGTTATTCCAGCTCCAATTATTTTAATAAATCCCTGAATACAGGGACACATTTAAAATATCACTGGGTCACCAATCAAACAGGGTCCCTTTGCCTCCAGGCTGATGGATAATGGGTTTGTTTTCCTTCCTCACAGTTAACGTAGTGACCATCTACGTCCTGCTTTATAAAGATTGTGGATTGTCTCCATGTGTCAGACGTTACCTGGGGGCCATGGCAGCGGCGGATCTCCTGGTCATTATCCTCGACCTGATACTGAGACACATTCCCATTGTTTATATGGAACAGTTTTATTTCCTGATGTACTCCGTCCCCGTGTGTAATATCCACGCCGTCCTGCTTTATGCAGCCACTGACTGCTCTGTCTGGTTCACCGTCACTTTCACCTTTGATCGGTTTGTGGCCATTTGTTGCCAGAAGCTGAAAAGTAAATATTGCAGTGAGAAAACGGCGGCTGTGGTTCTGGGAGCAGTGACTGTGCTGAGCTGTTTAAAGAACATTTTCTGGTATTTTATGCTCAAGGCTCGGTATCGGCTGCGGAACAATCCCTGGTTTTGTAAAGTAACACACGCAGTTGTATTCTCCATTGTCTGGGGCACAATCGAGTTCCTCCACAACATTCTAACCCCGTGTGTCCCATTTCTCCTGATTCTGCTGCTCAATGTTCTCACCGTCAGACACATTTTAGTGACCAGCAGAGCCCGGAGGAGACTCCGCGCTCACACCAATGGGGACGCTCAGTCTGACACTGAAATGAGAAACCGAAAAAAATCCATCATTTTACTGTTTGTGATCTCGGCCAATTTCATCCTGTTATGGTCAACGTTCATGCTGTATTCTATATGGAGACGGATGTTTTGGATGGGGTATCGGTCTGTGAATCTCGATTACTTTGTGCAGGAATTTGGCTTCATGCTGCAGCTCCTCAGTTGCTGCACAAACACCGCGATTTATGCCGTGACCCAGACTAAGTTTAGGCAGCAGCTGAAGAATGTGCTGAAATATCCCTTCACCCAAATCCATCCATCCATCAAATTCCCTCATTAATCAATCCATCCGGGATTTTCTCATTTCAGTTCAGTGTTTCAGCGATGGAGCAGCCTGTCGCTACGGTAACAGACTGAGGGTGGCGCTGGTTCGTCCATCCTTATCCCACAGGGGGGTTACAGGGAAACATTTCAATGTTTCTCACAACTCAGGGGCCAGTGAGAAAAGGCACCATCCCACTGACTGTATCCATCACTTCCATTTGTAAACAATAAAAATGTTGATTAAAGTGTGCCGAGCAGCAGAGTGACCGATGTTGTTGTGTGTCTTTGTGTTGAAGAAGCTGAGCTGGAGAGAGACAGACTCAGCCCCAAGTCCTGGTCCTCAGCTAAGGGGAGGGCACAGCGCCCTGAGCTCAGGAGCTGGGTTGAACTCCCTCTGACCACCCCTCCCAACTCCACCCTGACCTCCCCATTTCCTGTCGTGAGTGGGACAGGATTTCAGTTGTTTCATGGGGACTACCCCCCTCCCCAATTTCTGGATCAGAGGGAGAGGGACGCGTCAGGGAGACAGATTACATCAGAGAGGGAGGTGGGGAGCAGGAGGGAAAGAGATTTAGTCAGAGAGAAACAGAGGGAGTTGGGAGAAAGAGAGACTGAGGTTGGGGGATCGAGAGTGAGAGAAGTGGAGAGAGAGTGAAGGAGCAGGGAGAGACAGAGGGAGCGAGAGAGAGGCAAGGGAGAGCTAAGGTGAGGAAGAGAGAGAGAAATAGGGGAGGACATAATGAGAGAGGGGTCAGAGAGTGGGGGACAGAGAGAGAGGGATAGAGAGAGGGGGGAACAGAGAGAGTGGGGCAAATAGATGGGGAACAGAGAGAGGGGGACTTAGAGTGAGTGAAAGAGAGAGGGGGACAGAGACTGGGGGACGGAGAAAGTGGGGGACAGTGAGTGGGGGATGGAGAGACTGGGGGACAGAGGGGGGTCAGAGAGTGGGGAATAGAGAGAGTGGGGACGGGGGGCGGACGGGGGAAAAGAGAGGGAGGTGACAAAGAGAGGAGGGAGTGAGTGGGGGACACAGAGATGGGTGAAAGAGAGATGAGGACAGAGAGAGGGGACAGAGAGAGGGGGTACAGAGAGAGGGGGACAAAGAGAGGGGGACAGAGGGAGAGGTTGGACAAAGAGAACGGAAGAGAGAGGGGGACAGAGAGAGGGAAACAGAGAGAGGGGGACAGAGAGAGGCGGATAAAGAGAGGGGGACAGAGAGAGTGGGACAGAGAGGGGGGGATGGAGAGAGTGGGGGACAGAGAGAGAGGGACAGAGAGTGGGGAATGGAGAGAGTGGGGGACGGGGGGGCGGGGGGACAGAGAGGGGGACAGAGTGAGAGAGGGATAGAGAGGGGGGACAGAGAGAGTGGGGAGACAGAAAGAGTGGGGTACATCGAGAGGGCTGGGAACGAGAAGGCGGGACAGGGGTGGGGAACAGAGAGGGAGGTCAGAGAGAGGGGGGACAGAGAGGGGAGCAGAGAGAGTGGGGACAGTAACAGAGGGGACACAGAGAGACGGGGGGCGCAGTAGGGGGGAACAGGGGAACGGAGGGAGGTCGGACAGAGAGAGGGGGAAAAAGAGAATGCGACAGATGGGGCGGACTGAGAGCGGAGGGACAGAGAGAAGGAGGGGCAGAGACAGAGGGGACCGAGAGAGGGGGACAGAGAGCGGGAGAGACAGAGAGATTTGGGGGGACAGAAAGAGTGGGGACAGAGAGAGGGGGACAGAGAGCGGGGTGACTGGGGGCAAGAGAAAGGGGGACAGAGAGAGGAGGGAACAGAGGGAGAGGGGCTCAGAGAGAGGGTGGCAGAGGGGGAAGAGAGAGGGGTGACAGAAAGAGAGTGGGGACAGAGAGAGTTTGGGGACAGATAGAGGGGGTGCCAGAGAGAGGGGAGAAAGAGAGAGAGGTGGGGCGGAGAGAGAGAGAGGGGGACAGAGAGTGGGAGGGGCAAAGAAAGAGAGGACAGAGAGAGGGGGGACAGAGAGAAGGGGGACAGATAGGGGGCGGTCATAGTGAGAGAGGGGGTCAGAGAGAGAGGGAAACAGGGAGAGAGAGGGGGACAAGAGAGTGGGGGGAGAGAGACGGTTGAGTGATAGGGGAGAGAGGGGGGGTCTTAAGAGGGGAAGAGAGAGGGGGGACAGAGAGAGATGTACAGAGAGAGAGGGGGTGGACAGATAGATGGGGACAGAGGGAGAGGGAGGGACAGAGTGAGAGGGTGACAGAGAGATTGGGGACAGAGTGAAGGGTGACAGAGCGGGGGGGGCAGAGAGAGGGGGACAGAGAGAGAGTGGGGACAGAGAGAGGGGTAATATTGAGAGAGGGGGACAGGGAGATGGGGGCGAAGAGAGAGGAGGACAGAAAGAGGGGGATAGAGAGAGCGGGAGATAGAAAGAGGAGGAAAGAGAGACGGGGACAGAGGGGACGGACAGAGAGAGTGGGGGCAGAGAGTGTGGGAAGAGAGAGGGGGGACAGAGAGGGAGGGAACAGAGAGAGAGGGGGACAGGAGAGTGGGGGTAGCGAGGTAGGGGACAGATGGGGAGAGAGAGGGGTGTATAGAGAGGGGTCAGAGAGTGGGGGACAGAGAGAGGGGTCAGAGAGAGGAGGACAGAGAAAGGGGGACAAAGAGAGGGGGACAAAGAGAGGGGGAACAGGGAGAGGGGGAAGAGAGTGGGGGACAGAGAGTGGGGGACAGAGAATGGGGGACAGAGAGAAGGGACAGAGAGAGGGGAGCAGAGAGACGGGTCAGAGAGAGGGAGGGACAGAGAGAGGGGCACAAAGAGAGGGGAAACAGAAAGAGGGGGACAGAGAGAGAGGGACAGAGAGAGGGGGGGACCTAGAGTGCGGGATGGAGAGAGTGGGGGACAGAGGGGGAGGGGACGAGGTTGAGAGTGGGGGACAGAGTGGGGAACGGGTAGACAGAGAGGGAGGTGACATAGAGAGAAGGGAATGAGAGGGGGACACAGAGACGGGGGGACAGAGAGCACGTGGGGACAGAGAGGGGGACAGCGAGAGAGTTGGACAGAGAGAGAGGGACAGACAGATGAGGACAGAGAGAACGGGAGAGAGAGGGTGACAGAGAGAGGGGGACAGATAGAGAGTGACAGAGAATGGGGACAGAGAGAGAGGGGTGACAGAGAGTGGTGGACAGAGAGGGGGACAAAGAGAGGGGGACAGAGAGAGAGGGGACAGAGAGAACAGGCGAGAGAGGGTGGACAGAGAGCAGGGGATAGAGAAAGAGGGGGACAGAGAGTGGGGGAATGGAGAGAGTGGGGATAGAGGGGGGACTGGGGGTCAGAGAGAGTGGTGATAGAGAGAGGACGGAGTGAGAGGGGGTCACAGAGAGAGGGGGACAGAGAGAGGGGGATAGAGAGCGGGACAGAGAGAGAGGGGGACAGAGAGAGAGGGATGGAGAGAGAGGGGGGACAGAGAGAGTGAGGGGACAGAGAGAGGGGGTACATAGAGAGGGCTGGGACCGAGTTAGCGGGAAGGTGGGGTCAGAGAGGAGGTCAGTGAGAGGGGGGACAGAGAGAGAGGGGGTACAGAGAGTGGTGGACAGAGAGGGGGACAAAGAGAGGGGGACAGAGAGAGAGGGGACAGAGAGAACAGCCGAGAGAGGGGGGACAGAGAGCAGGGGATAGAGAGAGAAGGGGACAGAGAGTGGGGGAATGGAGAGAGTGGGGATAGAGGGGGGCGGGGTGTCAGAGAGAGTGGTGACAGAGAGAGGACGGAGTGAGAGGGGGTCACAGAGAGAGGGTGACAGAGAGAGGGGGACAGAGAGAGAGGGATGGAGAGAGAGGGGGGACAGAGAGAGAGGGATGGAGAGAGAGGGGGGACAGAGAGAGTGAGGGGACAGAGAGAGGGGGTACATAGAGAGGCCTGGGACCGAGTAAGCGGGAGGTTGGGGCCAGAGAGGGGGTCAGTGAGACGGGGGACAGAGAGAGAGAGGGGGAAAGAGAGTGGGGACAAGAGAATGGGGGGAGAGAGAGGGTTGAGTGATGGGGGGAGAGAGGGGGTACTGAGAGGGGGAAGAGAGAGAGGGGGACAGAGAGAGGGGTACAGAGAGAGAGGGGGTGGACAGAGAGATTGGGGACAGAGTGAAGGGTGACAGAGCGGGGGGGACAGAGAGAGGGGGACAGAGAGAGTGGAGACAGATAGAGGGTGGATATTGAGAGAGGGGGACAGGGAGATGGGGCGAAGAGAGAGGGGGCAGAAAGAGGGGGGCAGAGAGAGCGGGAGAAAGAAAGAGGAGGAAAGAGAGACGGGGACAGAGGGGATGGACAGGGAGAGTTGGGACAGAGAGGGAGGGAACAGAGAGAGAGGGGGGAACAAGAGAGTGGGGGGATATTGAGAGAGGGGGACAGGGAGATGGGGCGAAGAGAGAGGGCGACAGAAAGAGGGGGGCAGAGAGAGCGGGGGACAGAGAGTGGGGGACAAAGAGAGGGGACAGAGAGAGATGGACAGAGGGGGGAACGGGTAGACAGAGAGGGAGGTGACAATGAGAGGAGGGAATGAGAGGGGGGCACAGAGACGGGGGGACAGAGAGCACGTGGGGACAGAGAGGGGGACAGCGAGAAAGGTGGACAGAGAGAGCGGGACAGAGAGAAGAGGACAGAGAGAACGGGAGAGAGAGTGTGACAGAGAGAGGGGGACAGAGGGAGAGTGACAGAGATAGGGGGACAGAGAGAGTGGGGGTACAGAGAGTGGGGGGCAGAGAGAGGGACAAAGAGAGGGGGAACAGAGACAGGGGGCAGAGAGTGGGGGACAGATAGAGGGGGACAGAGAGTGGGGAACAGAGAGAGTGGTCAAAGAGACGGGGGACCGAGAGTGGGGAATGGAGAAAGTGGGGGACAGAGGGGGGACGAGGGAGAGAGTGGGGGACAGAGGGGGGAACGGGTAGACAGAGAGGGAGGTGACAGAGAGAGGAGGGAATGAGAGGGGGACACAGAGACGGGGGAACAGAGAGCATGTGGGGACAGAGAGGGGGACAGCGAGAGAGGTGGACAGAGAGAGAGGGACAGAGAGAACGGGAGAGAGAGGGTGACAGAGAGAGGGGGACAGAGAGAGAGAGGGCCAGAGATAGAGGGACAGAGAGAGAGGGGGTACAGAGAGAGGGGGACAAAGAGAGGGGGACAGAGAGAACGGGCGAGAGAGGGGGGACAGAGAGCAGGGGATAGAGAGAGATGGAGACAGAGAGTGAGGAAAAGAGAGATGGGGACAGAGAGTGGGGGACAGAGAGCAGGGGATAGAGAGAGATGGAGACAGAGAGTGAGGAAAAGAGAGGGGGGAAAGAGAGTGAGGGACAGAGAGTGGGGGATGGAGAGAGTGGGGATAGAGGGGGGACGGGGGGACAGAGGGAGTGGTGACAGAGAGAGAGGACGGAGTGAGAGGGGGTCACAGAGAGAGGGGGACAGAGAGAGGGGGACAGAGAGGGGGACAGAGAGAGAGGGGGACAGAGAGAGAGGGGGACAGAGAGAGAGGGATGGAGAGAGAGGGGTGACAGAGAGAGTGAGGGGACAGAGAGAGGGGGTACATAGAGAGGGCTGGGACCGAGAAAGCGGGAAGGTGGAGCCAGAGAGGGGGGTTAGAGAGAGGGGGGAACAGAGAGAGTGTGACAGAGAGGGGAGGGACGGATATGGGGGACAGAGATGGGGGCAGAGGGAGGGGGGAACAGAGAGAATGGCGACAGGGAGAAGGGGGACAGAGAGTGAAGGGGACAGAGAGGGGGACAGATTGGGGGGGCAGAGAGAGAGAGGGGGACAGAGAGGTGAACAGAGGAATGGGGGGACAGAGAGAGGGAGGTCAGAGTCAGAGGGACAGAGAGAGTGGGGACAGAGAGAGGTTGGGACAGAGAGAGGGTGGGACAGAGAGAGAGGGGACAAGAGAGTCGGGGGAGCGAGGTACGGGAGAGATGGGGAGAGAGGGGTTTATAGAGAGGGTTCAGAGAGTGGGGGACAGAGAGGGGGACAGAGAGAGACGGGGGACAGAGAGAGGGGGACAGAGACTGGGGTAGAGAGAGAGGGGGACAGTGAGAGGGGGTCAAGGAGAGAGGGGGGACGGAGAGTGGGGGATGGAGAGAGTGGGCAACGGGGGGGACGGGGAGAGAGTGGGCGACAGAGGGGGGGACGGGAAAACAGAGAGGGAGCTGGGAGAGAGGAGGGAGTGAGAGGGGGACACAGAGACAGGGGGGACAGAGAGCGCGTGGTGACAGAATGGGGGACAGAGAGAGAGGGGGACAGAGAGAGGGGGACAGAGAGATGAGGACAGAGAGAACGGGAGAGAGTGGGAGGCAGAGAGTGGGGGACAATGTGTGAGGGATGGAGAGAGTGGGGGACAGAGGTTGGGACGGTGGGACAGAGAGGGTGGTAATAGAGAGAGGACGGAGTGAGATGGGGACACAGAGAGAGGAGGGACAGAGAGAGAGCATGGGGACAGAGAGAGAAGGGGGAACAGAGAGAGAGGGATGGAGAGGGGGGAGCAGAGAGAGTGAGGCGACAGAGAGTGGGGGTACATAGAGATGGCTGGGACCGCGAAGGCGGGAAGGGGAGTGTCAGAGAGCGGGGGTCAGAGAGATAGGGGACAGAGAGAGGGTGACAGAGAGGGGAGGGACGGAGATGGGGACAGAGATGGGGGCAGAGAGAGGGGGAACAGAGAGTGAAGGGGACAGAGAGACGTGGGACAGAGGGGGGGGACAGATAGAGGGGGGCAGAGAGAGGGATAAAGAGAGGTGGACAGGGAGAGGGGGTGACAGATAAGGGGTACAGAGAGTGGGGGGACAGAGAGTGGGGACAGAGAGAGGGGAGACAGAAAGAGGGGGACAGAGGAAGGGGGGACAGAGAGAGGGTGGTCAGAGTCAGGTGGACAGAGTGAGAGTGACCGAGAGAGGGACAGAGGGAGGGGGACAGAGAGAGGGCTGGGACCGAGAAGCGGGGGACAGAGAGGGGGAAAGAGAGAGGGGAGGACAGAGAGAGAGGGAGGCAGAGACAGAGGGAGGACAGTGAGAGGTGGTACAGAGAGATGGGGGAAAGAGAGGGCGGAAAAGAGGGGGTGTACAGGGTGAAGGGGGGACAAGGAAGGGGGCAGAGAGAGTGGGGACAGTAAGAGATGGGAGACAGAGAAACGGGGATGCAGTAGAGGGACGGACAGGGGGACAGAGAGGGAGGGACAGAGAGAGCGGGAAAGAGAGAAGGGTACAGGGGGCGCAGACTGAGAGTGGGGGTACAGAGAGAAGGAGGGGCAGAAAGAGAGGGAACCGAGAGAGGGGATAGTGTTAGGGTTAGGATTAGGGTTAGGGTTAGGGTTAGGGTTAGGGTTAGCGGGAGAGACAGAGAGAGGTGGGGGGACAGAGAGAGTGGGGGTCACAGAGAGATGGTGGCAGAGGCGGCAGAGAGAGGTGTACAAAGAGAGGGGAACAGGGGGGTTACAGAGAGAGAGGGGGACAATTAGGGAGGGGGGACAGAGAGAGATGGGGAACAAAGAGAGATGGGGACAGAGAGAGTGGGGACAGAGAGAGGGAAACAAAGAGAGGGGGACAGAGGGAAGGGGGACAGAGAAGGGGCCGTCAGGGAGAGATGGGGGATCAGAGAGAGAGGGGGAGAGAGAGAAAGGGGGGACAAGAGAGTGGGGGGAGAAAGAGGGTGGAGAGACAGGGGAGAGAGAGGAGTAGAGAGAGGGGGAAGAGAGGGGGACAGAGAGAGGGGTGCAGAGAGTGGGGGGGGCAGAGAGAGGGAACAGGGAGAGGGGAACAGAGAGAGGGGGTGGACAGAGAGATGGGGACAGAGGGAGAGGGAGGGACAGAGTGAGAGGGTGACAGAGAGAGTGGGGACAGAGAGGATGATGACAGAACGGTGGGTACAGAGAGGGAGGACAGAGAGAGAAGGACATAGAGAGAGTGGGGACAGAGAGAGGGGGCGATTGAGAGAGGGGGGCAGAGAGATGGGGGCGAAGAGAGAGGGAGACAAAAAGAGGGGGGCAGAGAGAGCGGGGAAAGAAAGAGGAGGAAAGAGAGAGGTTGGGACAGAGAGAGGGTGGGACAGAGAGAGGGGGGACAGCGAGGGAGGGGGCAGAGAGAGAGGGGGACAAGAGAGTGGGGGGAGCGAGGTAGGGGAGAGATGGGGAGAGAGAGGGGGGTATAGAGAGGCGGAAGAGAGGGAGGGTGGACAGACAGAGGGGAACAGTGAGTGGGGGACAGAGAGAGAGGGACAGAGAGAGAGTGACAGAGAGAGGGGGACAGAGAGAGAGGGTTGGACAGAGAGAATGGGGACAGAGAGGAGGGTGACATAGAGAGGGAGAACAGAGAGGGGGGACAGAGAAGGGAGGGATGGAGAGGTGCACAGAGAGAGGGCGAACAAAGAGAAGGGGACAGAGAGAGAGGGGAAAGAGAGAGAGGGGACGGAGGGGGGAGCAGAGAGAGAGGTGACGGAGGGGGGAGCAGAGAGAGGGGGACAGAGAAGGGGAACAGAGGGGGGAATAGAGGGGGGGACAGAGAGAGGGGGGACAGAGAGGGGAGAGACGGAGAGGGGGACAGAGAGAGAGAGGGGACAGAGAGAGAGGGACAGAGAGAGGCGGACAGAGAGAGGTGGGACAGAGAGGGGAGGGACGGAGAGGGCGACAGAGAGAGAGAGGGCAAACAGAGAGAGAGGGCAAACAGAGAGAGAGGGGACAGAGAGAGAGTGGACAGAATGGGGAAGAGAGAGACGGGGACAGAGAGGGGGACAGAGAGAGGGGGATAGAGAGAGTGTGGAAAGAGAGAGGTGGACAGATGGGGCGGACTGAGAGCGGGGGGGCGGAAAGAAGGAGGGGCAGAGCGAGAGGGGACTGAGAGAGGGGGACAGAGAGCGGGAGAGACAGAGAGAGGTGGGGGACAGAGAGATGGGGGGTCACAGAGAGAGGGCGGCAGAGGGGGACAGAGAGAGAGGACAGAGAGGGGGACAGAGGACGGGGACAGAGAGGGGGGGCAGAGAGAGTGTGGGACAGAGAGAGAGGTGGACAAGAGAGTGGGGGCAGAGAGAGGGTGGAGTGATAGGTGATAGAGTGGGGGGTAGAGATAGGCGGAAGAGAGAGAGGGGGACAGAGAGAAGGGTGCAGAGAGTGGGGGCGACAGAGAGAGGTGGACAGAGGGGGAGTACAGAGAGAGAGGGTGGACAGAGAGAATGGGGACAGAGAGGAGGGTGAAAGAGAGAGGGGGGCAGACAGAAAGGTGACAGGGAGAGGGGGGACACAGGGGGGACAGAGAGGGGAGGGACGGAGAGTGGGACAGAGAGAGTGCGAACAGAGAGAGAGGGGACAGAAAGAGGGGGTGCAGAGGGGGGGATTGAGAGAGGAGGGATGGAGATGGGGACAGAGAGAGAGCAAACAGAGAGGGGGGGTCAGAGAGATGGGACGGAGGGGGGAACAGAGAGCGGGGAACAGAGAGAGGGGACAGAGAGGGGGGATAGAGAGAGGGGGGAAAGAGAGAGGGGGCAGAGAGAGGGGGGACAGAGAGAGGGGACACAGAGAGAGAGGGACAGAGAGAGGGGACAGAGAGAGGGGGACAGAGAGTGGAGAGAAGGAGAGGGGACAGAGAGAGGTGGGACAGAGAGGGGAGGGACGGAGAGGGGGACAGAGAGAGCGAACAGAGAGAGAAGGCGAACAGAGAGAGGGGGGATAGAGAGAGGGGGAAGAGAGAGAGGGAGAGATGGGGCGGACTGAGAGCGGGGGGAGAGAGAGAAGGAAGGGCAGAGAGACAGGGGACCAAGATAGGGAGACAGATAGCAGGAGAGACAGAGAGAGGTGGGGGAAAGAGAGAGTGGGGGTCACAGAGAGAGGGCGGCAGAGGGGGACAGAGAGAGAGGACAGAGAGAGTGGGGTGACGGGGGGGAACAGAGAGAGAGGGGGACAGAGAGAGTGGGGACAGAGAGGGGGCGGTCAGGGAGAGAGAGGGGGTCAGAGAGAGAGGGGGTACAGAGAGAGAGGGGAACCAGAGAGTGGGGGGAGAGAGAGGGTGGAGTGATAGGGGATAGATAGGGGGGTAGAGATATGGGGAAGAGAAAGAGGGGGACAGAGGGAAGGGTGCAGAGAGTGGGGAGACAGAGAGAGGGGAACAGAGAGGGGGTACACAGAGAGAGGGGTGGACAGATAAATGGGGACAGAGGGAGAGGGAGGCAGAGAGTGTGAGGGTGACAGAGAGAGTGGGGACAGAGAGGAGGGTGACAGAGCGGGGGTACAGAGAGGGGGGACAGAGAGTGGGGGACCGAGAGAGAGTGGGGACAGAGAGAGGGGGGACATTGAGAGAGGGGGGGAAGAGAGAGGGGGCGCAGAGAGAGGGGGGACAGAAAGAAGGGGGCTAAGAGGCCGGGAGAAAGAAAGAGAGTGAAAGGGAGAGGGGGACAGAGGGGACGGACAGAGAGAGGGTGGGACAGAGAGGGGGGACAGATAGGGAGGGGACAGAGAGAGAAGGGGACAAGTGAGTGGAGGAGCGAGGTAGGGGAGAGATGGGGAGAGAGAGATGGTGGAGAGAGAGAATGGGGACAGAGAGGAGGTTGACAGAGAGAGGGAGGACAGACAGAAGGGTGACAGGGAGAGTGGGAGACAGAGCGGGGGGGACAGAGAGGGGAGGGATTGAGAGGGGGACAGAGAGAGGGCGAACAGAGAGAGAGGAGGGACAGCGACAGGGGGTGCAGAGGGAGGATTGAAAGGGGGACAGAGAGAGAGGCGACAGAGGGGGGGAACAGAGAGACGGGGACAGAGAGGGGGACAGAGAGATGGGGACAGAGAGAGGGGGACAGAGGGAGGGGGGACAGAGAGAGGAGGAACTGAGAGAAGGGACAGAGAGAGTGGGACAGAGAGAGGGACATAGAGGGGAGGGATGGAGAGAGGAGGGTCAGAGGGAGGGACAGAGAGAGATGGGGACAGAGGAAGAGGGGGCACAGACAGTTGGGCGACAGAGAGTGGGAGGACAGAGAGAGGGGTGACAGAGAAAGGGGGTCAGAGAGAGGGGGGTTAGAGAGGGGCTGACAGAGAGAGGGGGACAGAGAGAAGGGGACAGAGAGAGGGGACAGAGAGGGGGTGACAGAGAGAGGGGGACAGAGAGAGGGGGACAGAGAGATAGGGGACAGAGAGAAGGGAACGAAGAGTGAGGGGGGACGGGGGGACAGAGAGAGGGGAACGGAGAGAGAGGGGTGACGGGAGCGGAAAGGGTGTTGACAGAGAGAGGACAGAGAGAGGAGGGACAGAGATAGGGGGACAGAGAGAGGGTGACAGAGAGGATGGGGACAGAGAGAGGGGGACAGAGAGAGAGGGGACAGAAAGAGGGGAACGGTGAGAGAGAGGGGACAGAGAGGGGGGGACAGAGAGAGGAGAACGGAGGGGGGGACAGAGAGGGGGGACAGAGAGAGGGGAACGGAGAGGGGGGGACAGAGAGAGGGGGGATAAGCAAAGGGGACAGAGAGAGAGCAACGGAGAGAGAGGGGAGACAGAGAGAGGTAGGACAGAGAGAGGGTGACAGAGAGGAGGGGGACAGAGAGAGGAGGACAGAGAGAGGGAGACAGAGCGAGGGAAACGGAGAGAGAGGGCATTGAGAGAAGGGGACAGAGAGATGAAGGGTCTGAGAGAGGAGAGAGAGAGATTGGTTGACAGAGAGAGGGGCGGTCAGAGAGAGAAGGGACAGAGAGAGGGGGCAAGAGAATGGGGGGAGAGAGGGAGGGGAGAGATGGGGAGAGGAGGGAGGTAAAAGACGGGGAAGAGAGAAGGTGGACATAGAGGGGGACAGTGAGTGTGGGAACAGAGAGGGGTGGACAGAAAGATGGGGACAGAGAGAGAAGAGGGTTCAGAGAGAGGGGGAACAGAGACGAGGTTGGCAGAGAGAGGGGGACAGAGAGAGGGGAACGGAGAGAGAGGGGGGCAGAGAGAGGGGAATAGATGGGTGGGACAGGGAGGGGAGACAGAGAGAGAGGGGTTACAGAGAGACAGGAGGGAGAGAGAGCGCGTGGACAGTGCGAGGGAGACAGAGATAGGAGACAGTGTGAGTGGGGCACAGAGAGAGAGAGGGGGACACAGAGAGGGGGGCAAGAGAGAGGAGAGAGACGGGGAGACAGTGGTGGAGAGAGGGGGAGCCAGACGGTGGGGGAGTAGCGACGAGGGGAGAGAGAGGAGGGGAGAGAAGGGGGAGAGAGTGAGAGGGGGAGACAGAGGGGGGAGAGGGGGGAAAGAGGGGCGAGAGAGAGGAGGGTAGAGAGAGGAGGGGAGAGAGGAGTGGAGAGAGGAGGGGAGAGATAGGGGAGAGAGGGGGAGAGAGGGGGGAGAGAGAGGAGGGAGAGAGATAATAGAGCGG